>NW_024061891.1:0-480356 GCF_006381635.1 Hibiscus syriacus
CAATGCTGAGCCTACTAAGCTTTCCTGGAAACAGTGGATCAACAGCTGGTCGTCCCTACGTAACCAGTCATTTTCCTGCAGACATTGTGATATGGGCAGAAGGGCATTGGGTACCGTCGTATTCTCGAAGTCAGGGGTTTTGAACTTGGGAGGTAGGACCAGATCAGGGACTAAACTCAGTTCCTTAGCGTCGAGACCATACAAGCTGGTATTTCTTTCATAGCTTGTACTTCATTTGCTAGCTGCTTATATTGCTCCTGCAACAACTTGTTTTCGCTCTTCTTTGCTTCTTCATCAAGGTGGGACTGGTGATATGGGCTTTCTTCGGGATGCGAACAAGATCCAGGTTGCGGATTCATGTAATGCGTCAGGATTATGTGTACTTTGGTATGGACAGATGTCCTTGGATGTCGGAGACTGTACCGGGGTAAACCCTGGGGGGTAAAGTGGTTCTTCACTTGTTTGCTCATGGGCCTTTCGTGCTCTGGATTTCCCTCCCAGCATATTTGCCAACTTAGACAACATATCCTCTTGAGCCTTAAGATCTTCTGCATTTTCCTCAGATCATCTTGCAACTGCAATTGAGTTCTTCTATTTGAGCAATCTTATCATCCATGGCCTCCTTGTGTTATAGTGATGCTTGAAATTTCCCAGTATTCTGTAAGTATCCCTTATTGTTAATTTTAATGCTTTGAGGATGAATGCAAATTATGTAAAGTGCGATAAAAATGCAATACAAAACTTAACGCGCAAATAAAATGCAATGCATGCAGAAAGGCATTGATTCATAAGACGCGATCAGTCTTAGAACAACTTCATTAAGGACCAAAGCATCATTTACAAGAAAAGTCCACTACAGAAAGGCCTAGCTCTCATGTTCAGCTCACTATTTGATTGACAAGCCAATCGACCCTCTTTCCTACGCCTGATGCTGGATTGGTATAGCTCTGGATGACTTTTGCTTGGAGGTCCATCTCCCAACTGTCTCGCAACGCCACTTAACTGATTCATGGTCTCTCGGATCACGTGATTCACGTTTGTCTTCCAGTCTCTAAAGTGATCGTTTGAGTTTTGCCATTGCAGTCTGGTGCCTTGGACGGTGCGCTCGAGACCAGCGATTTGTGTCTGGCAGCTTCGTAAGGCAGCCTCTAACTCATGAATCTTCTTTGCAAAGCAGCGTTCTCCTCGAGGCTAACCCTTTGATCCACTTGGCAACGCTGACTGTTTTCTGCAGATAAGGAACTTTCAAGCTGCATAACGTAGGCACTGTACTCTTCATTTCTTGCCTTGGCTCGAGCTAACTCTTCCTCATGCCTTGATTCCATTCGTGCATCTCTTGATTGAGTACCTCTATCCGTTCGTTCTTTGCTCCGCACCTCTGTATCCAGAGGAATACTTCATCCTGTTTGCCTTGGAGCACATTCTCCCGATGCTGCCTTTCTAATTTTAGCTCTTCTTTGCTTTGCCTTCTCAGTTCGAGCTCGTCGATTCTTTGCTTTCTAACCTCAAGTTCAAGTTGCATGTTATTTGCCTTCATTCTGAGTTCTTCAATATTAGCATGCAATTCTTCTTCTCGCTTCTTGTCAAGGTGTACCTTGTCTTAACTCTTTAGCCTCTGTCCTTTCGCTCTTCGTGCCCTAACCCAGGACCTTCTCTCGGACTCAAGTTGATTTCTTTTCTTCTTCTCTGTCTCTAATTCTCTGACTCGGTGCTCTCTCTCGGCTCTGACGTCTCTAACTCGACGATCCCTCTCAGCCGGAGCTCTAACCGCCACTGCTCTGAAGTTCTCCCGAGGCAAGCAATTGCCCGTGCTCGACTCATTTTTTGGTAATCGCTCTGTAAACTAGTGAGATTGGCCTCCACTTCATCCTTTCTCTTGCGCATAAGCTCAAACTGTGTATTATAGAATCCCCTATCGATGTCCAACATGAAATCTTTTGTCTAAGGGCCTCACACTCTGCTTCCTTCCTGGCGATTTCCGCTTCGAATTCCTCTTAGTATCTCCAACTTAGACGGTACGTATTTAAACTGTGCTTCCAAAGGAATTGTTTGGTCACGATCCGCCAACAGAAGGATATCATTCTTTCGCGCCGCCCTCCATGCCACGTAGTCTGGGGTCAGCATGACCTCAGTGCTATGAAATCAGTCCTAAAGGTTGACTTCCACGCCTCTGACATTGCACGAGCAGTCTTCTTGTAGTGATCTCACAGTACACAAATTCAGATGCCTTCAGACGGATGTAGCTGGGATGAATTGGCGTGCCCCAAATTGCCTTAGTACCATCAGTGGCGCATAACCTACTCCACCCCATAACCCTAATAGGGTTACCCAATCGGAATCCCGCATTTGTACAACACATCCACAAAAGCTAACCGGGGACACGCCACACTATTCATGTTCCTGTAAATTTCTGAAGAGTGAAACCAATCTTTCCTGGTGAGATGCTCTGGCCACTCTTTAGTGAGGAAATCCTTTAAGGGTGAATAGGCCGTAGAAAACCGTCGACTATACTCTCGGTCAATTTTCCAGAAGTGACTGCGTATCCAAACAGTGAGCAGCTGGACACACCGGTGAAGCGACTACTCTCAGCTCTTCTGCAACTGCTAAGTGCTCTGAATGTTTCAGCCAAAACGCAGGAACAGGGTTTACCTTCCTTTCCAAACGCTCGAATAAATCGACCACTGCGGCTTCCACGTGATAAAGAACTTTCGGGAAAATCATCAAACCATAAATTCCCAAGGCGAACATCTCCATGCTCTTCTCGATATCGCTATGCTTGACGATAAGCTCCTTGAGGCATGACCAAGGGAAGCAATCGGACTCTCCTTCTTTTGGATTCGATCGGTAACCCACTTCTCTCCCATCCCAGTAATCCTTGCGAGCTTGCTCTTAAAGGATTGGGTCCTTGAGGCTTTTGAGTAGATACGGTCCAAGTGTATCGTCTCGAAATGAAACAAGGAGGTGTATTCTCTAACGTGGGAGTCATGTTCCTTGTTGAAAGTGAAGCAGCTATATGCGGGATTCCAAAACTGGATGAGAGCTTGATTAGGGGTTCGTTTACTTTCACATACAACAGAAGGGCGATGTCACCATACTTTGCCAGAAAGAGTATTTCACCTCAGAATTCCAACTTTCCCAAATTCGCGTAAACTCTTGCAAATCGTTTTGCTTTAGACTGACCGGAGCAACCTTGGTAGTACTGATATATAATCTTCAGTCAAACTGTCGCCTTTCTTCCTCTGAGTTTCCTCGGACCACGACTCACTTCTGCGTTATCCACTTCCTTGTTATGAAAGCTCTTGTCCATTTTATGACCGCCTTCTACTTTTATGACCACCTTGTGAATCAACACCTTTCTTCATGAATGATGATGCAATGCAGCGGTAATAAATAAACACAAACAAAAATAAAACTGTGTTAGTATATACAATGAATAGTCAAGAATAAACAAACAACATGAAGATAGAAAATATATACATCCTAAACCTAATTCACATGGTATCTACCCAACATGGCGTCTACCGAATCATGCTTTGGTAGATCCTACCCGACATGATATTTACCCACATGTTTTGTTACTCATAAAAAATCCTAACCGCATGGTATCTAATTCACATGCATATTTGAAAAATAAACCTAACCACATGATCTCTAGTTCGCATACTTTTTGCCAAAAAAAAATGAATTCGAGGGAAAAGTTAGAACGAGTTTCCCTTTGTGTCTGCGGACAGAGATTAAACATAAGATGGGCAGAGTTTCAGTATTTCTAAAAGGGTCCTCGAATTGTCCTTTGCTGGTGCCCCCTTGGGCTTGCCAGACCCTCGATCCTCGCCCATTATAGGCTTAAAACGGATCAAGTTCAATTTCGAGAGGATACATTTCCCTATGTCCATGCGAGGAAACTCAATGTTTCACTCGTAAACATAAGGCATGTACCCCAGAGGTTACTAGCTAAAGCCCGTGCGGAGAACAATAATTTTCTCACGTAAGCGTAGCTTTCACCCCTACTTAACGGGACAGAGCACAATTAGAAGGCTCTAAATATCAAAATGGTTGTTGCGACTGTAAAGGAGAAACCCATAATCCTTTCCCTTGATCCAAGAAACACAACAAACTAAAGTGAAGGTCAAAAAACTGAAACATGTAAATCACACGTTAGTACAACTATTTATTTGTTAATTAAAACGCAAATTAAAATGCAAACAACAATTTAAAACAAATCAGGGATCAAAAATCAAATTAAAGTGAACTTACAACTTTCGTTTGCAAAGACATTAATAAGACTATAGGCCTGACTCTCTAAAGGTCCCCAGCGGAGTCGCCAAGCTGTCGAAACGATTTTTAAACGGGGCGTGGGGGAGCGAGATTTTGAAAACCGCATCATTTTTAATTATTCTCTTTTCAATTGAACTTTTAATTAAAAACAATGTGATTTTTAGAAAACTTCTCGTTTCGAAAATTTGGAAATTCCTTTACGATAAAAACATAAGGTTCGAGGAGTCGCCACCAATCTTTGATTAGGGTGTGATTGGGCACCCAAAAGCATTTTGTCATTTAAATAAAAATTAATTTTAATTAAAACGACAAGTAGAGGTCTGCGTTATCAAAATCTGAGTTCGGAGTCGATTACGTGTGGGGAAGGATTAGCACCCCCACACGCCCTAAATCGGTACCTAGTCGATTAATTAATTTCTTTGCAACGAATTTCACAAGTTCAAATTTGATTTGATTAGTGATCCCTTTAAACGACAAACATGCAAATTTGCAACATTCAAAGCAACAAAATAGATTTAATTTAAAATTACCAAGTCATTAGAAAGATAAAGAATATTCGATTATTTAAAAATATCGGGACCAGATCTTTAGTTCAGTTCTAACGACCTTTTCTCGAAAAGTTTAAATAGTCGAATATTTCCTTTCTTTCGCTCCCAAATTTTAAAGTGGAGAATCAAAATTTTAGTGACAATGACGGATACACTTGTAATTTAAAATCATCAATAACGACCTTCCAGTAAGTTATGAAAAGCCATTTCGACAAATTTTAAATTAAAAGGGTATTATCCTTAATCAAATTAGTAATAGGAGTCGAGTTGCATATGAGGCTAACATGCTTATAGAAAATGAATTACACCTAAATTTATGCAAATTACAACATACTCGAAATGATACACATGCAACATAAAAATAAACTACATTTGACTCTATGCGTATGGACAAAATACTCGAAATAATATACACATGCATATATTAAAATAAATCTGAAATTAACCTATAATTATGCATAAAATATTAGACAAGGACTAAAATGTAAAGAACATAAACAGAAGGATCTTTTCATAAAATTCATTTCCAAGTATCGCAAATAATATAACCAAAGTTCTACGGAGGACCAAAATGAACGTTTGTCAAATTGCATATCCAATGTGAAAACAACGGAAAATAGCCCTAAACATGAAATTGGACAAAAATGAAACACTCAGAAAATTACAAGGCAAAATCAAAAAGAGTAAAGCTCGGTTAAGGAACCAAAATGTAACAGACTGAACCTACTGGGCCTCACACGAGATTCAACCAATATCTTAAAACATGGGATATTCCCCTAGCCATAAAACGCTGTCGTTTTGGCACAGCTCGACACTACGTCGTTTTAACGCGCAGATATATCGGTTATTAGGGTAATTTTTGAAACCCTGGATCATTTCTTTCCCAACCTAAACAGATAAGCCCTTTGCCCTCAGCCGTCTTTCTCTCAAATCTCTCCTCCCTCGTCTCGTCTAACCTATGGAAACCCTAAACAAAACTCCCAAACGCCGCAGCCTCCGCCGCCTAACAACCCCGCTGAAACACTCAGATCAACCCCAAAGCCTAGGATCTAAAAGATTTCGACCCCCCCCCCACTAAAAGCAAACTCACGGCCACCGCGGGTTCTCCCCCGGGCTCCGACGAGGAACCAACTCCTCCAATACCCCTCACTGCTTCGCTTCCTAGGACCCTAGCCTCACAGTCCGCTAGCCACCACTCCCGACGGCCACCAAGGCTGAGACCTAGACCAAAATCCCTGAAACCCCACTCGGTTCACTCTCCAGTAATCCTACGAGACCCCTACCACCGTGGCCTTCACAGCCACCGCCTAGAGCTCCGATGAAGAGCTATACAGACACGAACCTCAACCTTTCACCAAACCTCAACCCTACACCTCTCAAAACAGCCCTCTCTCTCTCACCGTTGAACCACACAACCGCTGTGGATTTTAACCCTCAAGGGCTCCAATAGGAAGACGAAACCCTAAGACAAACCTACCCAGAAACCCGAAGCCCTATGCTCAACATACCCCCAAAACCAAATCTCACGCCCAGATGAAACCAAACGACTAATCAGAAGAGGAAACGACGACTTACCCTTAGTGACTCAACGGGATTTGGCTTTTCAAACGATGGTGATGGCTCCAGGAAGGTAAAGGTTTTCTCTTCCGTCTATGGTTGTTTCATTATTTGATTTGCTAATGGGATTTTAGACTCTGGTTGTGGATTCTCTGGTTGGGATTTCTCTGGTTTCGTCGTTATCTTGATGGTTGGATTCCTGTTTTTCTTGTTGTTAATGACTGGTAGTTCTCTAGGGTTCTCTCGATGTGGTTGATCCTCTTTTTTTTCTTGCTTTCTGTTTTTTTTTTTTTTCTCCTGAGGTCCCGATCCCCCTCTTTTCTTTTTATATTTCTCTCCTTCTCCCTCGTTGATCGATTTCTTTCCAGTTTTGTTCTTTTCTGTTTCTGCTCTCGTTTGGTGTGTTTGCAGGGCTCTGGAGCGAGCAAGTCACGGGCGGCAGTAGTGGGGAGTTGTGCTGCACATGGATTGCTGGAAGTGGTGATGCCTGGAAACCGTGCTGCATGGGTGTTGTCGATAGCCCCGATGGATTTCACGTGAATGCTCGGGTGGCGTAGGTCTGCTGGAAGTGTGGGCGCTCGTGGTATGGGTCTTCTGCTGGCTCGGGGATCACGATGTCTTGCGAGCCGTTGGATCATAGCAGATCCAATGGCCTTCATGTTGCGGCGTTAGAGAGTTGGGGGTAGGAAACCCTAATGGGTTTAGGGTTTCCAGAATTAGGTTGCCACAATGGGCTTCAGCATCCAAGCCGGGCCTTTTTCTATTTTGATTCCATTTGGGGCCGATCTGGTCCAGTCTGTTTTGTTTCTGGCCTGTGACATAACAAAAATAATATTTAGTCCATGTTTCATATATTTATTTGTTTATTTATTTACATATATATATATATATTAATAACTACGTAACACCATACTTATAATAATAACCAAAATAACAATAATAAAACCCGAATTAAACTCAAATAATCCCGGACAAATCGAGCGTCTACACACTTAAGAGTGTTTGGTTGTATTTCTTATGTACACATAAATTCTGCTGAAAGAAGTAAACTTGAAGCCAAGTCTAACAAATGTGTCTTTGTTGGTTATGGTGGTAATGAGTTCGGTTACAGGTTTTGGGACTATAAAAATCGAAAGATCATCAGAAGCAGAAATGTCATTTTGAATGAGAATGTGATGTACAAAGACAGGTCAATCATAGAATCAAGTAGCTCCAACACCAAAGCTGAAAAAAAAGGAATTTATTGAGTTTGAGGTGATTTCTGGAAATGATATTCAAATCAGTCCTAAAGCATTTCAAGAAGAACCAGGCACACCAGAACTGAGACGCTCTTCCAGAATTCCTAAACCAACCCAGCATTATTCGCCTTCTTTGCACTACTTGTTGCTGACGACAATGGTGAACCAGAGTGCTATAATGAAGCAATGCAGGTAGAGGATTTAGTCAAGTGAGAGTCTTCCATGAAAGATGAGATGGACTCGCTTATGTCAAATCAGATGTGACAATTAGTTGAATTACTGCCAGGCAAAACAGCTCTCCATAGCAAGTGGATTTACAGGATCAAAGACAAGCGCGGTAGAAGAAAACGCTACAAAGCAAGATTGGTTGTCAAACGTTTTCAGCAAAAAAAAGATATTGACTACAATGAAATTTTCTCTCTAGTCGTGAATCTGTCTACAATCAGACTGGTGTTGAAAATTGTAGCTGTAGAGAATCTACATCTTGAGCAGTTAGATGTGAAGACAGCTTTCCTTCATGGTGATTTGGATGAAGAAATCTATATGAGGCAGCCAGAAGGTTTCATAGAGGCAGATAAGAAAAACCCGGTATGCAGGTTGAAGAAGAGCTTGTATGGTTTAAAACAAGCTCCTAGACGGTGGTACAAAAAGTTCGATAGCTTCATGAGTAGTAGTGGTTTTACTAGATGCCAAGCAGATCATTGTTGCTACATCAAGAAGTTCGACAACAACTTCATTATTTTATTGTTGTATGTTGATGACATGCTCGTTGCAGGCTCAGACATGCAAGAGATTATAAACTTGAAGCAAAAATTGTCGAAGCAGTTTACAATGAAATATCTGGGCGTTGTAAAGAAGATTCTTGGGATGAGGATTAAGAGAGACACAAAGTCAGGGACTTTGATGTTATCACAGGTTGAGTACATCAACAAAGTACTCTCCAGGTTCAACATGCAAGATGTTAAACCAGTAAGTACACCTTTAGGTGTTCATTTTAGACTCTCCAAAGAACAGTCACCAAAGACGGAGGAAGAACATACACATATGGTGAAGGTGTCGTATGCCTAAGCAATTGGAAGTCTGATGTATGCCATGGTTTATACTAGACCAGATATTGCTCATGCAGTGGGAGCTGTTAGCAGGTACATGAATAATCTGGGCAAGGTACACTGTGAAGCAGTCAAATGGATCCTCAGATATCTGTGGGGTACCATAAACAAAGCACTTTTTTTAAAGGTGAAGATACGATACTGACAGGCTATGTAGATACTGACTTAGCCGGAAATGTTGACATCAGAACAAACACTACAGGGTATGTCTATACTCTAGGAGGAACCGCATTGAGTTGGGTTTCTCAACTACAAAAGATAGTTTCTCTCTCCACAACTGAAGCAGAATATGTTGTTGTTAAGGAAGCCAGCAAGGAGATGGTTTGGCTCCAAAGTTTCTTGGAAGACTTAGGCAAGAAACAAGAAAACAATGTCTTGTATTGTAATAGTCAAAGTGCTATCCATCTAGCGAAGAATCCGTCTTTTCATTCCAGGACGAAGCACATAGAATTGCGATATCATTTTATTCAGTCTCTTCTGGAAGATGAGATTTTGAAACTTGAAAAGATCAGTGGAGCTCAAAATCTGGCAAATATGTTGACAAAGACGGTGACTACGGACAAACTGAAGTTTAGTTCAGCTTCAATTGGCATGCTAGAATAACAAGGCCAGAAATGTTGCTGCATCGATCGAGGTGTGAAGAAAGATTAAAATCAGTCTTCAAGTGGGAGATTGTTGAAAGTCAAAGAAAATGGAAACACATGGGTTGTTAAATGGGTGGCTAAATTGTCAAAAATGGATGCAAATGGGGCGGCTGCAAATGTTCAAAATTAGGCATCCATTTTGGTTGAATTTTGTGCATGGGAGAATTGCATTTTAGTCCCTTCACTTTAGGATATTTTCAAGATTAGTCATTAAACTTCAACTATAAATACCCTAACCCATTTAGCTTAAAATCATCCCAAATCATTTATTTCTCCCAATACTAGAGAGCTTTCTTGTAAGTTGTGAGTGTTTTGTAAACACCTATAAATTTTATCTCTTTAGTAAAAGATCTGCAGCAGTCCGGAGACGTAGGCATAATTGGTTGAACTCCGTTATCAATTTCGGGTATTATTTTTCCGCATTTATTTCGTATTATCACTAATCTGGTTATAGGAAAATTACTCGTTTATTTCCCAATATTATTTGCAGGGTTAAATTCACCATCGGTTCATCAACCAACTCATCAATCTCTCCATCGGGACTCATCTCTTCATCGGGTCTCATCTCGATCAATGAGTATCTCGACTCTCAACTTAATTAGTTGACGTCCAAGGTTCACAGATAAACTATCGGCGTGCCGTGTAAAAGACAATATATTAGGAGCAACGACAGTTTCAACATATTCTGGAGTTGCTCCCGAGTCTGTGACCGTTGAACGTATGATGTTTTGAGCATTTTCTTCAGAAAAAACACGTCAAGACGACCGGCTTGAGAGAAGTGCAGTGAATCTCTATATTAATGTGGAGAAGACGATGCGGGATTTTAGAGGTAAGATGCTCTAAAGAAGTCCCGTAGTCTTGCATGATCTTGAAGGAGTAACGGCAAGGCAAGGCATGGCAATTGGCAAGATTTTTGAAATCGACTATCTGGGTTTTGAATGTCGACGTGATTTCTTGGGAGCAATAGAAATAAGGGTTTATATAGGGAAACCTATTACGTCTTGAAGTTTTAAGCTATCATTACTTGCACCAAAAGATATTAAAATATGATATTTTTATTTGTACTTGTAAACATGATTATATAATAAAAACTAGACAGTCCTTCAATTTGCAATTACATAAAAAAAACACTAACGTTAACCTTTATTTTATATATAAATTTTTGGGTCAATTATTTTTTCATCCCTCAACTTTTCTCATATTCTTGTTTTGGTCACTCAACTATAATTTTTTAATTTAATCACTCAACTTTTGAATTACTTTTGTTTTGATCATTTAGGAATCAAATTAAAAATAGTAAGGCGATGTGAACAAATTTATGCTAGTGTGGAAGTCATATAATTGTTGGTAAAGAATACTGCAAAATCGAACTGTTAGCATTGACTGGATAATAATAATTGTAACGCCTCGAATCCTGGGTTAGAAGTATTCGACTAACTCAATATGGGTCTTGGTTTAATTCCTTAGCTTGTAGGAAGCCTTGACCCAAATTAAAAAGGATTTGGTCTTGAGGTAAGCCCAATAGTGAATAAAAAGGTGTTTTTAATCTGCAATCAGAATTAGAGGGACCAAAGAAGAATTTTACCCTTGTTCAAAAATAAAGCTGAAATCCTTAATTTCTTGGTGATATCACGTCTGATACACCATCTTTTTCTCAACTCTCATTTGTCTTTTCTTCCTCTTCAAATCTTCATATTCATAGCTCTTTCTTCCTCTCCAAGAACCAAGTAAAGGTAGAAACTTGGTTAGTTCAGCAACCAAAAGATAAGAATCATGATCCTTGTATCCCAAGCTTTGTATCAATCTCTCAAGACACCCATTTCACCATAGTTGCAAGAAACGAGTTTAGAAGGGTTTTAGGAACTAGATTGTTCCAACCTGTTTTTAGATATTTCTAGCATTAGAATTTTTTTTAAAACCCTCCTTAATCCATAGCAACAGTTAGTAACCCTTGCATTTGGTTTTGTTTAGTACAAGAGGTTGGAGAAGGCTCCAAAGCTAAAGGGAAAGAAAAGCTTACTTTGGACTGAGCCTTTGACATTTCCAGTTGTATAACATCAAAGGTAACTCACTCTTGACTCAACTATACAATATGTAAGTCAGTTAGATGAAATGTAGTAGGTTGCATAAGATTGAAGCATTCTCATGGTAGATTTCATGTTTTAGAGTTATAAACATGTTTAAAGTCCTATTTATACTCATTTGTATCTTTATGAAACATAAATAATGTTTGGGGACCTCATTAAGGTCTTTTGGTTAGTAGAATATGATTTTTTTGAACCTATTTTATGCTTTCTGCAGGTTGAGTTTCGATATTAGAGGGATAGTATTGAAACTTGTTCTTCTTATCGGGCAAACTCATGAGTTTCTAGGCAAGAGTATTGATACTCTTTCAAGAGTATCGATACTTTGGGTCATAGTTTCGAAACTCCCAGAAAGTATCAAAACTAGGCGTTTTAGAATATTTAAAATTATCGATACTTGTAGAAAGTATCAAAACTTTTTCAGGAGTATCAAAACTTTTTCAGGAGTATCGATACTTTTGGGCTAGTTTTGATACTTTTAGTCTGTTTTGGACAAAAGGGCAGTTTTAAGGGAATTAGACTCGAGGTACCCCAACACTTCAATATATCCTCAAATAAAACTTCAAGTGAGAACAATAATTAATATAGGAACAGTAGAAACAAAAATAGCTGAGTTTACTTAAAATAGCCTTGTTTGGTGCTCGGGAAACAATCAAGACACCTGAGTTCCGATGTAGAATTACGGATCTCACCAAAGAGTACCCTATGATGCTTCAGTAGTGCTAGAGGGGTGCGTGAGCTTCGAGATATTGAATCCCTCATCCGCACCAAGATGCTAGCCACAAATTAACAGTCCAGTAGTTGTATACTTACACATGTTCCACTTGTCATTTCATTTAGTGAATGCATACAGTATAGTATATTTTTTAGTTAGACGTTGAGCTCGTAAGCTCAGCGTTCAGAATATGTTTCCGTGAGTAGGTTCTTAGGGGAAAATTGTGGGGAGATATCGTCATCAGATATTCCAGTGTAGTAGAGTAGATTCCAGAGACCTTTCAGAGTATGTATTGAGTCATCTTTACAGGGCATATACTGTTATGGACCTTGTTATGTATTCAGTCGTAACTCTTTTGAAACTTAATATTTTGTATTATTTTACCGATGTATTTTGAGAACTCCCCATTAATTGTAAACTCAGTTTATTACTATGTTTTTATATTACATTATGGATGTCTAAAGTAGTTTTAAAAGAAAATTTTGGGTCACTAATTCGGTAGTCTCGTGCAACATTGTAATCCATAGATCTTCAGGTCTAACTCGACTAGAGTGTTATAATAATAATAATAATAATAATAAAATAAACACTACATAATAAACCTTGTCATGATATAAACCACTGCCTTAGAAACAATTTTGCCTCGATAAGTGTAATCACTGCAGTAAACATATGTCCCCGGAGGTTAACATGGTAGCTCTGAATAATCATACACGATCAAATATTGGAGTGGACAAAGGTGGAATTGCTCTTCTCACATGAAAAAGGAAGAAAGGTTTTGAGAGAGCTTGTAAAAAGGAGAAATGATATTTGATTTATGGATAATCAAAATGAGAGAAAAACTTCTCTATTTATATGTTGATTTATTACTGAAATTAATTGTGGAATAATTGTTAGGCCTATAAACGAACCGAACGTTCAGCGAACCTTTCGTGAACCATTCGATGGGAAGTTCGTTTATTTATTAAACGAACGACCATGAACAAGATTTTATAATCGTTTAACTAAATGAATGAACACGAACAGAGGTCTTATTCATTCATTTATGTTCAGTAATATGTTTGTTCATTTATGTTCGTTTATGTTCATTCATTTATGTTCATTTATGTTCGTTTACTTTCGTTTGTTTATGTGTTTATGTGTGTTCATTTATGTTTAGCCTAATCTCTCTAGACCAATTTAATTAAGACCCAATAAATTTAATCTGATACCCAATAATATTTTAAAATTCAATTAATTTTAAATACAA
This sequence comes from Hibiscus syriacus, assembly GCF_006381635.1. Lineage (NCBI taxonomy): Eukaryota > Viridiplantae > Streptophyta > Magnoliopsida > Malvales > Malvaceae > Hibiscus > Hibiscus syriacus. The sequence continues at coordinate 13,420 of NW_024061891.1, forward strand.
ATAAAAAAGCCCAAAACAATTAAATAAAATATAATCCTAAAATTGTTTGAAAAGAAGAAAAAATCTATTTTCTTTTATGTTCATTTACATTTGTTTGTTTGTGTTCCTTTATGTTCGTTTACATCCGTTTGTTTATGTTCATTTATCATTTAAATGAACGAACATGAACGAACACGAAAAAACTACATTCCTTAACGAACGAACACAAACAAGAAATTTTTTATTCGCTTATGTTCATGTTCGCTCATTTGTTCGATTAAAGTTAAGTGAACGAACATGAACATACCTCCGTTCATGTTCGTTTGGTTCGTTTACAGACCAAATAACTGTTGTAATTTATCTAATGTAGCAGCAAAACAAACTGCTGAAATTAAACTCCGAAAATTAGGATGTTGTCTGTTGTAATAAAATTTAGAACCTGGCCTCAAAACTGTCTAGGTTCACTCAATGGAAAGTCAAATTCCAGTATTAATAGATAATACAATTGTTAAAATACCAACTAGCATAACTGTTACACCATATTAATTTTCGGAGTACCAACTAGCACAACAATTATACAGATAATTCCAACAATTATTCTGACCAATTTTAAAAATTATTTTGCTTATAAATACGTTTTAAAAACTCTCATTTCAGTTTCATATAAATTCTTCCATATTTTTTCTAAATTGATAAAACGCATGCAAGCGTGTCAAAGACATGTATGACCATAACCACGACTCAAACCAAGCTCCGACCTACGGACGACAATGACACATGCATGCAACGGAGTTATCTAACCACATTCAACAAATGATGAAAAGAGTTCCCCTTTAAATACCTTACCAAAGGTATTTTTCTTCCTAATGTGGAATAAGTGCCTTTAACTTGTATGCACAACCAACAATATTATCCAACTCATTTTTTCTTTTTCCCTTTTTTTCTATTTTATCTCATTCACCCCAAAAGATGAAACTTTAGATGTTTCATTCCTATGTCATGTCAATACCAGAACTACTGACCTTCAACATCTTTTTCAACCATTCGAAAAACCGATAAACTCACCTCATATTCTCTTATTGCTCTATTAGTTTAGATTTTGTCAAAATCTCCTTAAAACTTGTGAAATCCAACCCAAATTTAGATGAAAACAGCTCTGATCTACAATCTTCATAATCCAATCAACGTGGAATCAGAATATAAAAATTGTTTCCTCCTCTACCTCCCCACCGTTGAGATTTGGAAAAAGATGCTCCAACATAAAAAAATCAAAGGGAATCCAAAAGAATAAGTTTAATGAGGATTTAAGGGGGATTTCACAAAAAAGACGAAGAAAGATTAGGGCATTTTCATAATTTTGTAAAAAGATGTCTTGTAATAAGTAATAACGTCATTAATTATTTAACGGTCAAATGACTAAAACAATAGTAATTTAAAACTTGAATGAATAAATTGAAATTTTTTAAAAATGAGTGACCAAAACAATAACATAAGCAAAGTTGAGTACTGAAAAGTGTAATTTACCCTAAGTTTTATTAATATGTTTACTTGTATTTTGATGGTTTTTTTATATTATTATACACATATTATATAAGAATAATTATTTGGTACACTAATGATGGAATTTTTTTTAAGCAACACTAATGATGTATAAACGTATTCAAACAGTCAGTTTGTTTAATAACGAAACTGAATATGCATTAATCGAATTAACTAAATTCTAAACCTTTAATCAACCCCAATTAATAAATACGGTTGATTTTCAAATTAGTTAAAAGTTTTAATAATTTTTTTGAGTTGACGAGCTCTATTTTACAACTCGAACTAGATTTAATTTTTTTAGACGAATCAATTTTTTTAGTTTCTGTTTAAATTTAATTATAAATTTTATAATATTATAATATTATTTGATTCCAATTAAATGACTTTTTATAACCATATATAATACAAATATATTTATTCATATTTTTGTCATATGTGATATATATATACCATACAAAGCCAAAGGACTCGACTCAATCTTGAAATAAATCTACTAATTACTAAAAGTTTTGAGTTACTCAAGTTATTCGAGTTGCATTTTACAGTTTAATTTAAACTTGAAATTTTTTCAAGTCGAATTTATGAAATTGTAACTCGAAGTCAATTCGAGTCGAATCAAGTCAAAAATTTTGGTTTTACGAATCGAGTTTTGCTCACTCTCCTAACCAATAGTGATAAATTTTAAATTATATTTTAAAGATATAACTATTGAAGTAATGAAAGATCAAAACAACGCAGAGTATTTAAATTCTTATAAAAGAACATTAGTAGTGACTTTAGGAAATCATCGTAAATTTATAAGCAAAATTTAAAGTTATATTTTATAGGAGAGTTAATTTTATTGTATGTTTCTAAACTATAACACTCATTTTAAATTGATCCTTAAAATTTTGAATATTTTAATTTTATCCTCAAAGTATGATTCTCATTCTAAATTAGTCATTAAACTTTTGAAAATTCTAATTTTATCTCTAAACTATGACCCTCTTTTTAAATTAGTCCCCAAACTTTTAAATATTCTAATTTCATCTTCAAATTCATCCAAATATGGAATTTGTTTCGACCATAATTCTACCTAATTTTTTTTTCCAAACATATAATAATATAACTTGGCCTAACAATTTTATTAACAATGAATGTGATTAGTATATAGGTATAGTTTGGGATAAAATTGGAATATTCAAAAAGTTTGGAGACTAATTTAGAATGAATTTCATAGTTTGGGGATGAAATTGAAATGTTCAAAATTTTGAGGACTATTTTTAAATGATAATTATAATTTAGGGATAAAATTAAAAATTTTAAAAGTTTAGGTATCAATTTAAAATGAGGGTCATACTTTGAAGATATGCTATGCAATTAACTCTTTATTAAGATTAATAAAGTTATTAAAACTCCTTTCTTTTAAAGGAAACAATTCTGTCTTGTATAATATTTAATAAAATATCTTTTGAAGGTAGTTCAGACTACCAAATGATAAAAGTTGTGCATTAATGATGTTTTAAGTATCTTTATGTTATGTTTGATTAACTTGATATAAATTATAACATTTTTTATTAAGCTAAAGTAGTTACAAAGTAGTATTTGTTTTAAATATTTTCAACCATTTGATAATGAACGCACAATCACCCTGCTACATTCGTTGGTCCTCGAACCCATGACCTTTAGGAACAATAACGATTCATTTAATCACTGAGATAAATTGATTCGTACAATATAAATCATAATTTGAATGAAATAAACTCAATTAATGTATATGGTGCGAATTAAACATGAATTCAAGTACATGAAACATGTTGTTACATGACATTAATTTCATGAATAATGTATAATTGACGCTAATTTGCTATGAAATTGAGTGTACTACTTGTATATGTTATGAAATTGACTGTACCACTTGTATATGTTCCAAAAAGTTAGTAATAAAGTTTAAATTAGTTTAATATATCGAAATTCATTATTTATTATAAGAATTTATATAGTTATTTTAATATAAAATATTTTTCATTGGTTTGGATAATAAAATTTAGTATTTATTTATTTGATAAATTTTTATATATTTATATATATTGATTTACCTTTGACCAGATATATGTTTAAGAAGACAATATATTGTTTATTGCATATGATGTCATCTTATTTATTGCATCAAAGATCTGGTGACTGATACTTTTTTTTATCACGTTTTGTTTAATCTGATAAAATTAAACTACTTATTGGGTAAATTAGTTCAAAAAACACTCATCTTTAGGCTCGAGCTCGTTTTAGCAACTGACGTTTTAATTTTATCAATTTTAACACTGACGTTTATGTTTAACTACAATTATGTCACTCAGCCGTTAATCTATTAACAGCATGATGACATGACCATGCACCGTGACGGTGATGATGTGGCTTCCTCTTCAAAACGATTTCGTTTTGGCACAATTTTTTTGATGATAAAAAACCCAAAACGACGTCGTTTTATTAGAGTTATTTGATGAAAATTGCTATTCATGGGATCCAAACCAAAGCTCTTCATCAACCAATGCCAAACACCAACTACCAAACTAACTTAAAAACATGTTATATTCTTAGCAAAACTAATATATACGCTTAATAGTAGTTGTATACTTTCATCGTCCTCATCGATCCAAATCTATAGCTTCAATGATGCCAACTAACTACTCGACGAAATGCCAAGCTCAATAAAATTAAATATTTTAAGACAATATACAACTACTATTAAACATATACATTAATTTTGTTAAGAATATAATTAGTTTTTAAGTTAACTTGGTGGTTCGGTGTTTGGCATTGGTTCATGAGGAGCTTTGGTTTGAATCTTGTAGAAAGTGATTTTTATCAAATGACTCTAATAAAACGACGTCGTTTTGATGAGAGAGCCAAATCATTATCGTCACGGCGCAAAGTTATCATGTCATCAAACCGAGTTAATTTTATAAGATTAAGATTTGAAAAATATTTTCCCTTTTAAGAAAAAAATATTAATTAATAGACGGACTTTCAAATATTGGATCAATTATATTTAATAATCTTTAATTTTTTTTAAATTTGTTTTAATAAACCAATAACGTAAAGCATGACTTAAGGTTTAGTGTTGGAACTAAAATTAATTATCCTAAAAGGTGTTAGAATTACTTTTTAAAATTCATGATTTATGGAACCCATTACGTTTGCAGTATGTGTGCGCCTTATCAATGACTAAAAAAATCTTAAACAAATACTACCTTATAATCACTCCATATTAAAAAAAATTATGATTTAAGAGGTAATAGGGTTACAATAATCATAAATTAGAAACAAGTTTATATATATTGCATATTGTCACATAATAGAGTAATTTTTTAAATAGTTGTTAATCGACCGAATTGAGTTTTTAAAATTTCATTAATTAAACGAACAAAGTTCGATTAATCAGTCGGTTAACCGAAATCAAAATTAATAAATAATATATATACTATATTAATATCTTATATTTTCGGCTAATTCGATCGGTTAATTCAGTTAAAATCACATTTAAACACTATAATATATATAATATATTAAATCTTTAATAATTTCATTTAATTTGGTTAACCGAGCGATCTTGAACCGAATTAACTGATAAACAAAGTTTGAAAAACCTAAAATTATTCTATCGATTAACCAAAAAAACTTCGATTCGGTTGGTTAAATTGATTTTAATCGAACTTTGAACACCCCTAACTTTTAGTTTATCTTTTTTGGATAAAGTAAGTTTTTAGTCTTTGTTTTTTAATTTGATAATCAAGTTTTTTGTCATATTTTTAATAAAATTCATGGATAAAATTGAAAAACGTTATCAAATTGAAAGATTAAAATTATATTATCTTTTAATTTTATTAAGAAAAGGCATCAAAGATCCATTTACTTTTAAAAAATCAATATGATCATCGTATTATTTTTCTTTCAATGTAGCCCTCAAACTCAGAAAACAAACTCAATGTTGTCCTTTGACCAACATTTTATGTCATTGACCATGCGATGACGACATGACACTTCATGGTATTGGCATGATAGTCCACAGTGCTGACATGACAATCATGTAACGCCCCTAACCCGTATCCGACCCAGATATGAATCTGAGGTGTCACATTTGTCTTTTCAAAACATATGCAATTCACAATTAAGAACAAAATTAAAATTTTGTATCAAAATAAAATAGCATAAACCTCTTTAATAAGATAATCATTGGACATACATTTGTACATAAAAATCTTAATAATTTATATAAATACAAAAATGTAGGAGTTTACAAAATCGATCAGAGCATTTGTAAATTAAATGTTTAATACATGCCAACAATTATAAAATTACAAAACACCTACATTTAACTTGTCCTATTCTGATCTTCAAGTAATATGCTATCCTCGAACTCAGTCTTCTGCTCTCTTCAAACCTACGCGTGAGAAAATCACATGTTAAGTCGATGACTTAGTGAGGCAATACTAATAGTGCTAACTTAGTAAACAAAAATATTATTTGTTTTATTCAAAATGTTTTACAAAGAGCTTTCATTAATTTTCGTATTCAAGTATACTTAGGAATAGTTCACTTTGTAAATCTTTGTTCCAATTGCCCAAGGTATACTACTGAGAACGCTAGGTATTTGAGTACATTGAGGTTGTGCACTAATATTATCACCACAACTCGTAATTTGCACCAAAGTGCCACATAATTGTTCCGAATGACCACATAGTTTGCACCGAAGTGTCCATATAGGGTTGCACCAAAGTGCCACATATTTTTCCCGAATGACCACATAATTGTCCCGAAGGACCACATAAAACCCTCGACTCTTGGCATGCCAACTATACCTCTAATCCTCATACATATACTTTAGGCTATTAATCACATAATTATGTTCAATCATTATTTGAAGTGTTTCTTATTCACATAGTTTCTCTCTCATAGAGTTTGTTCACAATTCACATATTCATATAATCATAAGACATAGATTGTATAATATAACTTGAATAAAACATTGACAGATAACATAAAATAAATTATAACGTTTTCGATCAAAAACATTGAGGTTGGCTTATCGCAAGCCTTCCTCAATTCTATTGCAAAAATGAGAAGTTGCACTCACTTTTGCCTCACTGAAGTCTAATCCAAATCTTTAACCCTTTCGAATTGATAATTAATATATCGAGCTGATCGGAAGTCGATTATGTTCAATCATTACACAAAACAATCAAAAATAATATCGTTCTTCAACTCAATTATATTGAATCAGCATAACTTGGGATGCAAGAAACTCTTACTATCCATTTCCTGCCTAGAAGTATCAGTACTATCCCTCTAGTACCGATACTTCTCTTCAAGGGTATCGATACCTTCTCAAAGTATTGATACCTATTTGGCATTCGATGTTTCAAGGGTATCGATACCTCCTCAAGGTACCGATACCAATATGGCATTCGATGTTTTAAGGGTATCGATATCATCTTTCATGTATCGATATTACCTTACAGTATCGATACCTCTTCAATAGGTATCGATACTACCCTTAATAATTTCACAGATTTTTCCCTTGAAGTATCGGTACTGTTCTAACGATATCGATACTCAAAGCCCAAAATTGTCATTTTTACTTCGAAAATCACCCAAAATCCTCTCAAAGCTATTATATCAACATTCCTTAAGCCTTTAAACTAAACTTATTTCATTCAAACCAACTTGTCATCAATTACTACTCTTAATATACCAAATTCTCACTTAAACACTTACATTAAAGAATCATGCCATGTTTTCAACCAAGTTCTTAATCATTTCTAATACTCCTAAACCTTTAATTAGCTCAATGACAAGTCAAATATCTCAACAAAACTTCAAAAACTACTATATATCAAAATTTCATTTAAAAACTCATTTTACAAAATCCTTTCAAATTCATTTATCTTGTTGTTATACACCTCTATAAACCTTCCTTAACGATATATAATACCCAAGCTTTCATTAACAACCCAAAAATTGAAGAACCCAACAACTCTTAAAAGAACTTACCTTTGATGGAGATAACGGAAAGAGAAAGAAGAAGAGAATATAAGCTTCCAGAAACCTTTTATCCAATGACTCATGTTAAATATCTCTCCCAAAAGGATTTTTAATTCATTCCATCAAAAAGACTTTTTTGCCCTCCAAGTCTTCCATCTTTGCTAAAAACCCTGAATATAATTTTCAAAATTAGTCCTTATACTTTTCAACTTAATACAATTTAACTACTAACTTTTCTTTCTTACCTTTTTGGTCACCAACCCGATGTTTGGGATGTTACAAATCTCCCCCTTACGAAATTTCGTCCTCGAATTTCCATTGCACAAAAAGGTGGGGATATTATTTTCTCATATCCTTTTCACTCTCCCACGTAGTTTCTTTTAATTTATGGTTCCTCCAAAGAACCTTAACTAGTGGAATCGTCTTATTCTGCAACTGATTACTCTTAAAGGATAAAATTTGAACCGATTTTTTCTCATAAGTAAAATCAAATTGAACTTGGATTTCATCTGGAGTTATGATGTGTGCAGGATCAGATTGAGACTGCCGAAGCATAGACACATGAAAAACATTGTGAATCTTTTCCATCTCTGGTGACAACGCTAACTGATAAGCTACTAGTCCAACTCTTTTCAGAACTTCATAAGGTCCAATGAACCTAGGAATTAGTTTTCCTTTATGCCCAAAGCGAAGAACTTTCTTCCAAGTTGATACTTTCAAAAACAATTTATCACGTTCTTGTAATTCAATTTCTTTTCTTTTCAAATAAAAGTATAACTTTTGTCTGTCTGAGGCCACTTTCAAATTATGTTGAATCACCTGAACCTTTTCTTTCACTTCTTTAATCAAATAAACCCTAAACTTTTCGATCCCTTAATTCATACCAATTAAGTGGCGTTCTGTACTTCCTTCCATATAATGCTTCATACGGTGCCATTTTGATGCTAGATGGTAACTGTTATTATATGCAAATTCCACAAGTGGTAAATACTTTTCTCATGATCCAGCAAAATCAATCACAATGCTCTCAACATATCTTTCATAATTTGAATTGTTTGCTCTAATTGACCATCAGACGAGGATGAAAAACAGTGCTAAAATTCGGGTACCCAAAGCTCCTTGCAAAGACTTCCAAAATCTCGAAGTGAATCTGGGATCTTTATCAGAAACTATTGAGATTGGAATGCCATGAAGTCACACTATCTCATTGATATACAATTCTGCATGTTTCTCCATAGAGAAATCCGTTCGCACATGGATGAAATGTGTTGTCTTTGTAAGGCGATCTACAATTACCCAAATCGAATCCTTTTTACCGGCGATAAAGGCAAACCTATTACGAAATCCATCGTAATATTTTCCCATTTCCACTGAGTAATTGAGATGGGTTGCAACAAACCCGAAGGCACCTGATGTCCAACTTTTACTTGTTGACAATTTAAACACTTTGATACAAATTCCGTAATATCTTTCTCATTCCTGGCCACCAAAAACGCTCTTTCAAATCTTGATATTTCTTGTTTTCTCCTGGGTGCATCGTTAAAAGACTACAATGAGCTTCATACAAAATATCTCGTTTCAGCTCGAAATCATTAGGAACACACACTCAATTTTTAAAGTATAAACAACCATTCAACTTAACCTCGACGTCATTGAGTCCATCTTTATCTACTTGCTCTAACCAATTTAAACACTTATAATCTTTCTTTTGCAACTCCTTAATCTCCTCTAACAATAATGGCTTCAAAATTAACTCAGTCATCAATGCACCATCTTTCTTTAGCACAATTCTAGCGTTCAAACTACGCAAAGCGATAAAAGTCTTCCGAATAAGAGCATATGCTACAACGTTGGCTTTCCCGGGATAATAATCAATGACCGCATCATAATCTTTCAGCAACTCCATCCACATTCTTTGCCTCAAATTTAACTCTTTTTTCATCAACAAATACTTCAAACTCTTATGATCGATGAATATGTAACAACATTCACCATGTAAATAATATCGCCAAATTTTCAATGCAAAGACTATAGCTACTAACTCCAGATCATGTGTCATATAATTCTTTTCATGAGGCTTCAACTATCTCAAAGCATAAGCAATTACCTTCCCATTTTGCATTAAAATATAACCCAAACCATTATGGGAAGCATCGCTAAAAATTGTGAACTCTTTGTTTGTTTCAGGTTGCACCAACACCGGAGCTTCAGTCAAAACCTTCTTCAATGTTTCAAAGCTTTTCTGATAATCGGAATTCCAATCAAAATGCACATATTTTTTTAACAATTTGGTTAAGGGCAAAGATATCATCGAAAAGTTTTTGACAAATCTTCGATAATATCCTACAATACCCAAGAAACTTCAAACTTTCGACATATTCTTCGGAATATCCCATTAAAACATAGATATAACTTTCTAAGAATCTACCCGAATTCCCTTAACAGAAACCACATGTCCAGAAATGCCACTTCAGTCAACTAAAATTTACATTTTGAGAACTTTACGAAAAGATTATTATCTTGTAACATTTGTAAATCCACACGAAAATGGACATCATGCTCCTTATTAGACTTTGAATACACCAAGATGTCATCAATAAAGACGACCACAAATTGATCTAGGTACAATTGAAAAATTATATTCATTAAGTCCATGAACGCTGCAAGTGCGTTAGTTAACCCGAATGGCATTACTACAAATTCGTAATGACCATATCTAGTCCTAAAAGCAATTTGGAACATCGTTTTCTTGTATCTTCAGCTGATGATACCCTGAACATAAATAAATCTTTGAAAACACTACTACTCCCTTGAGTTCATCAAATAAATCATTAATCCTTGGAAGAGGATACTTGTTCTTTATGGTCACCTTGTTAAGATGACGATGATCAATACAAATGCGCATAGAACAATCTTTCTTCTTTACGAATAACACTGGAGCACCCCAAGGTGACACACTAGGTCTAATAAATCTTTTATCTAATTGCTCCTGCAACTGAGCGTTTAACTCTTTCAATTCCTTCGGGGCCATCCTGTAAGGAGTCATCGAAATTGGTGTTGATCCATACATCACTTCAATCTGAAACTCAACCTCCCTATCTTGAGGTAACCCATGCAAATCATCCGAAAATACTTCTGGAAATTCTCTGACTGTCGGAATATCTTCAAGCTTTCCTTTCTTTAACTCTTGTATTGATTACATTAACAATGTACACTTGACATCCTTGCAGCATTAACTTCCGAGCTGACATCAACGATATCACATTAGCTAAATGATGTATTCTTTCGCTGACCACACTAACTTCCAATCCCTCCAAACTTGTTGACTGAACTTGCTTAAGTTGAGAATCTACGTTAGCATGATAATGATAAAGTCAATCCATACCAAGAATAACCTCGAATTCGTCAAAGGGTAATTCCATTAGATTATCAGGGAATTCAATTCCCTGAATCCATATGGAACACCCTCAACAAATCTGTCTCACTCGAGCACTATTTATTAATGGATTCGTTACAATCACCTCACTACGAATATGCTCTAACGGAATGTTCAAATATTTAACTAGTTTACTATTGGCATATGAATAATTCGATCCCGGTTCAATCAAAACTAAAACAGATTTACCAGCTATCTGAAAAGTACCTGTAATGATTTCAGGATTATCATAATCTTCACTGGTCTTCAAATTATACACCCGAGCGGTGGATCATACTTCAGGTTGAGCAGTCGACTCATATTGATTCATTCCTCATCCCTAACCTCTACCTCTCATCGGTGCAGCCATGGATCTCTCTGTTTGGCAGGCTCTCCCGTCATCATCGGACAGTCTCGAATAAAATGCCCTGCCTCTCCACATTTAAAGCAAGCTCCGGAGACCCTTCTGTAAACTCTATTATGGTTCTTCTCACAGTGCTCACATTTTTCGGTTTGTCCACTCTGATTCCACCGATTTTTTTTTCTTGTTTTTCCCGGATTTGATCATCAACCTAAGGATGCTGCAGATTTTGTTCTGGTCTGAGGTCAAGAACTCGAACCTCTACTCTTTTTTGATTGAGAAGAACCAGTGAAGCACCCGATCTCTTATTCCATTGTGTCCTTTGTTTCGCAAATCTTTCATTATGAGCTCGCTCCAATGCTTTATCTCAGTTCACTACCTCTTGGTAGGAAGAGAGGTTAAGTGCCAATAATAATTATTTCAATCGGGGTCGTAACCCTTCCACAAACCAGTCACAAGAGTCATTCTCTGTAGTAACTAAATCGACAGCAAATAGACTTAATTTGTTGAATTCATACTCAAACTCATACACTGTACGATTCCCTTGTTTTAGACTCATAAATTTTGCTTCATCTGCCTGATAAACTAATCCCCTATGTATTTGTTCTTAACTCCTCCAGGAAGAAAGACCAAGTCACCTGATCTCTTAAAACTCTCATCGTCACATTCGACCACCAAATTCTGGCTTAACCTCTTAATAACGAGATTGTACCATCCAATTTCTCTATTTCAGAACAATAGAGATTCTCTAGCATAACTTTCAGATCATTGAGCCACATATCGGCAGTAACCGGACCTTCTTCAGCTTCTCCTCTAAATTTAGGTGTTCCTAAACTTTTCAATTCTTTAGGGACATTCATCTTAGGGTCTGAGGAGGCAAACGATTGGAAACATGTCATGATCGCGTCTAACGTCTGGAAGAAAGTTCCCTAATCTTGCACAGGTACTCCAGGCTGTGCTTGTCCTCTCTGACTGCTCGGGGCAGGTGAGTTATACTCTCCTCCATCCTATCTCACGCATCACTTAGGGAGCGTTCAAAGTTCGACATCTATTAAGATCAATTTACTGAAGGTATTAGCAAGAATAACATATTGATCCCATACATATCAGAAAAACTTTATTAAAAATTGGCATGCACACTTTTTAAAACCAAAAACGAATTTGTTTCGAACTTAAAACCGCTTAAACAATAGCTCTGATACCATTAAATGTAACGCCCTAACCTGTGTCGGACTCGGATATGAATATGAGGTGTCACTTTTGTCTTTTCAAAACATATGCAATTCACAATTAAGAACAAAATTAAAATTTTATATCAAAATAAAACAGCATAAACCTATTTAATAAGATAATCATTGGACATACATTTGTACATAAAAATCTTAATAATTTACATAAATACCAAAATGTAGGAGTTTACAAAATCGATCAGACCATTTATAAATTAAACGCTTAATACATGCCAACAGTTAAAAAATTACAAAACACCTATATTTAACTTGTCATGTTCTGATCTTCAAGTAATATGATATCCTCGAACTCAGTCTTCTTCTCTCTTCAAACCTACGCGTGAGAAAATCACACGCTAAGTCGATGACTTAGTGAGGCAATACTAATAGTGCTAACTTAGTAAACAAAATCTTATTTGTTTTATTCAAAATGTTTTACAAAGAGCTTTCATTAATTTTCGTATTCAAGTATACTTAGGAATAGTTCACTTTGTAAATCTTTGTTCCAATTGCCCAAGGTATACTATTGAAAACGCTAGGTATTTGAATATATTGAGGTTGCGCATTAACGCTATCACCACAGCTCGTAATTTGCACCAAAGTGCCACATAATTGTCCCAAAGGACCACATAGTTTGTACTGAAGTGCCACATAGGGTTGCACCGAAGTGCCACATATTTATCCCAAAGGATCACGTAATTGTCTCGAATGACCACATAAAACCATGCCAACTATACCTCTAATCCTCATACATATACTTTGGGCTATTAATCACATAATTATGTTCAATCATTATTTGAAGTGTTTCTTATTCACATAGTTTCTCTCTCATAGAGTCTGTTCATATTCACTTATTCACAATTCATATATCCATATTCATATAATCATAAGACATAGATTGTATAATATAACTTGAATAAAACATTTAAAGATAACATAAAATAAATTATAACGTTTTCGATAGAAAATATTGAGGTTGGCTTATCGCAAGCCTTCCTCAATTCTATTGAAAAAATAAGAAGTGGCACTCATCTTTCCCTCACTGAAGTCTAATCCAAATCTTTAACCCTTTCGAATCGATAATTAATATGTCAAGCTGACAGGAAGTTGATTACGTTCAATCACTACACAAAACAATCGAAAATTAATATCGTTCTTCAACTCAATTATATCAAATCAGCATAACTTGGTATGCAAGAAACTCTTACTATCTATTTTCTGCCTAGAAGTATCGGTATTATCCCTCTAGTAACGATACTTCTCTTCAAGGGTATCAATACCTCCTCAAAGTACCGATACCAATTTGGCATTCGGTGTTTCAAGGGTATCAATACCTCCTCAAGGTACAGACACCAATCTGGCATTCAATGTTTTAAAGGTATCAATAACATCCTTCAGTTATCGATACTACCCTTATAGTATCGATACCTCTTCAATAGGTATCGATATTACCCTTAATAATTTCACAGATTTTTCCCTCGAAGTATCGGTACTGTTCTAACAGTACCGATACTCGAAGCCTAAAATTTCCATTTTTACTTCGAAAATCACCCACAAATCCTCTCAAATCTATTATATCATCATTCCTTAAGCCTTTAAACTAAACTTCTTTCATTCAAACCAACTTGTCATCAATTACTACTCCTAACATACCAAATTCTCACTAAAACACTTACATTAAAGAATCATGCCATGTTTTCAACCAAGTTCTTAATCATTTTAATACTTCTAAACCTTTAATTAGCTCAATGACAAGTCAAATATCTCAACAAAACTTCAAAAACTACTCTATATCAAAATTTCATTTCAAAACTCATTTTATAAAATCCTTTCAAATTCACTTATCTTGTTGTTATACACCTCTATAAACCTTCCTTAACGATATATAATACCCAAGCTTTCATTAACAACCCAAATATTGAAGAACCCATCAACTCTTAAAAGAACATACCTTTGATGGAGATAACGGGAAGAGAAAGAAGAAGAGAATATAAGCTTCCAGAAGCCTTTTTATCCAATAACTCATGTTAAATATCTCTCCCAAAAAGGATTTTTATTCCATCAAAAAGACTTCTTTGCCCTCCAAGTCTTCCATCTTTGCTAAAAACCCTGAATATAATTTCCAAAATTAATCCTTATACTTTTCAACTTAATACAATTTAACTACTAACTTTTCTTTTTTCCTTTTTTGTCACCAACCCGATGTTTGGGATGTTACAAATCCACAGTAATGTGGCAGTCCATGTTGTCCTTTAAAAGTCACGTTTTTCTCTAAAAAGTTATTTAAAGCTTTTGGGAGTTTAAGGGATAATAATATGTCAATTTCATGTATGAGTAACGTCAAAACATCTCATTTCCTTCATAAACACAAATATACTCATTATGTCCCATGCACTCATACAAATAATCAATTTACACCTAGTGATTTACAAACGTTATAGAAGAGCTAGAAATGTGTTACCTTGACCCTAGTTGTTGAAAAGCATCTTAAGGTCACCCAAGCACAAGTTTCTCCTTATTCTTGCCTTCAGAGTTTTTTTTCCAACTTTTTTTTACTGATCACATGGAAAAAATGAATTACTAACTCATCTAAAACTTAAACGGAATAGAAACATGATTCTTACACTCTATAAATGGACTAGAAACATTCTAGAACCCTAATACCTAAAGCCCCCTAAAACCCCACCTTGATTAGCATAGCCAAACCTTAAGATAATGAGCTTAAAAGAAAGCTTTAGGGGTGGAGACTGTAGTTCTTACCTTCACAAATGCAGTCTAGAATTATATGACAATAAAGTTTTCACATTTAGTCACTCACTAAGGAGAGAAAGAGAAGATATGGAGGAGAAGAAAAAGACAAATGGTGAAGAAAATGAGGAAAGTAAATCAACCTTTCTCTTGTTGGCATAATAAGAATTGAATGAGAATCAAACTTTTTTTTTCAAATAAGGGATTATTACCTCCTAGATCCTTTCTCATTTGTTCTCAATTCAAGAATATTATTTTTATGTCTATAAGAGCTCAAAACTTAACCAACCCAAGCTCAAACTTGGTCCATCTTTCATGGAAGCCTAACATAACATCCAAAGCCTATTTGGGCCAATCTAAAACTACTAATTCGAGATTTAAGGCGTTACAATTTGAACAACTTAACATCTCATTTTATTAAGCAAATAGGTAGTTGGTAATTTTATCATTACCATTTTAATTTGTCTTTGATGCAGTTCTTTTTAAACGAAATGATTTACTTACTCTTTGGCACTCAATTAGAGATTAAAACGAGTCATTGGGCTATAAAACTACCAATTGGGCTGGATTATAGCAATAAACCAACCAAGAGCCCTAAATCCAATGCCTATTTGATCCCTAAAGAAACCCTAGCATCCGGAGGATTTCCTCCATATATAATATAATTGTTAGATTAGGGTTCTCTTTTATTGCCACATCGCTCCCACTGAAAGACGCACACTTCGGCTTTCGGTTGCCGCTCCCACTTCAGCTCTTTCCCACCATCCAAACAAAGGTTTTTTTTGTTCAAAATCTTTTAGTTTTTTTTAACTCCGATTTCCTCTTAAGACTCACTTTAGTTCTCTATATCTTCAAAATCCATTGTCATTTGGGCAGGTATGGCGACAGCCACCGATGTACCCAGAGACCCAACTCAACCCACCAACGAAGTCAAGCTTTTTAATCGCTGGTCATTTGAGGATGTTCAGGTTTTTCCTTCTTTCCTTTTGCCTCCATATGCATAGATCTGTTTCGATTTCTTATGTGAAATGTCTCGTTTGCTTTATGTTATTTTATTGCCTTTCTACTTTAGTTACTATTATGTAAGTCTATCTGCAAAATTCCTTTTGGTGCCTGGATTTAGTGTAGAACAGTTATTGTTTCATCATTTTAAAAGGGGGTTGAATTTATGTTTTGAATGTTCTCTATACATTTCTAGCTTCACATTGATTTTGATGAAATATGAAATGATTGTTTCCTTTAGCTGTTATTTGTCTATAATTTGAGTTTGCTTGTGTTTTGGCTTAGATTGATTTGATAAGATTTGAAGTGTTTGATTGTAACTCAAGTGTCTGTATGAATTGAGTTCTGGTTTTTGAGTCAGGGTTTTTGGATTGTCGTTAACTGATTTAGGTTTGTGATTTGTGATTCATGAATTATTTTTATTGACTAGAACTCTCGATTGGAAAGGATTTGGTTCCTCAATTTGCTGTTCCCTTTGATTATTGTAACTATTAGTTGCCATGATCCCTGACCTGAGTGGATATTGATTTTAGGTTACCGATATCTCTTTGAGTGACTACATTGGGGTCCAACCTTCCAAGCACGCAACCTATGTGCCACACACTGCTGGGAGGTACTCAGTGAAGCGTTTCCGAAAGGCTCAATGCCCAATTGTTGAGAGGCTTACAAACTCACTGATGATGCACGGCCGGAACAATGGGAAGAAACTTATGGCAACTAGGATTATTAAGCATGCCATGGAAATTATTTATCTCCTGACTGATCAAAACCCAATTCAAGTCATTGTTGATGCTATAATCAACAGGTAGTCTATATGAAGCCTTAAGCTTAGTTAATGCTTCCATTGATTTTAGAGAATCTTTATTATATCTAGTCTTTAATAAGCTTCGTTACTAATTGATTGATTTAAAGTGGACCTCGTGAAGATGCTACTCGTATCGGTTCTGCTGGTGTTGTCAGGCGTCAGGCTGTTGATATTTCTCCTCTCCGTCGGGTGAATCAGGCCATCTACCTCTTGACCACTGGTGCCCGTGAATCTGCATTCAGAAACATTAAAACCATCGCAGAATGTTTGGCTGATGAGCTTATTAATGCCGCAAAGGGTTCTTCTAACAGGTAAAGTAGTTCATGTCTTTTTTGTTGCTCGATTAGTTTGGATCACTGAAAGCTCTGTTGCTGTTGATGTTGATGATATACTCGATTGTGCAGCTATGCCATCAAGAAGAAGGATGAAATCGAGAGAGTTGCAAAGGCCAACCGTTGAGGCATTGGACGATATTATGAAACCTTGTCCGTGAGGAAATTTGGTTATTTTAATCAGTGCTTTATATGTTTTTTTCTTTTTTGTTTCCCAAACATGCAATTACATTAATGTTTTGTTTGCTACCAAGTAGGCATGTTGGTTTATGGTTTTAATGGAGTTTATCAGTAGATATTATTAAAATGAATGATTTTTAAAATTGCAATTACATAATATTTCCTAAACATGCAATTACATTAATGTTTTGTTTGCTAATGTATTTGCTAAAGCATTTTTAAAATTGCAGTTTGACCCTTTAAGATTTATAAACTTTTTTTTGGTCTTTCTTTAATATGATTTAGCCACTTAATTTTACATTTACTACGTGATGTTATGTAATTTACTAAACGATAATTTACCACTTAATTTTTCAATTTTTATAATTCAATTACTTCATCACATTAAACATTTTTTATTTATGAATTGCATACTGGTTTTGATGAACTTTATGGATGAATTATAACACAATCATTATTACTTCATAGACTCTATACCAAAAAAACATAATATCTATTAGAAGAAAATTTTCCTTCTCCTTTTTCCAGATTAAAATTGTTAAAAAAAGAGACTGTTATAGCAAAACAAAATGTACTTAAGTAGTGGTTAAGTACAACTTTTTGCACTAATAATAAGTTAATCATTGATGCTTAATTTCCCCCACAATTTCGGAGAAACCAAAGTTCGCATAGCATCTAACCATCTAATTATAAGCAGTTCCGCACGGAATCGAAGCTCATTAAAATAAATAAATAAAATCGTTTACGCTGCACACGAAAATCAAGAATCCTTAAGAAAAAAGAAAGAAAGAAAAAAAGCACTTCCCCACCAACTAAACAGACAAACACCGAAAAAGAACAAAGTTAGGGTTTTCCACTTTCTGATATTTCTTTTTCTTTTTTTTTTTTCATTTTCCCTCCTAATTTTCCTTCCTCCCAAACAGAATTGCAATGATTACTGGTTTTCGCTTGGGAAACAATTTTTTCCCTATTGGGCTTGGTGTCAGGCGATTGATTTTCTTTCGGAGAAGAAGTTTGATAGAATTAGAAATAACAAAGGGTTTGACTATTCTTCTCTAGTGGTTTATTTTCCCGGGAAAATTTACTTCCTTTTTCCAGCTCGCTCCATCTCATTCTCAAGCTTCCACGGTTGGTTTCTCTCTCTCTCTCTCTCTCTCTCTCTCTCTCTTCCTGTTCTTCATTTATCTCTATGTTTCATTAAAAAAAATCTTGAATTAGATTTTCTGGAGAATTTTTTAGCCTTTGAATGTTAACTGAGAATTATCGCATCATTTATATCTTCTTAGTAATTTTATAAGGATTCCTGGAAAATTTATGCCTAAAAAGGAACTTTTTAGTTGCATATCTTTCATTACTTTTTTTCAGCTACTTTTCTTTGTGATTGGTTTATCCAGGAGGAATTTATGTAGCTGTTGAGTGGAGTAAAAAAAGGGAGGGGAAATATTCATTGGAGGATCCGAGATTCAAGATAGAACTTAATAAGTTCTTATACTTTCTTTAGATTCTTTTTTTGGTAATTAATTGTCAGTCATTAATTAGTTTGCTTGAGTTTGAATCCATATATAAATATATGGAGTCAGAAGTTTATTCACCGTCAGTTCCAAGAGATCCGGTGAAATGTTGTGATTGTGATTTTGCTACCTGTTCTTTGATCGGTGAACATTTGAGTACTTGGTTTCGGTCTGTGAAACGAAAATACGATGAGTTTGAGACAACAAACAGTTTTATGTTCCGGGCTTGGATCTTAACTTCAATGCCAAAGTCCAAGTTGAGAATGAGTGTGCTGCGTTACGGGAGATGGTTAGCAGCCAACAGGCCACGATAAATGATTTGAACAGAGAATTGGAGGAAGAGAGAAATGCCTCATCATCGGCTGCTACTGAGGCCATGTCAATGATATTGAAGTTGCAGAGAGATAAGTCGGAGATCCAAATGGAGGCTCGGCAATTCAAGACTTATGCTGAGGAGAAAATGGTGCATGATCAGCAGGAGATAATGTTATTGGAGGATCTGTTGTATAAGAGAGAGCAGACTATTCAAGCTCTTACATGTGAAGCTGAGGCTTACAAGCATAGGATGTTGAGTTACGGGCTTACAGAGGAAGAGGTCGAAGGTGAGCAGGATTGGCAGATTCAAAACATGGCTGAGAACTTTGATGGCTCAGTTGATCTTCCATATGATTATCCGCCTCCAAAGTGCAATTTAAACGAGAATCCTGCTGATGATGTTGAAGATATTGAGAAATATGCATTTGGTGAGCCCCCCCGAGAACACTTAAGAGATCTGGAACAAAGGATCTGCCAATTGGAGAGGAATCTGAGCAGCAGTCAGCTGAGTCAACAGGATGGATGTTTCCCAGGAACAAAGAATGTTTCAGATAAGGTAATAGTTGGTCACTCTCCTAGGCGACCAAGTCATTCAAGGGGGCTTTCAGGTGATAGTTTAAACTTGTTCCTGCCTAAAGAGATCAGTTCAGAGTTTACCGGTGATTCTCCCACTTTTAATTCCAGCTTCAAGAAGATGGAGTTCGTTTCAGAAATGGACAAGATTGCCAGCTCAAGAAGAATGGATAATGCTTCAGAAGTTGGAGATGATATGAGTGACAGAGTTTATACGATTGATTCAATCCATACTGGGGTGCCAAATGAGGGACCCTCCAAGCCTAAACCTGGAGTTGGAGATCGTGATGATTATGGATACACTCCTAGGGGTACACTTGATCTGCCTGATGTTTGTGATCCTGATATCAAGAAGCTTTACGCAAGGCTTCAGGCCCTTGAGGCTGATAGGGAATCAATGAGACAAGCAATAATATCGATGCGAACTGAAAAAGCGCAGTTGGTATTATTGAAAGAAATAGCTCAACATTTGTGCAAGGAAATGTCACCTGAAAGACAAGTGACTTTAAGGAAGCCATCTATTCTTGAAAACCTTCCATTCATGTCATTCTTCAAGGTAATCTTTGTTTGAACAAAAAGTTCTTTTTTGTATGTATTTTACACCATCTAGTTCTATTATTGACCTTCTCATGTCTGTAAATTTTGGACTACTCAACGTCACAATGTCTTATTCTTGAAACTGTATGATTTACTTTGGTTTTTTACTAACTGCTCTCCATGTTAGCTGTTTCTTAATTTGTAGTGTTCTATACGACTGTTGAAATAGCTGTAATATATTATCCTAAAGTTGTTTTTCAAGATGTATTGAATCTTTCCAAAATTAATTTACATTAAAACTACCTACCTATAAGTTAGGCTATGCAGAAATGAGTTACATGTTTAATTACTTTGCTACATGAAGAATATCTGGTTGAATATCATCTGCAGGTCATTTCTTGCACCTCATCTTTCATCTTTTGTTGTATCAAAAGCCTGCCCCTCCTTTTTAGTACTCATATATGTATCCTATACACACTATTCAATTTACCCTTTTTTAAGTTTCATTCTTCTACTCTTTTTACTTGTATTAATGTAGTGTTTATCCAAGTTTTGACACAATAGGAGTTGAATGGAGTAAGCTTTCACGAACAAGTTTGCTTCGTTTACTAATTTAATAGTATCAATTTTGTTCCACTTGTTTTCTTGAATTCTAACCTGGAACCCCCTCATCTGAGTGTTGCTCCTAACATTGTTGGAAGCACCATCAATACAGCTGTTCTGTGTTAACATCATATTTCCACTTAAAATTGATCTTCTTTTGATTTTATTTTCTTTCAGTGGGTTTTGTCCTTTACTTTCTGGAGGCGGAAAACTCGTCGAAGCAAGTAAGTAGGATACCTGTTATATAAATGGTTACTGTTGGACTTACCTATGTTTTAAAACTGGCATATTTTTGTCTATGTTCAATTTATCTAAAGGCTAGCATTATTAGGTTAAAAGTAACAAATTTGTTATTCCATTTTGCTGCATTTTAGAACTTGGCCATTAAACAATAGAGATGCAAGCGTAGGGAGGGACATGCACTTAGATACATAATTTTGTATATTCTCATATAAATTGTTTTATTGTATTGTGTATTAGAAATTGATATTGAAATTTATCAGCATATAATATCCTAGAGAAATGTTTGTTACGGAGTTGGGTTCATTTTTGCTCATATTCCTCCCTAATTATATAGGTACCTGTATGGATTGTCACCAAACAACGTTGGGTTGCTAATGCTTCTGGACAAGGGTCCTCGACTGAGGCAGTGGAGATATCTTTCGAGTGCACAAGTGTAAAACTGATTCATCTACTTCCACTTCAAGATGAAGCCAATCGTAATGGGGTTTGCCGAGTGGGTTTGAATAAGCTATCATGTATAGAAATTGCATCCCTTCTTATGGATTCCTTGGAGCAGCCTTTGGTATATTGTTCAACGTGCTTTCATTTTACATTTTTTTTTTGTTCTCTCACGATTGAATACATTTTGCTGTCTGATCAGCAAAACATGAATGCTGTGAGCATACTCGCTCATATGGTTTGTCGGATTTCAGTTTAAGGTATGATTCTATTGCCGATTTCCTGTATATTTCAGATTTTTGTATGATTTTTGTATCAAGTATGCTGTGTTTATGCCTTTCTAATTTGGGCAATGGTTAGTTTATTTTTGTATCTCATTTTTTTCAGGGAAAATCTTTTTATTTTTATTGTTAATTTGAGTTGTCTATTTTTATTAATTTAACAATTTAAAAAAAATGTAAAAGTAAAAAATTTGACACGACGTGAACGGATGTTATATCATATGTATATATATTAAGAGGAGAGGAGGAATGTATTTAAAGTATTTTTGATTGTTGCATCATCATCATTATAATAATATAATATGCGGTTAACCTAAACATTCTTCGTGGTCTCATTTCCTTTTACAATCTCACTTTTCCCTATCTGAATCGCTGTTTATCATCCTGATTCAATATTGTCATTTGTCTTTCTTACGATATCCTGAAGTGAAATTCTTAAAATAAACCATTGCTCTAAATTCATGAAGTAACCATTGATATGAAAAAAATGGATCTTATTTTGTACCCATCTGGTTTTTAACCCTTAACATTTGTACTTTTAACAATTATAGTGGTAAATTGAGAGGTTGGAATGTAGACATTATTTTAAGAGTAAACTATATTAGATACCATTGAACTTTAGGTTTGTATTGTTTATACCACTGAACTTTTAATTTTATCTATTATAGCATTGAATTTTGGTTTTTCGTTTCAATTATACCATTGAACTGTTAAATCGTTAATGACAAGATGACGTGACTGACAGTTGTAGACGTAGACATCTCACCAAAACGACATCATTTTGATTCGGCTATTAACGATTTAACGGCCCAGTGTTATAATTTAAACCAAAATCAAAGTTCAGTGGTATAAATGATACAATACCTGAAGTTTGATGGTGTATGGTGTAGTTTATCCCAATTTTAATTGTGATAAATTGTGATTGAAAAAGTTGATAGTTAATGAACTGCAAAGAAATTTAGAATATTTGATGGAGATTTTGGATACTGGTAGCTTTGTGGGTTGTTTTATTATTATTATTTTTTGGAAGTAGCTTTGTAGGTTATTGTATTTGATTGAGGGGGGTTTTCTTCAGCCAAAGTAAAAGAATGCTTTAGTGATACCCAAAACCAGACTTTACCTTCACTTTTGGAATAAATCATTTCATTTTGTCTAGCAACACAATTATTTTGATCAAAGTTGAGGGGCCAATTTACTTCTTTAAATCCCTCCTACTTTTGAGAATAAAGGAACATCAAGTATATCCTCAAATTTGGGTCTAATTCAATTGGGCACTTGAAGCATAACTCTTATTTATGTATTTATATTTTCTTAGGATCCTATCTACTTTAAAATTATAAATTAAACTTGACTTTTATTTTTTTTAACTTTAAATACTTTTTAGATTCTTAAAAAAGTTGGAAATTAGACAAATAATACTCTACTCGTTTAATTTCTAATTTAAAAGTGATGGATTAATGATTAGATATTGAGCCCATTCTATTATTATTATTTCTATTTGACCTCTCGAAGTCTGTCCCTGATTTTAGCATTGGTTAAATTGAGTGTGAAGTACCCAATTGAGATCCGTAATAAACCAAAGTTAATGCAATGAAATGCTACTTGGAGTGTTTCTATACATAAAAGGCTCTTAGGAGTTGGAGCACTAAGTTAATTCTACTTGTGAAGTTAATGCAATGCAAGGGGAAGCAATGCTTTACTTGTCGTCTACAGGATGCTCCCCTCTAATTGCCATGAATCCAGCAGCAAATGATATCCAACACAAAGTTCAATTGTTTAGTTTGATTTAAAAAAAAAGGAACCCCTGAAAAAAACCAGAGATCCTAGGAACATGATCTATCTTAAAAAAAAAAACGATTTCATCTGTTTTTTTTCCTTTCCAGACCATCTTTGTTAGAATCCATTTATATCGTGTAAAACTCTATTAGTTTTATATTTTTTAGCATCGTTGGATTGAGATAAATCAAAGACCGAGATTAACTCCTTATTTTTTTATTTGTAGGGGTTCCTATCATATATAAGAAAATCACCTCTAGTTGATAAAGTTTTAAAAATATCAGTAGGGTGAAAGGGAAAAGTTTTATTAGCAGCAGTCAGGAAAATGTTAATTCAAACGACCTTCACCTACTAAGCTATCTCATTGTATTCAATGCAAACAACTTCTCATTGGAGGACTTGCAAATCCTAAGATCTCTTCTTAAAATAGATAATGTTCTTTTACAAATAATTTGAAATAAATTAATTTTTAATAAAAGGATCACATTTTAAATTTCGACTCGGATTTACAAATTCCACCACTACGATAATGTATAAGTGATTAGGTATTAATTTTGGGGATGGTAAAGCTTTGGCCATAACCAGAATAGGTTCTTCCTCATTTAGTACTTATTCTCGTTCGTTATAACTGACTAATCTTCTTCATGTGCCTTGTATAACTAAGAACCTTGACTCGATGTCTAAGTTTGCTAGGGATAACTACGTTTTCTTAGAGTTTCATGCTCGTGATTGTTTGGTTCATGCTGAAGAGACTAGAGATGTGTTGCTGCATGGAAATGAAGTAGATGGTCTTTACAAGTTCGACTCGTTTAGTTAAGATGATAAAATACCTTATCCTCGGGTGAATATGGTTAAGGGGTCAGGGTTAGATTACAATATATGGCATGGTTGCTTAGGGCATCCCTCTCGCGAGGTTTTTCTTCAGCTTAATACTACATATAGTGATGTTTGTTTGAGTAGTTTCAATAAAAATTCTGTTTTCATGTATTGCGTGTCAAATGGGTAAAAGCCATGCCATATCATTTTATGCATCTAACACAGTATATGATAAGCCATTTCAGTTGGTTTACACGGATTTATGGGGTCTTTCGCATATCACCGCGAATAGGTTCAAGTATTACATTTCATTCATTGATGTCTTTTCTCGATATACCTAGGTGTATCTCTTGCGAGTTAAAAGCCAAGCTCTATCAGTTTTCATGGCCAAACAGATTGTACATGTTCAGTTTGGAGCCAACATTTTTGTTGTTCAGAGTGATTGGGGCGGTGAATATCGCCCCTTCTTTAGCTTACTTATGAAGGAGGGTGTTCAACACGGACTGATTGGTAGAACGGAAGTATCGTCATGTAATTGAGATGTCACACACTTTTGGCTCATGCTTAGCTTCCCTTTTAGTTTTAGTCCTATGCAGTTATCACTGCAGACCATTTAATCATTCGCTTACCGTCTTGGGTAGGGGTGTAAACAAGCCGAGTCGAGCTCGAGTATTGCCGAGCTCAACTCAAACTCAAGTGCCTAAAATTTTTAAGCTCGACTCGAACTCAAAAGATAATATTAAAACTCAACTCAAACTTGAAAAGACTCGAATTCAAAAAAAAAAAATTCAAGAGCTCAACCAAAACTCAACACTCAAGCTCGACTTTGAGCTTGATTTAAGCTCGACTTTGAGCTTGATTTAAGCTCATTTGAAGCTCGAAACGGGTTAGTTTTTAATTGTTGAAACTCATCCCCTTTTATAGACTATCTTTACCCCCTTATTGCCCAAGAACCACCGATGTGGGATATGAACTACTTTCAAACAGCTCAGCAACTCTTTTGTAAGCACCATCTTCACCTTCATGCTGCCTTTTCCTCCATTTTCTTTCCAGCAGCTTCACGAATCTCTTCTATTTATTCTTTCTTCCACCTGCTGCTTTGATCTGAATGTCTTCTCCATACAATTCCCCATGTGTTCTTTTTTCAACCGCATCACTCCAAATCACAGATCCTGATGTTCCCTCCAAGTTAAGAATATTTTTCTTCCCCCCAGAGATCCTTCCATTGTCAATCCTCCTGGACTCTCCTGTGAAGTAAGGCAGCTTTTGGTAGAACCATCAACCGTCTGAGAAAGCAGACCAGTTGGCATTTCTTCTTCTTGGCCACATGCATTCACGACCTCAGCAGATTGGGCAGAGTAAAATCCAAGTGGATCCACTGAATAATTTCTCAGCATCTTATTACCAACGTCCAGGTTATCTGTTTTGATAACTTCAAAACTTCCGAATAAAATGATCAGCAAGCATCTTACAAGCTTTCTCTAGCATGGCCATATATTTTCGTTCAGCATCCTGGCAAATCTGCAAGTGTTTTTCAGCCTATATAGGACACATAATAACATTATCCAGCTTGATGATGGTCTTCACACTCTGATCTGGAGGGTTCTATCAAACATATTGAGTAGGGTTTTCCTACAATCAATCAATTATATAAGCCTTACAATCAATCAATTATATAAGCCTCATAACAAGTTTCTCCAGATCAGAGAAACTATGGAATTGCACAAGACCCCAGAAACATTCAATATGCACTGCAACACTTTTAGTTACTTCATAGCTACATTCATAACAAGGAAATAACTACAAAAGGAAGAAAAAAATTACCTCAACTTGCAAATGTAATTTACTCTGTGCTTTCATTTGTGCCCTTAATGCCTCCCTCACCTCATAACCCCTACACGTAAAACTCATTTACATCAAGTAGCTTAAGATTTGAAATCCTAGCAATGAAACCATAGTTTCAAACAAGAGAGGAAAATTCTCACTCGTTCATGTCGGAAATTGGCAAGTTAATGGTATAGTTATTGGTTCCAGGGCTTTCTAAAAGATATGAAGCTGACATCCCTTCATGAAAATGAAGAAAAGAGAATTCAGTCTGTATTTCAATCACACTTGTTTAAATTTGCTTATTTGTTTTAAGTGTTCAGGTGTCATTTATGTTATTTTCCATATTATTTTAACTTAAACCGAATATGATCAATTGCATATAAGATCCTATAGTTTATACGTATTTTGTATTTAAGTCATTGGTTTAATTCTAATTTTGTAAGTTTAATTTTACATTTACGTGAATTTAATCATCATTCTAAAGTTAGTATATTTAGCTTAAATTAGTCATCACACTTAGATTTCTCTTAATTTAGTCCATGTTTAGGATTGTTTTCTTTAATTAGTTGTATATATTTATTTTGCATGTTGATATGTTTATGTATAAGTATGAGACTGATTTATTTAGGAGTCACATAACATCATTTTGCATAATTTGTATGTTACCTTCATGTGCATAACTTAACCTCTATCACATAATTGGATTTAAATTTAGGGTTTAGGGTATATAGTTTATGGTTTAGGGTTTAGGATTTATTGCAAAGACATTAATTAAAATTTGAGGGTAATTGTATTATATAATTTTTAATATATTTTAAATTTTTATAATTATCAATAGTGTATTTTTAATATATTTTTAAAAATGTAATTTTAAAAAATCTAAAATTATAATATAACATTTTTTCGAGCTGCTCACGAGCTTTTTGAGTCGAATATCGAGTAGCTCGTTTAGGCTCGTTAAGAACTCGAGCTCGAGTCGAGTCCATTCGATTCGAGTATTTATCGAGCCTTGATCGAGTCGATCTCGAGTAGCTCGCGATCTGTCTCGTCTCATTTATAGCCCTAGTCTTGGGTGTTAAATGGTGTTTCCTTATTTGAACGGTTATATGAAAAGAAACCTTTTTATAATCACTTGCATGTTTTTAACTGCACGTGTTTTTCCTACATTCGTCTTTTCCAATCACATAAGCTTACATATCGCTCCCAACCTTTTGTGTTCCTCGGGTATAGCTCACAACATCGTGGTTACCAATGCCTAGAACCTGATGGCAAAGTCTAAATATCATGACATGTTGTACAACATGTCTTTCATGAAAGTATCTTCCTAAAGAATGAATTGGTCAAATGCCTGCTCAATTGGGGTGAAACTCTTTGTTGACCGTTCCTGGTGTTGAATGTTTATTTAAAGGGCATGTGTCTCATGAAAGTAGCTCATCCATTGGTAGTAGTAGTCCCTCACACCATACTAATGATCAGTAGATAGAAGTTGGGTTCTTGAGAGACACTAACACTAGTTTAAGTCTAGGGATTTGCTCCAGTTCTTCCAGTAGCTCGAATTCTCATCATAATGAGTTTGACGGGCTTGGGTTTGTTCGTAGTAATCAGGCACAATCAAATGTGTCTTGCCCCTTAATTCCAAATGAAGATGCTAGTAGTGGTCAACAACATATTTCTGAGCTTCAAAATCTCCATCCTATGATGACCAGGAGTAAGATGGATATCTTCAAACCCAAAGCCTTTGTAGCTAATACGATTGATGAGGAGGAGACACCATTAAGCATATATCGGGATCTTCAAATACCCCACTAGAAACAAGCCGTTCTTGATGAATATAATGCATCAGTGAGGAATGACTCCTGACAGGTTGAACCTTTACTTGTTGGGTGTACTGTTGTAGGTTGCAAGTGGCTATTTAAGATTAAATGTCATGTTGATGGCACCGTGGCTCGATACAAGGCTTTTTTGGTAGCCAAAGGGTTCTCGCAAACTCCTAGCCATGACTTTGGAGACATGTTTAGCCCAGTAGTTAAAGCCACCACTGTCATTGTGGTCCTTGTTGTTACAGTGTCAAAAGGATGGTCGTTATGTCAAGTGGATGTCAACAACGTATTCTTGAATGGTGAACTTGGTGAAGAAGTTTTCATGGTTCAATAGCCTGGCTTTGAACAATTAAAATTGAGTGGCACTCCATTGATATGTAGATTACAGTAGGCCTTGTACGGCTTAAAACATGCGCCTCGGATGTGGTGTGCCAAGCTCAAACAGTTTCTGTTTTCCTTAGGGTTCACTGAATCCACTGCTGATTAGTCCCTGTTTGTATGGAGAAATAAGGATGCCCGTGTCTTATGCTTGTCTACGTAGACGACATCGTTATTACAGGTGACTCACCTACTACTATTGAAAACATTGTGCAACAACTATACAAGGAGTTCTCACTTAAATACCTCGGCCAACTGAGCTATTTCCTTGGGATTGTCTTAGGAAAGGCGGGCTAATATACGGCGTTACCGGATACATTATAATATATTTAACAAATTCGGTTTAGCGCTACCGGAAATGTTGAGTAATAATAATGTAGTAGGTCTAAATCATGAAGAAATATTAAAAAATTTGGCAACCGGCAAACTTAGTTTGTCGGTTTGTGTCGATACAAATGAAAAATTTATCGATATATAACAATATAAACTGTAAAAATATGACAAAACCGGTCTCAAAATGACAAAACCGATAAAACGTTACCGGATATGTTGAAAGTGTCGATAATTTAATATAAGTATCGACACTTTCTGAATTTAAAAGAGAAGTTCTAGCGCCTAAAAAGTGTCGAAACTTTATGAAAATATATCGATCCATAACAATATAACAGCTAAAAATATGACAAAATCGGTCTCAAAATGACAAAAAAGGTAAATAACTATCGGATATGTTGAAAGTGTCGATACTTTAATATAATTATCGACACTTTTGGAATTTAAAAGAGAAGAAGTTATAGTGCATATAAAGTGTCGATATTTTAAAAAAATATTGATCCATAACAATATAACAGGTAAAAATATGACAAAACCGGTAAAACGATACCGGATATATTGAAAGTGTCAATAATTTAATATAAGTATCGACACTTTCTGAATTTAAAAGAAGAAGTTATAGCGCCTAAAAAGTGTCGACACTTTATGAAAATGTATCGATCCATAACAATATAATAACTAAAAATATGAGAAAATAGGTCTCAAAATGACAAAACAGGTAAATAACTATCGGATATGTTGAACGTGTCAATACTTTAATATAAGTATCGACACTTTTGGAATTTAAAAGAGAAGAAGTTATAGCGCCTATAAAGTGTCGATATTTTAAAAAAATGTATCGATCCATAACAATGTAACAGGTAAAAATATGACAAAACCGGTCTCAAAATGACAAAATCGGTAATACGATGCCGGATATGTTGAAAGTGTCGATAATTTAATATAAGTATCGATACTTTTGAAATTTAAAAGAGAAAAGTTATAGCGCCTATAAAGTGTCGATACTTTAAAAATATGAATCAATTATGCAATTTTCATGTTCAATTTAACATGGCATTTCATTTTCATTTCATTTATAATTAGAGTTTGAATTTAAATTTCAATTTGAGTTTGAGTTTGAATTTAAATGTAAATTTCGACTCCACTATAAATATTAACCCTAAACCGAAATTCTATCCATCCAAAAAACAACTTACTCAATGGATGCATCGGGAGAAAACATCAAATTCCATTTCTAAGGTAACAACTTACCTTTTTCAAATATCAACACTTGATAATGTGCATAATGAATTTGTTTTATTCATTCGTGTCGATACATGTTGTCCATAATGTATTTCCAAATCAAGTGTATTAAAAAAGTGTCGATACATTTATAAGAAATGTCGATACTAAAACATCGAAATACATAGATATAATGTAATAGGTATAATAACAATGTAACCGGCCTAAATATACCAGTTTTTGAGAAAACAAATATACATAAAGTATCGACACAAATACAATAAGTGTCGATACTTTTTGTCCAGCGTGTATTTTAAAAACCAAGTGCACAACAAAGTGTCGATACATTTATAACAAGTGTCGATCCCAAAAATATTGAAACCCATAATTATGAAGTAATAAGTAAATTAACAATTTAACTGGTCTAAATATACCGGTTTTTGAGAAAACAGGTGTACAAAAAGTATCGACACAAATAAAACAAGTGTCGATACTTTTGGTCCAGAATTTATTTCAAAACCAATTGCACTAAACGTGTCGATACATTTATAAGGTCGATCCCAAAAACATCGAAACCCATAATTATAATATAATATGTAAATTAACAATGTAACCGGTCTAAATATACCGGTTTATGAGAAAACATGTATAATAAAGTATCGACACAAATAAAACAAGTGTCGATACTTTTGGTCCAGAATGTATTTCAAAACCAAGTGTAATAAAATGTGTCGATACATTTATAAGAAGTGTCGATCCCAAAAACATCGAAACCCATAATTATAATGTAATAGGTAAATTAACAATGTAAACGGTCTAAATATATCAGTTTATGAGAAAACATGTATACATAAAGTATCGACACAGATATAAAAAGTCTCGATACGTTTTGTCCAGAGTGTATTTTAAAAACCAAGTGCACAACAAAGTTTCGATACATTTATAACAAGTGTCGATCCCAAAAACATCGAAACCTATAATTATAATGTAATAGATAAATTTACAATGTAACCGGTTTAAACTGAGAAAATAGGTATAAATAATGTATCGACACTTTATTTATTTGTGTCGATACATTTTATCCATAATGAATTCCCAAATTATGTGCACGCTTAAAGTGTCGATACATTTATTAAAAGTGTCAACCCCAAATACATAGAGACCAAAAATTATAATGTAATAGGTCACTTTACAATGTAACCGGTTTAAATTTACCGGTTTTATGAGCAAATAGGTCTACATAATGTATTGATACTGTTTACATTTATGTCGATACTTATGTCCATAATTAATGCCAACTGATGTCCATGCATAAAGTTTCGTTACATTTATAAAAAGTATCGACTCCAAATACATCGAGACCGGAAATCATAATGTAATAGGTCAATTTACAATGTAACCGGTTGGAATTTACCGGTGTAAATAGAAAACAGGTCAACATAATGTGTCGACACTTTTTAAATTCGTGTCGACACTTTTTAAAATTATACGTTTTTTTCCCTTCATTATTTTTATACAAAACTCAAATAGAAAAACCCTAAAGGCAGAGATCTCTTCCACTTCGACGGTGATGACCTTCAAATGGAGGGAGCCCCAGTGTATCAACATTGAAGAAAATCGAAAGCGACCAGTAAGTATCAATGTATTCATGTAATTGTTCTTAAAATGGTAATTGGATTCAAGTTTTTAAGAACTTTTAATTGATTACAAATTTCAAATCTCTACATTCTGACTGAATGCAAAATGATGAAGGAAGCTCATAATCATGTTGACTGTATAGCCAATAAAATACCCTTTCAGGGTCCAAATGGTAAGATAGGAATTGGTAAGACAAGCTTTCTTTGAGGGTTTAGGGACTGAATCCCTACAAAGTAAGGAGTACATGATTGAACATCACATTAAATAGTTGTATTCAGTTGTTGAAGAATTGTTTTTAATTTTATACGAATATAGTTGTAATCTTCAAACATGAACTCCTTACGTTGGAGGGATTTAGTCCCTAAACCCCCAAAGAAACTTGCCTTACCAATTCCTAGCTGACCATTTGGACCCCCAGGTTTTATTGGCAATGCAGTCAACATGATTAACCTGGATAATCTGAAGTTGATGGCGGATGGAAATGATCGGTTCTAGAGGGGCAATTGGTGATTTTGTAAGTGAAATTAAAAATAAGTTTGCGGTTAAATTGTTAAAAGTCGTAGATTTAATGTTGTGGTTTACAATACTTAACGTACTGACAATTTGAATGTGAATGTAATTATGTATGAGATGAGAAAAGTTAGCAATAACAATATGTTGTTGTACATGTTTCTTATACACAGTAGGAGTCATGTTGATACTTATAATATATGGAGATCGTTCTCTGCATTATTCAAAATGTCTCTAACATCATGTGCTGGACTGAATAACCATTCCATTCCGTCTTCAAAAAAATCAGTTGAAGTAGAATGCGGCTAGTATTCAAACCCAGCTTGACTTGAGGACATGTTAGTTTGTTATGTCCCTCACCGTTGCAGAACCCACATCGCCTAATTTTCTTCTCGACCTTGTTCTTTGTTACTTCTTTTCGCTTGTTGTTTCTGTTGAGGGTCGCGAACGTTGTTTAATTAACTGCTCATTGACTGAATCATTCAAACCAAACGAGTTCTCAAATTCTTCTGTTAGTCTTTTCATCTCATCTCTTGCGGTTTTGAAAGACGCGTCTGTCTTTAATGCAGCGTATCATAATATACTTGTTGTTGCACGTAGAGAAACAAACCTTGCCATTTGTATTATTTCTGGAGGCACATTCAAATCAACAAAACTGGGTGCAGAAGCATTCGCATCCTTAGTCCACCTACTTTGAATCAAAGACTCGGGAAAATATGTGTAATCCAAGTGCTTTAAAACGTGAAGTTGATGGCGATATGAAAGTCCAACGGTCTTGAATTTTTTGCATGAGCAATTTAGGGTTTTCGTACGAGAATCAAAACTAATTTCAAATGTCCTATTTTTTCTTTTACCTTTTCAAATAAAAATATTGACATTCATATGATAATGACTGAATCTCTTCTTGAATCCGGTACAATGTCTCCGTTGAAGTTCTTCTTGGAACGCATGAAAAGATTCGCGCGTAAAAATCTCAGAAGCATTACTTTCAAATTCAACCAGTTTTGTGATCTGGAAGGGCTTCGTCTGGGAACTTAAGTAATCCGCTTTTAACTCGTTCAGACGCATTCTACTAATTCCATCTTCAATTGCACGAACAACATCTAAATAAGTGAAGCATTCATAGACTCGCACCTTTGTGTTAAGCGAATATTAGCAAAGAAATAACTGATTAGATATGCTTGTGCCCATAAGTGTCGATTATTTCCCTTCTCAATCACCCATGGATGATTTTCGACGTTGAATTCTGAAACAACTAAACGCCATTGAATATCAAATTCGTCGGTTGTCCACCAGGAAGCCATGCATTTTGAGAATGCTGCTTTAAATTTTGGGTCACCAATGTTAGCTTGTGCATTGTGAGAAAGATGCCAAGAACATAATATGTGCTTAGCATTAGGAATAATAGATTTGATAGCCCTATGCATTGCCCTATCCCCATCGGTGACAACTGAAATAGGTGATTTGTTCATCATGGCTTCTAAAACATTATGTAGCACCCACTCGAAAGATTGGGACGTCTCGTTAGCGATTATGGCAATAGCAAACACAAATGTGTTATGGTGATGATTGAACCGACAATAGGCATAATTGGTCGACCATACAAATTATCTTTGTACGTCGTGTCAAACGCAATTACATCACCAAAGCATATGTAATATGATCTCGATGTAGAATCTGACCAAATAAGATTATGCAACGCCCCTGATTCGTCTACCGAGTATGTCACAAAAAAACCCGGATCATCATGTTTCTTATCATCAAAGTAAGCAATAAGCACATTCATCCCCATCGACGATTTCCTTTACTTTACCTCTTTGAAGTGCACTGTAGAGGTCTTTATGTGTAAATCCAACATTATGATAGCCCCCTGTCTGCTGTGTTAAATAGTTCATTACTTGTGACGTGCCAACACTGACCTCTTTCAATGCTATTGTCTCATCGATATCAGCCTTACTTACATCTCTATTAGAACGCATAAATGGTGTCATAGAAGGTGTGCACAATGCATGATTATGTTTCTGATAAGACTTACTTATAACCCACTGATCGTTTGTATTTGTTGTTGTAACTATAACTCTAGCCTTGCATTCTGTTCTTGTGACTGATGTATGAGCACGTTGACGATCAATAATATTGACTTTTGATACTCGAAACCCTTCTTTGGAACAACAAAATTCTTGTGTCTTCACATTCCCTTCTACGTCAAGCCGTGTTGTTCCCTTACGTGCACTAAACCCATGTTCCCGTGCGAATCCCTTGTAAAAGTACCAAGCTTGATCACGTGAAGAGAAGAGCTTACCAACCAATATGTCAGCTTCATCAACATTATGTACTTCATGGCATTCATCAGTTGGCTTAACATTGTCTGCATCAGTATGATCCATGGCAAAAATTTTGTTGTGCAATTTCAGTGGTCCCAACAGGAGTTAATGAGATGTAAGTAAAGGTTCATTGAACAACATGTTTTCAGTGGTGCTTTCAATAGGATGTGGTATTGGTAGTGGTAGTTGAAGGGTGGGTACAACATTAAATTTGCAGGACATATTCAGGTATGTACAATAACTACAACATTCAATAACTTTAAAGTAATAGGTAAAATTACAATGTAGGTGGTTAAAATATACTTTTTAATGACAAAATTAGTAAACACAAAGATTTGTTTCGATACATATGTAAACATATGTGTCGATACATTTTCCAAAAGTATCGATCCCAAAAACATCGAAACAAATAATTATAATGTAATAGGTAAATTAACAGTGTCGATACTTTAATTTAAGTATCGACACTTTTGGAAATAAAAAAAGAAGAAGTTATAGCGCCTAAAAAGTGTCGATACTTTAAAAAATGTATCGATCCATAACAATATTATAGATAAAAATATGACAAAACCGGTCTCAAAATGACAAAACCGGTAAAACGCTTCCGGATATGTTGCAAGTGTCGATAATTTAATAAAGTATCGACACTTTCTGAATTTAAAAGAGAAGATATATCGCCTAA
Organism: Hibiscus syriacus; assembly: GCF_006381635.1. NCBI lineage: Eukaryota > Viridiplantae > Streptophyta > Magnoliopsida > Malvales > Malvaceae > Hibiscus > Hibiscus syriacus. The sequence goes on from NW_024061891.1 coordinate 48,857, forward strand.
AAAGTGTCGACACTTTATGAAAATGTATCGACCTATAACAATATAACAGCTAAAAATATGACAAAACCGTTCTCAAAATGACAAAACATGTAAATAACTACCAGATATGTTGAAAGTGTCGATACTTAAATATAAGTATCGACACTTTAAAAAAATATATCGATCCATAACAATATAACAGGTAAAAATATGACAAAACTGGTCTCAAAATGACAAAACTGGTAAAAGGCTACTAGATATGTTGAAAGTGTCGATAATTTAATATAAGTATCGACTTTTTCTAAATTTAAAAGAGAAGAAGTTATAGCGCCTAAAAAGTGTTGACACTTTATGAAAATGTATTGATCGATAACAATATAACACTAAAAATATGAGAAAATAGGTCAACATAAAGTATCGACACTTTTTAAATTTGTGTCGATACATTTGTCCAGACGAGGTGTACGCATAAACTGTCGATACATTTATAAAAAGTATCGATGCAAATACAATGAAACCGATAATTATTAACAGGTTACAATGTAACCGGTAAAAATATACCGGTTAATTAGCAAATATGTCTACATTATGTATCGACACTCTTTAAATATGTGTCGATACTTTTTTTCCTAAATAAAAGCACAAATAGGTGCACGCATAAAGTGTCGATACATTTCAAATTGTATCGATCCCAAAAACATCAAAACTGATAATTATAATGTAATAGGTCAATTTACAATGTAACCGGTTGAAATTTACAGGTTTTATGAGAAAATAGGTCAATATAAGCGCTATCTATTACATTATATAAGTGCTACCTAATATGTTATTGTAATTGATAATATTTTCGGTTAAATGCCTATTTTATTATATAAGCGCTACCTATTACATTATATAAGCTCTACCTAATATGTTATTGTGCTTGATAATATTTTCGGTTAAATGATATAACATAACCAGTCTAAATTTTAATCGGTCACTTCTTTAACCGGTCACGCCATTTTTTAGGCGCCGCACGGCAGAAGTACCCCTATTTCCTTGGCATCGAAGTAACAAAAGATTCCATTAAAATGTTTTTAAGTTAACTCAAATTCATCAAAAACTTGTTGGAGCGAACACACATCAGCTTGGCTAAACCGGTCATGATACCAATGGTGGTCACACCTAAGATAAGTAATGATGCAAGAGAACCACTTGACGATCCTCAGTTTTTTTTTGAAACATAGTGGGAGCACTGTTATATCTGTGTCATATTCGTCCAGGCATTAATTTTAGTGTGCATAAAGTTGCCTAATATATACACAACCCGTGTGTGGGTCAGTGATCAACTGTCAAAAGAATCCTTCGATATCTTAATGTCTCTTTACATTATGGTCTTATCCTGCATGTTCAGAACCCTTCGAGGAAAGTTATAGCCTTCGTAGATGCTGATTGGGCTAGTAATATTGATGATCGTTGTTCGATGTCTAGTTGTTGTGTATTCCTTGGAGACAACTTAGTATCTTGGAGCTTCAGGAAGCAGAAAACAATAACTTAATCTACCACAGAAGCTGAGCATATGCTTATTGCAAATGTGGTTTTAAAGTTGTATGGATTAGAATGTTGTTGCATGACATGGGAGAAGATTGTGATGAATCTTGAATCATATGAAGTGATAAGACCAGTACATTTGCAATGAGTGCTAACCCCGTTTACCATGCTAAGTCTAAAGATGTAGAGTTGGACACGTGCTTTGTTAGAGAGAAGGTAACAAACAAGGAGTTGTTTGTTACTTATGTCACTGTTGCTCACCAAGTTGATGAAGGTCTTACCAAACCTTTGACCAAGGCTTGGTTTCTTTCGTTTCGCAAAAAGGTTCGAGTGGTGATTAAAGAAGGAGCAGGGGTGAATGTTGAGTATATAATTCTAGAATACTACCAGCTGGCTAAAGTTTACGTGGAGTGGAAGGAAATTTGCTATGTTGTTGAGAAGTTGTTAGCCTGGTAGAGGGTATGTTAGCTGCTAGCTAGTCATTTCCTATTCACTAATGTGTATGGCTTTTACTATTGAAATGCAGCAGTGAATATGTGAAGTTCCTTTTTATTTTGTTGAGTTAATCGATCGATGGAATCGGCCAAGAGGGGGTGAATTGGCAATTAAAATTTTGGTGAAAGCTTTTGCATAAAATTGAAAGTAATTGCACATCGATTTAGAATGGTTCGACTTTCTCAATCAAAGTCTACGTCCACTACCTTAGCTATCCACACTAAGGATTTTCCAACAAATTCACTAATTTGTTCTTTCTTTTGAGGCCAAAGAGATAACCTTACAACTCCCTCAAGAATTATACCCAAAATTCTTGAGCACACTCTTTTTCAAAGAGAAATACACAAATTTGCAAACTTACAAGGAAAACCTCACATGGTAGAATGTTTGAACAATTCTAGAACAAAGAAAAGAACACTAAAAAATGAATACAATTGAGTATAAGTAGTGTTCTTGAAAGAAAAATGAATATTGAATGAAAAATAGGCTTGAAATGCTCAAACTTGAGGTTTGATGCTTTCTCTTTGATTCTCTCTTGATTCTAGTTGATTGTTTTTCTTGTTCTTGATCAATTCCTTCTAAGCTTGTTTAAATACACCTTCATTTGATTCTAAACGTCGCGGATGATTAGTGGAGTCAATAGAGCCGTTTAAGTGTGAAAACAATTAATATTAGTGGTTGGGAGCGTCTCATGCATCGATGTATACCCTAGGTGCATCGGTGCATCAAGTGTAAAATTCAAATATTTTGACCGTTGGACTCTCAGTGCATCGGTGCACTAAGAGTGCAACGATGCATAAAATGCATTTGATGTTTTGAAATAGCCTGAGTGCATCGATGCATCAAATGCACTAAGTGCATCGATGCATAAAATGCATTCGATGTTCAATTAATTCCATGGTGCATCGATGCATGGATTGGGCATCGGTACATCACTTTGAAAATTTGATTTTAGGCTTGATTTTGGTTCAAAATACTTTGTGAAAATTGTTTCAAAAATAGTTTAAGTATAAAACACAATTTTACACATTTAGTGAGGTTTGAAATGATCTTGAAAGACTTGGAGTAATAATTTGATATTCGATTAATTGAATCAAATATACTTTAGGAAATCATTTGTAAAATCTTAAAATTCATTTAAACTTAGTTTGTTATATCGAAATATCAAAATGTTTTCAACAATCTCCCCCTTTTTGATATAACAAAACTCTTGAGTAATTTTAAGATTTTCTTTGAAAATAAGTTTTGAAATCAATTTTGAAATTACTCCCCCTTACTATAACACTTCTCCCTTTAAAACTTTTAACACTTAACACTTAGCACTTCTCCCCCTTTTTATTAAATCAAAAAGACTCAAAAACTGAGTGAAATAAGGCTTTGAAAAACATAGCCAATTGATTAAACATTTTAATTGAATATAGCGTAATCTGCTAAGATCATAATCAAGAGAAAGATTAGCCATTAGTTCCGTAATTCAATATTCATACACAATGTGAAATGACAAAAATTGGTCATAATGCAACTAATATGTAAATGATGCAAAAATAAACATTAAGCTCAAAATGAAAGTGAAAATCAAACCAAATATATAAGCATGTAAGCTCAAATATCCAATTATCCAACAAATTCAAACACCCAAAATAAAACAATCCATGAACATCAAAATGTTTCACAATTAAAAGTTCTGAGATCGGGACGATAAACCCATTGACCCTAAGACCGAGTTTGGTAAACAAATTACTAAGGAGACAACCATAAACCAAGATTTCTATATTCTTAGAAGGAACAATGTTTATGGAAACTCACTAAAGATGATATGTGGTAGATTAATCTTCTTTTTATGTTGGATACAATATATCCACCATATATCTATGTTCCTAAGGGAGGAGTACTACCTCCGGATGTTCTAAACCACCAAGAGATCAAATAATGAAGGAATCTATCACGATGAGTTCTTAGGGTACTCTCACTATCCTTAGACTTATATGGTGAATCCACAGTCTCTTTTTCATTAAACCTGAGCTATCTAGTCCAAAATGGGTAGCGATTGTGCCGGAGTCAATAAAAATGAATTGTCCTAAAAGATAGGATCGAATTCCTATAGTTTCAGATTGGCGCTCATTTTGGACACATACCACATTGGAATAGAAAAATACGGACTAATTGATGATAAACCAAATGTTTGAGTTTAAAGAGTTTATCAAAGAGTAGGAAGATATTGGAAGTCCATATCTTCTATAGCTTGGATCGAATGGATACGCTCTTCCCAGATTTTGTATGACTCAAAACAAGTATGGTACATATGGTATAGATCTTGTCCACAACCAGGCACGTTGAAAAAAAGAGTTCATAATGGTCATATTTGGGTTATTTGGATTGGGTGGAGGAATAAGAGGTCGATTTTTACTTGAGCTACTAGACAATGTCCTAGGTCGTTTAGGATTTGTCATGGTTTAAGAATCAGAATAGAAAATGTAACCTGCAAATTTAAACACATGTTTGTAATATAATCAAACCCAAAACTCAAATGAGTCCTCAATATTTCAAGGTTCTCTAAATCGAATCCTAAAGGGCAATGTTTTGAAAAACTATTTGGAAAATAATGTTTAAAAATCATAATACGTATAGTTTTTATGAAAACATAATTGAATCAAAAACATCAATTAAAACAACAATTTTCGATTTTTTTATTTCGAAATTTAAAGATAGTTTTGAAAAATTGAGTGTTTTTTACGAAATTGGTTGTAAAATCATCATATAACCAATGCCCGATGTAATGTTCATCTTAGAACTAATCAAAACTAGTCATAATTTCAAAAATCAATGAAATAGAGGATTTTGAAACATTACCTTGAAAATTTGGATTTTATGAGAATGTGATGTTGTTTGCAAGGATTAGAAGTTGAAGAACGATCTAATTCCGACTTGTATTTGATGATTTTGGTAAAAATGGAGATTTAGAGAGAAAGAGAGGATGAACGACGTTTAAGAAAGAAGAGAGGTTTTGAGAGAATGGGTTTTTTGGTCGTGATATATCCAGAACCCGTGGGGGTTATCGATTCCCTCAAGGAGGGAATTGGTTCCCATTCAAAGGGGGAATCGGTACCCCTTCAAGGGGGTATCGATTCCCTTTGCACTAAAACTGCTAAAATTTGATTTTAAACACTCAAAATGCTAAATTAATTTTCTCTAGTGGTATTGACAACTCATATTACGAAAAATTAACTATGTTCAATCAATCAAATTTATCATTAAAATTTATTTGAACATATAATCAATTTTTCACAAAGAATCATAAACTCCCCCTAACTAATAGCAAAGAATGCAATCAAAATTTATTATAAGCATTTTTCATTTATTCTTAAAAGTGCTAAAATTATTTTAAACACTAAGTGAAGATAGGTCATTTAAGCCTAATTCTCTCCTAAGTGTCCAACATCTTTTCTTGTCTAAAGGTTTTGTAAAGATATCCGCTAATTAAGTGCAAAGTATCAACAAATTCTAGAACTTTATATTCCTTAGCGACATGGTCTCTAATGAAGTGATGTCTTATTTCAATGTGCTTAGTTCTAGAGTGTTGGATGGGATTTTTAGTGAGACAAATAGCACTATTATTGTCACACTTAATAGGAATGGTACCTACTTCAATTCCATAATCAAAAATTTGTTGTTTCATCCATAAAACTTGTGTACAACAACTACCAGCTGAAATGTATTCGGCTTCAGTGGTAGATAATGCAACACAATTTTGTTTCTTTGAAAACCAAGAAATCAACATATTTCCAAGGAATTGGCAAGTATCAGAGGTGTTTTTCCTATCTAATTTGCATCCTCCATAATCCGCATCAGAAAAGGCATGCAAACTAAAGCTAGAGTCTCTAGGATACCAAAGTCCTAAACTAGGAGTGTCCTTAAGGTATCTAAAGATTCTCTTAACAGCTAGTAAATGTGATTCCTTAGGGCATGATTGAAATCTAGCACATAAGCAAACACTAAACATAATGTCCGGTCTACTTGCAGTTAGATAGAGCAAAGAACCAATCATTGACCTATATAATTTAACATCCACACATTTACCTCCTTCATCCAAGTCAAGCTTTGTAGAAGAGCTCATTGGAGTGTCATGAGGTTTCCCATTTTCCAGTCCAAACTTTTTTAGCATATTTTTGACGTATTTAGCTTGATTGATGAAGATGCCATCTTTTCTTTGCTTGATTTGGAGTCCCAAGAAAAATGAGAGCTCCCCCATCATGCTCATCTCTAATTTCGCTTTGTATTAGCTTAGACAATCCTTGGCAAAGAACATCATTAGTAGAACCAAATATTATATCATCAATATAAATTTGAACTACTAATAAATCTTTACCTTTATGCTTTAAAAACAATGTAGTGCCAACCTTCTCTTTTGAAAAACCTTTTTCAATTAAAAAGTTTGACAATCTTTCATACCAAGCTCTAGGAGCTTGTTTTAAACCATAAAGTGCTTTTGTAAATTTAAGAACATGATTTGGAAATTTTAGATCTTCAAAACTAGGAGGTTGTTCCACATACACTTCTTCATTTATAAAACCATTTAAAAATGCACTTTTAACATCCATTTGATATAATTTAAATTCATGAAAACATACAAATGCTAATAACATTCTAATTGCTTCCATCCTAGTTATGGGAGCGTATGTTTCATCATAGTCTATGCCCTCTTCTTGAGTATACCCTTGAGGAACAAGTCTAGCCTTGTTTATCACTATATTACCACTTTCATCAAGCCTATTCCTAAATGCCCATTTAGTACCTACAGTAGATTTATTACTAGGCCTTTCAACTAATGTCCATACTTTACTCATCTCAAATTGATTTAACTCTTCTTGCATAGCCATAATTCAATGTTCATCTTTTAATGCTTCTTTAATATTCTTAGGCTCTATGTATGAGATAAATGCCACATAATTACAAATATTTCTAAGAGAGGATCGAGTTATTACCCCTTTGGATGGATCACCTATGATTTCAACATCCTTGACATAGTTGTACTCTTTTGGGTAAGATACTTCCCTTTCTTCAATGGTTGGATTCTCGAGAGGATCATGATTTTCCTCATCTTTCGTTTCTTCCTTTGATGATGGTTGTCCAACGTCATGTCTAACGTTATTTGTATTTATAATACCTACATCATCATTCAAGCAAGAATCCTTCCTCGAAAGGAGATTATCATCGAAAACAACATGTATAGACTCTTCTACAACTAAAGTTCTTTTATTAAATACTCGATAAGCTTTAGAACTTAAGGAATAACCCAGAAAAATTGCTTCATCACTTTTAGCATCAAATTTGCCAAGATTGTCTTTACCGTTGTTTAAAACAAAACATTTACATCCAAAAGGATGAAAATAGCTAATGTTAGGCTTTTTATTTTAAAAAAGTTCATATGGAGTTTTCTTCAAAATAGGCCTAATCATTACTCGATTAATAACATAACAAGTAGTATTTGTGGCTTCCGTCCAAAAATATTTTGGCAAATTGTTTTCACAAAGCATGGTTCTAGCCATTTCTTCTAAAGTTTGATTTTTCCAACAACTCCATTTTGTTGAGGGGTTCTAGGTGCTGAAAAATTATGACTAATACCATTAGAATTACAAAATTCAGTAAATCCAAGATTTTCAAATTTAGTTCCATGATCACTCCTAACACTAGTTATAGAGTAACCTTTTTCGTTTTGGATTACTTTTGAAAACGTGATGAATTTTTCTAATGCTTCATCTTTAATACTTAAGAATAGAACCCAAGTATATCTAGAATAGTCATCTACCAAGACAAATGCATATTGTTTTCCACCCAAGCTAGTAGTTCTAGATGGCCCAAAAAGATATAAATGGATCAATTGCAATACTCTACTAGTTGATACATCATTAATGGATTTAAAAGAAACTCGCTTTTGTTTTCCTTGAGCACAAGTATCACATATTTTATCATTATCAAATTTTAGTTTAGGCAGCCCTCGAATCAAATCTCCTTGAATTAACCATTGCAAGACACTCATACTAGCATGTCCTAGTCTCCTATGTCATAACCAACTATCATGCTCATCCTTAGCAACTAGGCATAAATTAGTCATATCTATAGTCTAAATGCACCATGTAAATGTTTCCTATTCTATGACCAAGAAGCATAATCAAAATAGATGCAATGTCAATCAATTTTGCAAACACTTAATTTAAAAATAAGACATTATTACAAAACATTATGCAATGTTGATTATCGAGATTATGCTTTAATCCATTCACATACAAAACATTATGCAATATTGATTATCGAGATTAAAAACACATGCATAAAGTTTTTGAAAATGTTATGCATTAAAACTTTATAAAATTTTTAAAAAATCTATGCATAAACATTAAGAAAAATTTAAGGTCAAAATTTTGTAAAACCAAAGTTCTTGAAAAATCGATATCAATTGTTAAAGAGATTTCAATTACATTTTAAAAACCAATTTTGACCCCAAAAAATTAATATGATGAACTAGAGTTTATAAAACATTACCAAAAATTACTATGTTCATCATACAATATTTTTCAACATACATGAGATAAAACATAATCATTTAGAATTATTCAACATTTAAAACCTCATGCATGTATAAACTAAATGAGCAACCAAATAAAATAAAAACATTAAGTTTAGAGGTTACCCATTCATTTTTCATGTGTGGCTAGAGCGTCTTGAATATCATCATCTTCATCACCATTGCTCCCACACACCTACAAGAGACATTTAAGTAGATTTTGGTATCCAAATTGCTTTGGATCCTTTAATATTAGTTTCAATACCTCTTGTTCCTTTTGGAACCCATACTTGTCTAATTTTAAATCGTTTTCCTTTCTTTAAAGGACAAGTATGTTCCTTATGACCATGATAATGACAATGTGAACATATTGTCATTATTGAACTAGATGAATTATTTAAAATGATCTCTTTTTTCTTTTGTTAAGCATTCAAGCTTAACTTTCAAATCGAAGTTTTCATTTTCAATACTTTCAAATTTCATTTTTGAAAGCTCTAAATCCTTCTTCAAGATTTCATTTTGATTTTCAAAATCCATTTTCGTTTCTAGAAGAAGTTTGTTTAATTTGAAATTTTCTTTTTCAAAGTTTTCAGATTTTATTTTTGAAAGCTCTAACTCCTTTCTCAACATTTCTTTTTGATTTTCCAAGTCTGTTTTAGCTTTCAAAAGAAGATCATTTTTAGCAATAAATTTAGAAATTAGATTTTTATATTTGAATTTCATGGTCTCAAACTCCGAAAATAATTCATCATAAGCATCTTGTAACTCATTAAAAGATTTTTAATTTAATCTATTTGAGTTAGAAGATACCTTTGGTTCTGTGAGAGCTAATAGAGACATCATCTTTATTGGTTCTTCTTCTTCCTTGTCTCTATAGATCTCCTCAAGCTTATCCCACATCTCCTTGGCATTTGAACAAAAAGAAACTCCTTTATATACATTAGGATCAATTGCACAACACAACATGTGCATATACTTTGTGTTTTGTTGAGCTTTCTTTCGTTCTTGATCACTCCACTTCTTTGTCTTCTTTGTAGGATAAGAATATCCTTTCTCGATCATCATCCAAGCTTCCATATCAAATGCTTGGATAAAAATCATCATAATCTTCTTCCTACGAAGATAATTTGTTCTATTGAAGTGTGGAGGCACGTCAATTAGTCTGGATTCTTCCATGGAGAATGAACCGGAAGTGGACGTTGTCTTTATCGATTTAACTCTTCCTGGATCTACTCAAGAAGCGGTTAAACCTTCAAATGAGTCAAGCTCTGATGCCAATTATTGAGTTAATCGATCGACGAAATCGGCCAAGAGAGGGGTGAATTGGCAATTAATATTTTGGTGGAAGCTTTTGTAGTAAATTGAAAGTAATTGCACAGCGATTTAGAGTGGTTTGACTTTCTCAATCAAAGTCTACGTCCACTACCTTAGCTATCCACACTAAGGATTTTCCAAAAAATTCACTAATTTGTTCTTTCTTTTGAGGCCAAAGAGATAACCTTACAACTCTCTCAAGAATTATACCCCAAATTCTTGAGCACACTCTTTTTCAAAGAGAAATACACAAATTTGAAAACTTACAAGGAAAACCTCACAAGGTAGAATGTCTGCACAATTCTAGAACAAAGAAAAGAACACTAAAAAATGAATACAATTGAGTACAAGTAGTATTCTTGAAAGCAAAATGAATATTGAATGAAAAATAGGCTTGAAATGCTCAAACTTGAGGTTTGATGCTTTCTCTTTGATTCTCTCTTGATTCTAGTTGATTGTTGTTTCTTGTTCTTGATCAATTACTTCTAAGCTTGTTTAAATACACCTTCAATTGATTCTGAACGTTGGGGATGATTAGTGGAGTAAATAGAGCCGTTTAAGTGTGAAAACAATTAATATTAGTGGTTGGGAGCGTCTCATGCATCGATGCATACCCTAGGTGCATCGGTGCATCAATTGTAAAATTCAAATATTTTGACCGTTGGACTCTCAGTGCAATGGTGCACTAAGAGTGCATCGATGCATAAAATGCATTGGATGTTTTGAAATAGCCTGAGTGCATCGATGCATGGTCTTGTGCATCGATGCATCAAATGCATTAAGTGCATGGATGCATGGTATATGCATCGATGCATAAAATGCATTCGATGTTCAATTAATTCCATGGTGCATCGGTGCATCACTTTGAAAATTTGATTTTAGGCTTGATTTTGGTTCAAAATACTTTGTGAAAATTGTTTCAAAAATAGTTTAAGTATAAAACACAATTTTACACATTTAGTAAGGTTTGAAATGATATTGAAAAACTTGGAGTAATAATTTGATATTCGATTAATTGAATCGAATATACTTTAGAAAATCATTTGTAAAATCTTAAAATTCATTTAAACATAGTTTGTTATATCGAAATATCAAAATGTTTTCAACATATTTCTTCTTTCTTCTCTTACCCTAAACCCTAATAAGTATACACAGTGTACAACCACCTAAATGGGTGCATCGGTCGAATGTGAATTATGAAGACGGATGGATGATAGAATGGTCAGTGGGTGCATGTGTGGTTTCATAATATACAAATAGAGAGCATGGATAGATTGTTAACGGAATTATAGAGAATTAGGCAAGGTCTACTCTTAACCAAAGATTTGAGGATATCATGATGGATACTAAATAAATTGGATGATAAAAGATCATCAAACAATCATTTTGGTGAAGCACTATGAGATTTTTCTCAAACAAGTACGAATACGACACATCTACTATATAGTGTTATTTTTTTGGTAAAGAAAGATTAAAATCATACTATATTTACACAGAGTTCATATCATCTTCTCGAAGAGCTGCGTGAACCTCTATTGGGGGAGCTATAAACTTCATACAATCATAAGTGCAGCCATTCGCCATCTTCACCAGCAAGTCCGCCACCTTATTTCCAATCTGAGATCTATAAAGTAATTGCACCGTCTAGTCACGTCGTAACATTTCAACAATGTAGTTCAGCATCGTTATCCTATTTCCGTCTTCCCCTGCTGCTTCAATTGCTTCCAGGTCCTTCACACTATCCAACTATAAAATAATCCGAGTTTCCTACAATTCCTAAGCGTATAAAAGTCCCATATTGTTGGGAAATAAATCCGAGTACCAAATAATTTCCCTATAACTAGATTAGTGAGATGCGAAATAAAAGCGGAAAAATAATACTCGAAATTGATAACGGAGTTCAGCCAATTTTGCCTACGTCTCCGGACTGCTGCAGATCTTTTACTAAGAGAAAATTTACAGGTGTTTACAAAACACTCACTACTCACAAGAAACTCTCTAGTATTGGGAGAAAGAAATGATTTGGGATTTTGAAGCTAAATGAGCTAGGGTATTTACAGTTGAAGCTTAGGGACTAATCTTTGAAAATGCCCTAAAGTGCAATGACTAAAATTGCATTTTCCCCATTTTTATTTCAAACAAAGTGGCTGCCTAATTTTGAACAAATTAGCAGCCCATGTTTTCTTCATTTAGCCACTGCTGCCACTAAACTTCAACAATTGTGGCTGCCAATATTGAATATTCAACAATCTTCCACTTGAAGACTGATTTTAATCTGTCTTCACACCTCAATCAATGAAACAACTTTTTTAGTCTTGTTACTCTAGCATGCCAACTGAAGCTGAACACAACTTCAGTTTGTTTGTAGTCACCGTCTTTGTCAACATGTCTGCCAGATTTTGAGCTCGACTAATCTTTTCAAGTTTCAAAATCCCATCTTCCAGAAGAGACCGGATAAAATGATATCGCAATTGTATTTGCTTCATTCTGGAATGAAAAGACGGATTCTTCGCTAGATGTATAGCACTTTGACTGTCACAATACAAGACATTATTTTCTTGTTGCTTGCCTAACTCTTCCAAGAAACTTTGGAGCCAGACCATCTCCTTGCTGGCTTCCGTAACAACGACATATTCTGCTTTAGTTGTGGAGAGAGCAACTATCTTCTGTAGTTGAGAAACCCAACTCACTACGGTTCCTCATAGAGTATAGACATACCCTGTAGTGCTCCTTATGATGTCAACATTTCGGCTAAGTCAGCATCTACATAGCCTGTCAGTATCATATCTCTACCTTTGAAATAAAGTGCTTTGTTTGTGGTACCCCACAGATATCCGAGGATCCATTTGACTGCTTCCCAATGTACCTTGCTTGGATTATTCATGTACCTACTAACAGCTCCCACTGCTTGAGCAATATCTGGTCTGGAACAAACCATGGCATACATCAGACTTCCAATTGCTGAGGCATACGACACCTTCACCATGTGTGTACGTTATTCCTCCGTCTTTGGTGACTGTTCTTTGGAGAGTCTGAAATGAATACCTAAAGGTGTACTTACTGGTTTAGCATCTTGCATGTTGAACCTGGAGAGTACTTTGTTGATGTACTCAACCTGTGCTAATATCAAAGTCCCTGACTTTGTGTCTCTCTTGATCCTCATCCCAAGAATCTACTTTGCAGCGCCCAGATCCTTCATAGCAAACTGCTTCGACAATTTTTGCTTCAAGTTTATAATCTCTTGCATGTCTGAGCCTGCAACGAGCATGTCATCAACGTACAACAATAAAATAATGAAACTATTATCGAACCTCTTAATGTAGCAACAATGATATGCTTGGCATCTGGTAAAACCATTACTACCCATGAAGCTATCGAACTTCTTGTACCACTGTCTAGGAGCTTGTTTTAAACATACAAGCTCTTCTTCAACATGTATACTAGGTTTTTTTGTATGCCTCTATGAAGCCTTCTGGATGCCTCATATAGATTTTTTCCTCCAAATCACCATGAAGGAAAGCTATCTTTACATCTAACTGCTCAAGATGTAAATTCTCTGTAGCTATAATTTTCAACTCCAGTCTGATTGTAGACAGTTTTATGACTGGAGAAAAATTTCATTGTAGTCAATACCTTCTTTTTGTTGAAAACCTTTGAAAACTAATCTTTCTTTGTAGCGTTTGATCCCATCATGCTCTTCTTTGATCCTGTAAATCCACTTGTTGTGGAGCGCTTTCTTGCCTGGTGGTAATTCAGCTAATTCCCACGTCTGATTTGACATAAGCGAGTCCATATCATCTTTCATGGAAGACTCCCACTTGACTGAATCCTCTACCTGCATTGCTTCATCATGGCACTCTGGTTCACCATTATCAGTTAGCAACAAGTAGTGCAAAGAAGGCGAATAACGCTGGGTTGGTTTAGGAATTCTGGAGAAACATCTCAGTTATGGTGTGACTGGTTCTTCTTGAACTGCTTCTGGACTGATCTGAACATCTTTTCCAGAAATCTCCTCAAACTCAGCAAAATCTTTTGTTTCAGCTTTGGTATTGGAGCTACTTGATTCTATGGTTACCCTGTCTTTGTATATCACATTCTCATTGAAAATGACATCTCTACTTCTTATGATCTTCCGATTTTCATAGTCCCAAAACCGGTAACTGAACTCATCACCACCATAACCAACAAAGACACATTTGTTGGACTTAGCATCAAGTTTACTTCTTTCAGCATAGTCTATGTGTACATAAGAAATACAACCAAACACTCTTAAGTGTGAAAGGTTTATTTCTTTCTTGTTCCAAAATTCCTTTGGTATTCCACCATCTAAGGGAATTGAGGGCCCACAGTTAATCAGGTAAGCTGCAGTGTTGATAGCTTCAGCCCATAGCATTTTGGGCAAGCCGGCATGTATCCTCATACTTCTGGCACGTTCATTCAGAGTTCTATTCATGCGCTCTGCTACGCCATTCTGCTGTAGTGTCATGGGAACTGTTGTCTTCATCTTGATCCTATTGTTTACGCAGAAATCTCTAAATCTTCTATTTCTGTACTCTCCTCCATTATCAGACCTCAACCGCTTGACTTTCAAACCAGTTTCATTTTCCACCATGGCCTTCCATTTTCTTAATGTATCAAAGACTTCTGATTTCTTCTTCAGAAAATAAACCATCACCTTCCTTGTAGAATCATCGATGAAGGTGACATAATATAGTGAGCCTGCAAGGGATGGAACTGGAGATGATCCTCATACATCATTATGAACCAACTCTAACATTTCTGCCTTGGGTGTCTTGTTAATCTTTGCAAAACTGACTTTTTTTTGTTTGCCAAAGATGCAATCCTCGCATAGTCCGACATCTACACTCTTTAGATCACAGCTTCCATTTTGATAAAAGTGTCTTCATCCCTTTCTCGCTCATATGGCCAAGCCTTTGGTGCCATAGGTTTGATTTTCCATCAGCATCTGCTACTGCAATGATATTCTCTAAATTTGAGGTTACATAGAGCGTACCAGTCTTCTTACCACGAGCAATGAAGAGTGCTTCTTTGGTAATCTTCCATTCACAGCCTGAAAATATTGTACTATATCCTTCTCCATCAAGCTGTCCTACATAAATCAAATTTCTATTGAGGCCAGGAATATGTCTCACTCCTTTCAGCGTCCAGGTGGTCTGGTTTGACAACTTTAATCGGATGTCTCCTTTTCCGACGATCTTCAAGGTTTCATCATCAGCTAGATGAACCTTCCCAAAATCACCACTGACATAGTTCTCCATGATTTCTCGACATGGTCTTTCTTCAGTGCTCGGCAATCTCTTTTAAAGTAACCCTTCTTGCTACAATTATAACATGTATAATATTTCTTTCCCGTTCTTGATTTTCCCGTTCTGGATTTGGATCTGCCATGATTTGAATTTCTTTCTGAAGTTCTCCCTCTAGACTCTGTGTGCAAGGCTGAGGAGGTTGATGCTTCACCCGATTCTCTCCGTCGAATTTCTTCGCTCAGTACCAGATCCCGAACATCGTCGAATTTCAATTTACTGTTTCCCGACGAGCTGCTAACTGCTGTAACAGTAGAATTCCAACTGTCTGGTAGAGATGATAAGAGAATTAAAGCTCGAACTTCATCATCAAAATCAATTTCCACAGAACTCAACTGGTTGTAATTGTGTTGAGCCACTGATGCCCCTTCCGCCATCTGCAAATTGAATAATTGTCTCATCAAATGAACTTTGCTTGAGGCCAATGACTTCTCATACATACTAGAGAGAGCCGCCATAAGACCCGCCGTGGTTTTTTCCTTTGCTATGTTGAAAGCAACATTGCGGGATAACGTTAGTCGGATAACTCCGAGGGCTTGTTTGTCGAGAAGAGTCCAGTCTTCATTCTTCATGCCCTCTGGTTGCTTTCCTGAGAGAGGTTGATATAAATTTTTCTGGTACAGAAAATCTTCACTCTGCATCTTCCGAAAGCCAAAGTCCGCACCATCGAACTTTTTAATTTTCACCTTCCCTTCGTCTGCAGCCATCGCTCCCACTCGAATCTGGCTTCTTTGGATCGTTCTGACAATTTTCGCGAACCGCCGTGTATTAGAACACCCCCGTCGACAAATTCGTATCGCAGACAAAATTTTACTATTCACGAAATTCACTATTCATGTGAATAGTAACCTCGCAAAAAATTGACAAAATTCACAACCAAAAGTTCTGATACCAATTGTTGGGAAATAAACCCGAGTACCAAATAATTTCTTCATAACCAGATTAGTGAGAATGCGAAATAAAAGCGGAAAAATAATACTCGAAATTGATAATAGAGTTCAACCAATTTTGCCTACGTCTCCGGACTGCTGCAAATCTTTTACTAAGAGAGAAAATTTACAGGTGTTTACAAAGCACTCGCTACTCACAAGAAACTCTCTAGTATTGGAAGAAAGAAATGATTTGAGATTTTGGGATGATTTTGAAGCTAAATGAGCTAGGGTATTTATAGTTGAAGCTTAGAGACTAATCTTTGAAAATGCCCTAAAGTGCAATGACTAAAATTGTATTTTCCTCCTTTTTATTTTAAACAAAGTGACTGCCTAATTTTGAACAAATTAGCAGCTGATGTTTTCTTCATTTAGCTGCCGACTGCCACTAAACTTCAACAATTGTGGCTGCCAATATTGAATATTCAACACATATTCCATCTTCCATCTTCCATTCCCCTTCATGGCTTCGAAGAACCCCTCCACTACTTGTGAGACCCGCCACCCGATTCTTTGCGTCATCCGTATTCACTTTCGTCCACCCTGGTGTTGGTCTTGTCCATCTTCCTCTTCCATCACCACATCTTAGTTGAGGCGACTGATGTGTCGATCCTAATAATACCGCTCGCTTAGTATATTCCATCAACTGCTTTCCTCGTTCTAGAGCTGATCGATTATCCTCCGTAATTCTATCGAACATAATGTAGTTTCGATGCAGCCAAATATTCCAAGTGAGCGCCCCAAATAAGATGTCCCAATTATGCTGTTGAACAAATCTCGTAGCATCCCCAAGATTCATTAGCAGCCATGTACGTAAGTCCATCCCAATAAACTCCTGAAATCAATCTGACTTTACCACTGCAGATCAAACCGTTAATGCCGAAGGGCATTGCCGAAGCAGGTGATTAATATCCTCAACTGGTCCAAAACAGACCGGGCAGCTGCTGTCCGTAGTAATATGTCGATGCATGCGCTCAGCATTCGTCATTACACGGCCACAGTAGATTAACCAAAGAAAGAGCTTGATCTTTTGGAGCCCCCTGTACCTGTGAATAATAGTCCATAACTCATCTGCTTCCGTGTTTCGATTCTCCTCCGTACTCGCATAAGCAGATTTGACGGTGAAGCGTCGATCCTCTCTCAAGCTCAATCCCACTATATAGTGTTATTATCCTTAAATATCTAATTTATAAGTAAAGTTTTGTTTAAAATAATTTTATTATCAGTAAATTTTATTCAATTTAATTTTTTTTTGTTAAACCATTTCAATTGAGAATAAAAAAAATATAATATATCGTATATAAATGTTTTGTTCATTTTTCGAAGAAATAATGTTAACATTCTCTTAAATTTTAAGTGTAATATTAGCCCTAATCTTCAAATTCTTATATCAAATCTAATTAATATATATATATATATATCAAATGTAATTTAATTGTTGGTTAAAAATTATATCAAATGTAATTGCACATCAAAACTTATGGTCCTAGAGAAATGTTGATCAAATTAAGATTTTGGTCAATGTATTTATATTTGTCTAATAATACTTTTGATTCTCGAATTTTTTAAGAAAATTATTTTAACCTTTAAATTTTTATCTCTTTATTTTATTTTATAAATTTTCATTTTTTTTCTTATTTTATATTTTTTTAATAATTTAGATATTTTTTCTATATATGTTTTAAATTTTACTTAAAATGATAAAATAACTAATGTTAAAATTGACAAAATGATAAAATAATTGGCATTAAATTAACGATTTTTATAGAGTCAAAAGAGATTAAAACTGTTTAACGACTACAATTTTTTTTTAAAGTTGGAGGGCAAAAAATGTGAACTATTTATAAAGTGCGTTAATTTAACACCCCAAATAATTTATAATCCGTAATTAGAGTGGGATTGTGTCCCATCATTAGCACATAGCTAATTAAGACAATACACTCAAATAACAAGTGCAAGTATGGGAATAAAAAAAAATGTGTATACTCGGTCACAAATAACAAATAAGGGAACTTTGAATAGCTAAACTCAATCAGGTTTGAAAAAATAAAAAAGAAAACCTGAATAAAGTGGCCTACGAACACATCTGTAATGCACCTTTCATACCAACTTTAGGAAGCATCATGGCTACAAATTCATTGTAATCGATCCGACCATCCTGAGTCAAACATGAAAAATACTGTGGTTTAAGTTGAGCCAAAAACACACGAGTTTTGAATATGCATGTAGGGAATGGATTAGAGATGCTTACGTTGTCCGCATCGACTTCTTTCATGATTTCATCGAGGCGGATGTCTTCGATACCGAACTCTTGACAAGCATTTTGAAGCTCATCCGGAGTGATGTAGCCGCTTCTGTCTCTGTCGAAATACAAGAAGGCTGCTAATAGATTGTCTTCCCTCTCGATCTTGTTTAGATGCAATGTCGCGGTTACGAACTCTTCGTAATCGATTGTACCACTGTTATTAATGTCTGCCTGAGATGTCCAAATAAACAGAAGATGATCATGTCAAATTGGTATGATAATGGTATCAAGATATATGCTACTCGGACTGGGGTTTGATAGAGATTCTTTATGGAAAAAATGAAGAGTTGAAGCAACGTACGGCCTGCATTAGAGCATGAAATTCGGATTCAGCAAGATTAGCACCAAATTTTTTCAGTCCCTCTTTGAGTTCATCATAGGTGATTTGACCACTACAATCTGTGTCTATCATCTTGAACATTTCTTTCAACCCAGCGATTTCTTCTTCTGAAAGTCTTTGGGCAATGACCTTAAAAACACAATGAAATAATTGAGATCTTAACCAAATAAGTATCGTTTAAATGTGGGATTTCCACATTGAAAAAGAGTTTTGATTTCAATGTGTATATTCTGAAGCTTTACAGGCCACTGTAAATGGCAGAAACTTACTCTTAAGGCCATTTTCTTGAGCTTATCCATTGCAGAAAATTGTTTCATGCGGCTTGTCTGGTGCTACCCCATCAACTTGAACCCAAGGGTGGCCTGCAAGTTACCAAAGATCAAATTAAACTAATTCCTCAAAATCCAATGGTGGAACAGCTAAAGACCATCAAGTTTAATCCATTAGTCTCGAGAACTCGGATCATTTTGGTTGGTGACAAATGAACTTATGGCCTGCTAATAGCCAGGTAAACACATGAAAAGAACAGAAGCTGAGAATTCGAAGTTAAAACAAGCTTCAAACCATTTAACAACATCTAAGTTATAATGAGACTTACGTAGTACTTCGTGAGCCGTTATCCTCTTCTTCGTATCTCTTTCAAGCATTTTCCTCACTAGTTCTTTAGCACTTTCAGATATATTAGGCCAGGGATCAGTTGAGAAGTCAAGCTCACCATTCAAAACCTCATTAAATATTTCTTGTTCAGTTTCTATATCAAAATAACAAATAGACCAAATGTTCAAAACAAGACTGCTAGAAAAAGAAGTTCAACAAAGCAAATACTGACAGAAATTATATCTGGTGAACACTTACCACCCCAAAATGGAGGCACCCCACTTAAGAGAATGTAAGTGATTACCCCAGCACTCCACACATCCGCTTCCGGACCATACAGCTTTCGCAATACCTCGGGTGCGACATAATACGGGGCTTCCAAAGACATCGGTTAAGATATCCCCTAAAAAGTTTGAAAACCTTCTTTAAGAAAGCAACACATTGGTGATTTCACAACGTTGTTGAGAAGTCCCTAAAATCTAAACTCTTTGTTGCTATAAGTGAAACAGATTTAATGATATATGAACTGATTCTAATGAACATCAAAGTCTTATACAACGGTGGGCTAAAAGTTCATTTTAACTATAAATGGGAATTGATAAGAGAGAATCATTTCGAACATACCAGGCTTGAAGAATATTGATAATCCGAAATCAATGGCTTTAAGAGGTGAATCCTCCTCTTGATTCACGAAAAGGAAATTTTCAGGCTTGAGATCCCTATGCATTACTCCCATGGCATGGCATGCTTCAATGACAGAAACAACAATCCGTGCTATCTCAGCTGCCTTCCTTTCACTATAATGCCCTCTCTTTACAATCCTATCGAAAAGTTCACCTCCTGCACACAACTCCATCACAACATGAACCGCCATTGAATCCTCATAAGACCCTTTGATGGATATAACTTTAGGGTGCCCTGACAAGTGATGCATTATCTGAATCTCTCTCTTCACATCATCAACATCACCAATAGTCATAAGCTTCCTTTTTGCGATTGATTTACACGCAAATTCTTTGCCGGTGCCTTTCTCGATGCAAAGGAAAGTCGTTCCGAACTGTCCTCGACCTAACTTCCTCCCCAAGTTATAGTATTCCTTCAAATGACCTGTTTTGGTTTGCAGCACTGAATCAACCTTCAACCCTGCACATGATTGCCTCTTCACATTATGAGCCTTTTTCTGTTTTCTGGTCTCGGTTTTACCCTCGTTAAACGCCGAAAGTTGAGATGGCTTGGAGTTAAGTCTTTGAGGGTGCGATTTCGACTGTTGCCTTTGTGTTATTTCATTAGCTTTTGATTGTTGCCTTTGGGTTGTTTCAGTGGACTTTGATTGTTGTTCCTTCCCTGTTTCTTCCCTGACAATCTTCATTTCTTCCGGCGGTTCTTTTTTAACTGATTCTTCCGGCACGTTACTTTCACCATGACCCTGATCTTTAGTTTCACCCTCATTGCCATCGCCATCTTGTTTTGTTTCATCAGTTTTGGCTTCCTCCGTTTCGTCTGATTTGGCACAGGCATTTCCCATTTGAACACTTAAATTCTCATACTTTTTCTTCTTTCCACCCAACAATATCTAAATTCACCCACGAACTATAATCCCATTTCTTATCTCCCTAAAAGGGTTCTTTTAAAAAAATAACATCAAAAAATCGGAGCTTTAGCCAATCTAATCACCCCTATATCTTCACAGAAACAATTCAACAAACACCAATTGTGAATATAATGAATCAATTAGAAGAATTATCCCTCTAATCTAAAGCAGTTCCATAAAAAAAATGGGATCCTTTGAGGGCTTTCAGTTATTCTAAAATTTTCCCCTCAATGATCAATGATCATTACAAACACGAAATTTTTCTAGAATAATCAATGATCATTAACAAAAGGAAGAAAATTTCCAACAACCCAATGTAAATAAACAATCAGAATCGACGAATTCAACGTCAAAACAATAATTTGAAATCACAAACAATGGGGAAATAATGTTCTTCTTTTTTAATTCGTATAATCAAAGAAAAATTAAGTGTTGATTTTTCTGCGTTTTTTTCTTCCTCCATTCTGAAGTGAAAGAAAATGAGGGAAAAAATAAAAGGAAACAAAGGCAGTTTTTTCTGTTAGAATTACAGGTTTAAATGGGTTCTGATAAGGTGTAGCTCACCACCAGCAATTTCAGTGGTTATCAGAACATGACTGTTGATTCACGGCTGAGATTAATATGATAGTAAAGCTTTTGAGTTGAAATATTGGGGTTAAATTATGGTTTTGGTCCCTCTACTATGCTCAACTCAAATATAATAGTAACTTAAATATTTTATGGTTAATTTTAAACAAAAACAATTTTATTAGTATATAAATAATAATACGAACGGAACCCAAAGTTAACGAAGACCTTTTTATTAGTGAAAAAGCAGTAATTTGCTGAGCATATCAAAAATTTCAACTATAACCAATAATAGACCATGTACTAAGCACTAATTACACATTATATAACATTGTTGATTAGATGAGGAATGAATTATGATATACATAATATTAGACTACTGTATTTTAGAGATTTTTTTGTATAAAATATCAGAAAATCCACTCCCAAGTCTTTAAGTGCCTTGAAGTCATCTAGTATTAGCCATCTAGGTCTTCTTCCCGGGTCGAAGCATCGGTCACCCGAACTCAAGCTGAAGCAGCCTAACCTATGCTTTCTCCAGCTACTCGACTTTTTAACTTCATTTAGGTCATGTTCATAGAACCCATTCGCCTTGATGGTTCCATTTCCATAGGAACTCAAGGCAACCTGATTAGTCTCCATGGGTTTCGATACATTTGGCCGAGGTGAACCCTGTACAACTATGTCATGGTTAACTTCCTTTGCAAGGGAACTCGAATCTAAGTGCCTGCAGCACATTCACAGATCAAAACCGGTAAAATCAAATATAAAGATTCGAAAATATGTGAGAGTATCTTTACATGGTTACCTCGTGCAGTTATTCTCGCTGCTATTCCGAGACTTCTCCGAAGTCGTCTCCAGATTCAACACAATCTCTTTGGAGTGGGCTTCGTCTTCAACCACAGCTTTTAAATTAACATCTTCATCTGCAGCATATATTGAGTTCTTCACACCACCTTCGGAATTTACCATTTCTTCATCACATAAAGTGGAAGAACTACTTCGGGGATTAAATCCATGTTGCCGTGCTACTGAAATGACCTTCTCCAGTGTTCTTAGAGCATCTTCCACCTCAGGACGAATAGGGATCGTTCTTTTAGCATTTACGCCATTTGCATCGGTAAATTCATTGGTCGAACATTTATTTGCGGCGTTAAATCTCTCCTCTGAGTATGTACTCTTTTCACTTTCTTCTTCGATTTCACCGAAAGCTTTTCTCTTCGTGTCTTGTTCTTTCCGAAGTGGAGTTTTGACAGCTTGGTCATTAGCATGATGAACCTCCTGTCCGATATCATGTGTGTCATAATGTGTGTCTCCGATTAAATTCTCCTTCCGCAAAATATCGGCTTCACTTTCAAGCTCATGTACTGCAAGAACGTCACATGATTTGTTACCGGTGTAAAGTGCTTCACGAATTAGAGAAAACAAAGGATCTCGCAAGGCCTTTCTGTAATCCTTATCGCATTTCTTCACAGAAGCCACAGTCTGCAAGCATTGTAAACCCGAAAATCTGAGATTAACCAGTTCATCATAACAATCTGGACCATGAAAAATGAAATTCCAAATCCAAAAGTCACCAGCAATGCCAACAGTCATACCAAACATGTACCCGAAAATGAGTATGAGGATATGGTTCTCCGAATATATGAAAAAATTGAGGAAGAAAAAGCGTACTGTATTCGACGAGCACTACCGAGCTCAAGTAACATAGCTTATGTGTGAAGTTTGACCTTTTGATAGAGTTTGAAACCATTTCCAGCGAGCTTCCTCGAGATGAAGTTTATAAGAGATGGAGGGACAAAATCCAGCTTCATATCCATGTTTGCTATTGTCCTACAAAATTAATGAACTTAAATATTTCGAGAATAAACACGAAGAATATAACAGGAATATAAACCACAAATCCTCATGATCGGAAGCTTCGAGCCACATAAAAACTGAACCGGACAAATCCGATCATGCCTGCCACTCATGTTTCGGGATGTTCGAAAAGTAAACTCCTCAAGCACTTGCAGGCAACTCCTTTGGAGCTTGTACTGAGGGCCTAAACCCTTTGACCCTTTCTTGAAGAGCATACATAAACCATCTACTTTCATATATTGATATGAGAACTTGAAAGTATTACAACAACTGACCTAAAGTAGCTTCGTTCATCATTCACTTTCTGCAAAGCGAAGCCTCCAACCAAATCAATCCTTACAACATCCTTTGCTTCGGGAATTGTGTCGTTAGTAAATCCATGTATTGCTTTATCAATGCTGCTGACATACGAGTTCTAAAGGCAGAAGTGTGTACTTAGATATGTTTTCCATTATGAGGGAAGAAAGCCAAATGCAAAGTCTATGAAACCATGTTCAACTATTCGAAGACACTATCGTGTTCACGAGACTGATAATCAGATCATCTTGAAAGTACTCGAAAAAAGTAGTGAACTAGAGCCTCCCTAGCTGACATTGGCCACGCAACCTTCATCCTTCTCCCGAAAATACGAAAACGAGTAAGCATCAGACTTCAACATGGTGTTTAAAGAAAGGGAAACAAATTTAATTACGATGTCATCATTTCAGGCTAAACGAACCTCACTAGAGATATATGTTCGCCAATTCGGAGCTTTTGTAAACAGGTGGAACTATTTACTTTGAACGATGGAAAACTGGACTGAGGCCACCTGGGAAAATGTAATCAGATCCAAAATAAAAGCCATAAAAGTGTATAGAGATTTTCGGCAACACGACACAATATTACTTCAACAGAGGATGTTATGGAAAAAAAATGGAAACAATCCTCACCATTTCTTATAGAGAGCTGACTCCCAAGATATACATAAAACTGCAATGAAGTGTGCAGCTAGTTTAGAAGTCTTTTATTCGATTTCGGGTTAGCTCATAAAGTAATTGAAGTATGAGCTGAACTCACAAACATCCAAAGGTCCATCTACATAGCCTTCAACTAGTATGTGGAACAGAGTACCATGAGGTCCTTCGCGGTACATAACACAACAGGTTGAGTTAGCTGGTTTTTTTAGGACAAGAAGGGTCCACACTATTAAAGAAAAACATTAAACTCAGTCTTCAAACTGAAGATTTGTTAAGACAAATCTAATTAATATATGTTTTATCCATAAGATAAAACTATCGCGATAAATAGACTAAAGGTCTTATTTTTCTGACCTTTTATCTAAGGTCTTATTTTGCTGAGCATGCATCATCTTATTAAAACTAAAATGCAAACAGAAAGTGCTGTGAACAAAAGCTGTTAGGGACGCAGAATGTTTTGAACAAGATTACAGTAAACATGAAAGAATAAGTTCTTTTGTTTAGAGAGGGATTTGAACCCACGCCCTTTCGGACCAGAACCTTTATCTGGCGCTTTAGACCAACTCCGCCATCTCAACTTTTGATACTGCCTTAGCCGATAAAAGTTCAAGTTTGCATTTAACAACTTTTTGTTTTATCTCTTAACGGTTCTGTTTACTAATTACTTTTTCTCTTAAATAATTTTTTATAATTTTAATATCATTATTATATTAATTTAACCCAAAAACTTTGAGAAATGTGTAATCCAACACACTTTTATAACATAACAACGGGTATTGGAAAAATAAGGGCAAAATTTTTTAGAACGTGAGTGTCTCACGGTAATCCATGTTTGTGAGTATCCTATGATATTCTATGCGATTTAGGTAATTGTTATTCGAGTAAATAATTTGGGTTGATCATTATTCGTGCAATTTTTTTATATCATTATTGTAAAAAGTTTTGTCTAATGAGTTTAGAGTTTGAATTGGAAGTTAGAAAACAATTTATGTATGAAATTAATTGAAATAAAATAGTTATATATATTTGATGGATTCATATAGACTTCAAATTTTTTTCCTATGGGTTCAAATTCAATGGAACAACTTCAAAAATTTCCATTGTTTCATTGGAAGTGCTGTTTTATCCATTGAATCTTCCTTTAGAAATTTGAGCAACAGATTCACAATAACAACTGATTGCTTGCAGATTCTCGGTGTCGAAAAGACAGCATCTCAGCAAGAGATTAACAGAGCATATTATAAAGAGAAAATAATTTCAGTGATCGAAAATGTCTTATAATATACGATTTTAACCAATTTTTTTGGATTTGCGAAAATGACCAACAAATTCGCAACGCGAACTCCAATTTTACAACTCAGTTTCCAAATTCGCAACGCGAATATGTAAATCGCATTGTGATTTTCCAAATTCGCAACGCAATTTTCAAATTCACAACGCGAATATGTAAATCGCAACGCGAATCTGTAAATCGCAACGCAAATTTGTAATTCGCAACACAGAAGTCAAATTCGCAAAGCGCGTTTATTTTTGCAATGCGAATTTTATTTTCGAATTCGAAACACAATATTAATTTCGCAACACAAATGTAAACAGTATAATCGCAAATCATAACCTAAAACCATAAATCACAACTCAGACCCATCTCCATCTCTCACTCTCTACAGCGACATCCGTCCCCATCTCCGGCAAAATTCGTCCCCATCTCCGGCGAAATTCGTCTATCTCCATCTCTCAGAGCCACCCTCACAACCATTCACGGTCAGAAATGGAAAATCAACCACCGAGGGTTAGTTTTTTTAATTATTTTTATTTTGAAATTTTTGTATTATTATTAGATTTTTCATATTTAAATTGATGATAAATTTACTGGTAATTTCAATAATAGATTAACCATTTCACTTAGATTGCTTAGTAAATTCATTTGGTTGCTGCCAATACTGCTAAACTGTTTAGTTTTTAACCCTGTGAAGTTAGTATTTGTCTTTGTTTTGTCTTTTGGTTGAAGTAATACAATTCATTCAAGTTTCAATTTGCAGAAGAAGAATAGTTTCTGAAACTTAAATTCGCAACACGAAAATGAAAATCGCAACGTGATTTTAGTTTCGTGTTGCGATTTTCATTTTCACGTTGCGATTTTAAGTTTCAGAAACTATTCTTCTTCTGAAAATTGAAACTTGAATGAATTGCATTACTTCAACCAAAAAACAAAGATAAATACTAACTTCACAGTGTTGCGAATTTAAGTTTCAAGAATAAACTACTACTCTTTATGTTGTCCTTGAACCTGCACTAAACCTATATGTTGTCCTTTTAAATGTTTATATAAGTGCTTACTTCTGGAATGTTATCTGATGCATTTTGTGAACTATGATAGAATAATGACTTGTGTGAATACCGTGCAAGTTTGAAACATATTTGGCTTTATTTTCACTGTTTAATATCATGTTTGTTTATAGTGTATAATTTGTAGTTTTTGGTATATCTAACTTGGTATGTTTATTGTTTTTGTAGAATTTTTTTTGGCTTCATTGACCTTAAGGAATAAATTAAGCCTAGCCACTACAATTGCGTCGACGCTTACACCTGTACAAAGAAAATTGTTTGAGGATACTTCTTCGGGCCATGGCTGAAAGTACAA
This sequence comes from Hibiscus syriacus, assembly GCF_006381635.1. Lineage (NCBI taxonomy): Eukaryota > Viridiplantae > Streptophyta > Magnoliopsida > Malvales > Malvaceae > Hibiscus > Hibiscus syriacus. The sequence continues at coordinate 75,847 of NW_024061891.1, forward strand.
CATTCGGGTGGAGATGCTATGTTGACCCATTTGTTTCTTCAGACCATGACTAACGATCTACCCGAGAGGATACAACGTGGTGATGAAGAGATATGGTTTCATTTTCCTCCGGCGTATACTTGTTTTGGGCGGGAGGAGTTTTGCTTAATCACTGGTCTATGCTTCGGACACTATGATGTAAGTCGGTACACTAGTCATATCGCCCGCCCATCATGGTTATCTCGGGTTTTTCCTGAGTTGGCAGGCGAAGCCGAGTTTACACGTCGACGACTTGAAAATATTATTTGTTAAAGATGGTTTTACTCGGATGGATGACCTCGATGTTGTCCCAGTATGCCATTTATTACTTTTGAATGCCGACTTTTTAGGCAAAGAGGCCAGACAACCTATTTCTGAAGACCTAATATTATTGGTAGATAACCTAAATGCATGGAACCTGTTTCCGTGGGGTTCATATCTATGGAAAGCAACCTGGAAAAAGTTGTCGTCTGCCTTTGAGGACCGAAAACGTTTGCGTGGCCATGGTTCCAAATACACTTTGGCAGACTTTATTTGGGCTTTTAAGGTAAGAATTTCTATATAATGTTTCCAAAATTATAATTAATTATTTAACAATTACTAATGTTTGTGTATTATATTGCTTGTAGATTTGGATATTTGAGAATTTTCCCAGCATGCGGACATATGCAATCAAAAATTCAAATGATATTCCTAGGGCTATTTCCTGGAGGAGGATCCGGCTGTTGGATTGGGAAGAGTTACTACCATATACGACGATGAATGATGTAAGTTAACACAAATACTACCATATATAAACAAGTTATTACTAGTATATGTTTAACTTTGTTTGAGCTTTTATATTGTTAGAAGGCCAACTATCAATTACAGAGGCTAACACTCACAGAGGCTGAGCTTGCCACTGATTGGTGGCAAGCTAGTAAGCGTTTTTTATGGCACGGATGATGAGCAACCCCCACTTCGGGAGCCATCACCTGATCGAGCCGATTATACACCTCCACAACGAGAGCCATCACCTATTTCGTCACATCATCGAGCCTCTTCTCCACCATCACCTCATGATAGGCGACCGAAAAAGATGCCACGACATTTATCTCCTTATTCTCCACCTCCACAAGATGAGTTAGGGGAGTTACGTGATGATGTCAATACTTTGCGTGAGGAAGTTGGTACTTTACGTGAAGACAATGGTGCATGGCGTGATGAGGTACGTACTTTACTTGGTGAGGTAGAGGTTTTACACGATGACAATGGTGCTTTACGTGGTGAGGTATCTACTTTACATGGTGAGTATCTACTTTACGTGATGAGGTAACCGCTCTACGTGAGATTGTTGCATCGTTGCAGAATTAGGTAAGTTTGTTTAATACTATACTAAAAATGTAAATAACCTTTTTTCGGCATTATTTATTTTTTTATTTACTGATTTATTAATTTATTTTTAGCGGCCCGAAAAGGTAGATGCTTTATGTTAGGTTTTTCTTGCACGACGGGGTTCACGCATCAGACGTTGTGCACATGTCATTACGTCTCTGTTCACCCCAATAGTGCCAAGACTCCGTAAGAAGAAGCCCAATTCACCTGTCATCATTCAAGAGGCCTCTTCTATCATTCAAGAGGCCCCTATCATCCTTCAAGAGGCTCCTCCCACCGTTCAAGAGGCCCCTGTCATCGTTCAAGAGGTCCCTCCCACCGTTCGAGAGCCCGATTCACATGGCATAATATGTCGACATCTTGATAAACCCCCTTACGTGCCCGACATGATGGATGAGAGTTGGCTTTCATATGAGTTACCGGTCAGTACCATTCCGGTATCTGAAGTGGAGAGGAGAACACTACCGGACACAATTCTGGATAATACCCTTTGGGCTAAGACCGCAGTTGATTTTTATCTATATGAGCGGAGCCAGGGGTGTTATGCTGACATATGCAAACTCGATGATGATATATATTTGTTTCTTGATCGATCTTATATTATTCTTATATTGCATTTTGATTAATTTTTTTTCTTAATTTATGAAATTAAATAATATATGTATTTTTTTTATAAAACATCATATTGATGCCTGGGTGTCACGTATTCTGATAATAAGGAAATTGAAGAAAATAAAAAATACGCGATGGACTATTATGCCGACATCTTTTCACGTAGTTCACTTGAAGGATCAAAGAGACACTTTATATGTGTTGGGTAATGGAAAAGCTAAACTTTATCCTGCGTGGTGGGAGGTCGATAAGGTTAGTATTTATTTTTGAATATTTTAAAGGTGTTCATAAATAAAAATTTGATGTGCACAATTGAATTATTATTTATGATTGCAGGTGTTTATCCTTGTTTTGGAACGTTGTCATTGGCTTCTCGTCGAGCTTCAGCTCCCATCCCTAAAGACAATGGTATATGACAGCATGTTGAATTACATACCATTGTATGATTTGATAGATATTATTTTTAAGGGATGAAGAGCTCATTTGGAAAAATACTTGGATGCGATTGATTATTGGACTAATTCTGGAAATAAGAAGCTAAAAAAGTTCAAAGTTACAATGACCAGAGACGAGACCGCGCCACAACAAATGTAGGGAGCCAGAGGGGATTGTGGTCCTCTCGTATGCATGTGCTTGGAACGTTTGACGACAGGAAGTAAATATTTTCTACCTCCCACAGATAGAGATAGAGGTGCAGTAGGCTTATAGTTTCAGCATTTTATGGCTAGAGCGATATATGCGAGACGTTGCTTACCTGTATCCGCGTGCTGAAAGTGTGCATAAACAATTGGTAAGTTTGAGCAAGTATTGTTAACATATATACTCTTTGTTGGTTTGAAAATGTTTGGTTAAGTACCTAGAATTCAATAATTTGATGTTTGTTGGTTTTAGATGTGTAGAAAGTGTTGTTTGAGCAAATGTTTGGTTTCTGCAGGTTAATCCTGAAGTGAGCTACGTGAAATTGATGTATTTGTGCATAAACAACTGTCAGCGTGAAATTGATGTATTTGTAAAAGTTGATTTGTTTAATTGATGAGAAATAAGAATTATTTTTTGCTTGTTTAATTGATTTGTAAAAGTTGATTTGTTTAATTGATGTGTAAATAATTCTTATTTTTTGCTTGTTTAATTGATTTGTAAAAGTTGATTTGTTGTTTTAAATTTCAATTTGCATTATGTTGAAGGAAAAAAAGACCTGTTGAAGGTACACTTTCGCAACGCGAAAGTCAAATTCACGTTGCGATGGTTGTGATAGTCAAATTCGCAACGCGAAAGTCAAATTCGCATTGCGATTTCGCGTTTTGAATTTGACTTTCGTAACAACCGCAACAAAAAATCTGATAAGTGATAACAACTGAACAGATCATAGCAATGTTCAAACTCAAGTTACTAATGAATGTCTAACTGAAATGTATGCATTCACACATAAAATACATATAATACAACGTTTGTATTTAAAAATCACCTAAGTTAATAAGTCCGAAAAGGTGAAGCCGGTTGTGATTGAGATTTTGATTGCGATTTTGACTGCAATTTTGATTTCCTTTTGCTTGGCACCATATGAGCTTTGGATTTTGATGAGGATCCATATTTTGGTAGAGGAAAAGATGATTGTGATGGCACTAGTGATCCACAGGTCAACCTTGTATGACCACTTTCCTTGCACCAACTACATATCGATATCCTCTTCTCTTCACCCTTAGACGGTATACGATCGTGATTTTTTGGTCGGCCAGGTAGTCTGCTGTCCATGACTGGTGGCAAAACTGTTTGTAAGTCATTTGGTATGTCCCACTCAAAAGGATGTGGAATAGGGTAGACAATCTCGGCATAAGTCTGTCGATATAATTCTGTAGTGTAGCAATCCATAGCGTATGCGTTTGAATCATCTTGGTTTAGATGAAGAGCAACTTTTATAACATGGCCACACGGATAACCAGATGTTTGCCATTTCATACAACTACACATCTTTGCATTTAGATCGACAAGCCCATTTAAGTTATTATCCAATACTTCAAGCAAAGTGTTTGAACATGGTTCAACTCTCCATGACGTTGACTTCACAACACGTTTCGTTATCTTTTTTTCAGTCCATAGTGTAACACGACGTTCCAATGTTCCTGTAAATTTAAATAAATAATACTTAGTAAAATATATGATAAGTTATAGATTTAAAGAAATAATACATACTTGGTTTCTTTTCTTGTAGTACCACTGTTGAATAGAGGCTCAAAAAAACTCCATTAACATAGTAATGGGTAATTTCCGAGTATGACGACTTAGAGCGTTGATTGATTCTGCACTATTAGATGTCATGAAACAATGTCTTGCTCCAAGTTGATGTACTCTTGACCATCTTTCAAACCTAACATCTTCTAGTGTTTGAGCACATTGAGGCAAAACATGTCTTAAACAATTTATATGCTTATTAAAATACACTTCCCGATAAGCTTTTACAGCCTTCTAGTATGTCCATTTGTGATTTTTTATACCAGCAGACCTTGATTTTAGATTTCTGTACAAATAAACACCACAAAGTCCATGAAAAGCATATGGGAAACACCTTATAACAGTGTTGTCAATTGAGTTTGCCCTATTGGATATGATTGTCAGATTGCTAATAAGACCTATGCAATCCCTAAGATGCCCCATAAACCATATCCATGAATAAGATGTTTCAGATTTGCCAACCCCATAAGTTATTGGCAGTATTCCATTGTTAGCATCCATGGTTACTGTTAATAAGTTTACTCCAAGGTATCGACCTTTCAAATGTGCTCCGTCAACTATAATAACTGGGCGCATGCAAGTAATAAACGAACGAATCTACAAAATAATATACACAAGACATAATCATTTAAATGTGAAATGCATCTAACTAACAAAAATGAGTCAACAAAATTATATTGATTTACTAACCGCAGCACCAATGGTGATAAACAGCAACTCAAAGCGTCCATCTCTATCTGTTTTGATATGAGTTACTGACCCATGATTTTTCAGCTTTAAATTGTGACAATAAGCCGACAGTTGGGCAAACGATGCTTTTGGAGACCCCCTCAATAATTCCAAGGCATAACATTTGGCTCTCCAAGCTTGAGAATATAAGATACTAATCTTGAACTGAGCATTCATGTCAGTCATAATTTCATGTCCCCGATATACCCTGTCATTCAAAAACATTAACTCAGCCAGAAAACCACCCAACACCTTTTTGTTTGTCTGTCTATGGTGAGAAAAAACTTGGGTTCTTGAACATGTATGTTTATCAATAAAAGTACTAACTTGAAACATTTCGCAATCTTTTATCCTCTTTGCAATCATACGCCACGTACAGTTTTTGTCAATCATACAATTTGTTTCGAAACGATCTTTGCTTGATTTGTTAACTTTTAGTTGATAGCCATCTTCCACACATTTCATATACAAAGCTATCTTCAAGTCTTCTTTTGTATCAAAACAATCATCTTTCTTGATATGGATAGCTTTTGTGTAACAATCAACTGCTATCTTTACCAACTATTCTTCCGGTATCTGAAGTAATTCTGGCATATTCCAGTTATACTCCCATGGTATTTTCTTCTTTTTCTTTTCTTAGGGGACTTTTTATTCTTCTTTTTCTTCTTCTTTTTCTTCTTCAGGGTTATATGAATTACAGAATGGATGTTCAACATGTTCATTCACAGTCGTAACTTCCTCCTCATTATTATCAACAACATTTTTCTCGCTGTTTCATCATCAAAATTTGGGTATTGACCAATATAAAAATCATTACACGCATGGTCTGTTTCTTCTTCTGAAACATAATCAAAATCCGAGTATTGGCCAAGATCAAAGTCTGGGTATTGACCAATATCAAATTTTGAATATTGACTAGTACTCACAATTTTTTCCTTTGGCTCATAGTCGTCTATCTGGTCAATACGAAAACCAGAATTTGGTACTGAAAGTTGATTGGGATTTGGATTAGGAAAAGGTTGCGGGTTTTGAGATTATGTTTGATATTGTGTTTGGTATTGGAAATGTGGTGAAACAAAATTTTCTTGGTGATGAAATTATGGTGGAACCATTAAATGTTGAGGTTGATAACAACGTTGTACATTGTGAGCACCATAAAATGGGGTTGAAGAACTTAGTTGATTACTACCCGCTATTGACCCAACTTCACTACTTCTAGGTTCAACAACATACAATGTAACATCATCTTCTTGCGAAACACTAATGTAAGCAATGAATCATTCAACATCTTCATTGTCGGTTAACAAATAAACTTTACCTTTTCTCTGATAAGATAGCCTAAATCCACTTAGAGGCTCTAAATTCAATTTCTTTACAACACGTAACATTAGAGCTTCATAAGTTAACTTTTTTAATGATAGTTTTAGTTGAAGATTCATGGGTAAAGGCATATATTCTAAAACACCATGAACATTCTCCCATGACCCTCCAAACCATAAATCTATCCAAACATGATCAACATTAGATGATTTCATTCTACAAATTGTAAATTAATTTACTAAACAAACGAACTATAAACTACATATCATCACTAACTTAGAGAAAAAAATACCTTTATTAAGTTGATAGTTGATAATTTGGGAAAGAAATCATTGAAAAATTATATAGAAATAAAATTATGTAAAAAAAATAGAGATGGAGAAGGATGTCGTTGGATATAGGAACGAATGTCGCCGGAAAGAGTGATAGATGGAGATGGAATGAGTTGCGATTTAGGGATTTAGGTTATGAGTTGCTGCTGCTACGTAGTTATATACCCAAAACATTTGTGTTGCGAAACTAAAACTTGTTGCAATATTAAAATTCGTGTTGCGAATTCGAAAATCGAGTTGCGAAAACAAAATTCGCGTTGCGAATTCAGAAATCGAGTTGCGAATTTGAAATTTAGTATTACGAATTTGGAAACTGAGTTGCGAAATTGGAGTTCGCGTTGCAAATTTGTTGGTCATTTTCACAAATCCAAAAAAAGTTGGTTAAAATCGTATATTATAAGGCATTTTCGGTCACTGAAGTTATTTTCTCTATTATAAATTGGCACTTAGGTTCCATCCTCATAAAAATCCCGGTGATGAGATATAAACTCAAGTTTGTTTTTTAATGTTGAAATTAGGCTTCAAATATATAATAAAATTTGGTGAATTATATCGGGTACACTAATCGAATATAATAATGCCGACAAATTTTTATTGCAAAATATCAGAAGGAAATCAAATTCTCATATTACAAATGAAGTAAAGAAACAATCATCAATCAGTTAAACCCAAGTAATCAAGTTTGAGCCCTTCAATACAATATATATAATTTGTCGGATTAGTGTAGCTAATCATACATTTAAGCAAATAAAGAAACAAGGAAGGCTCCAACCAAGGACCCTAGAACAGGCAATGTTGAGGTTGCAACGCTGGACTCTGGGCCTGGTGCAGAAGCTGGTGCGGCCCCATCCAAGGCGGAGTCAAGTGGGAGGCACCTGGGGTGGCTGCGGCTGCTGGGACCACGATAACAGCGCAAGAGATCTTCTTCATGTCTATATTGTTGGAGAGACCTTCCTTGATTGTGTACTGAAAAACTTTTTTTTTTTAAGCCGTGCCTTTTAGTTTTTATTATTCTGCAGGTGAGAAGGAGGTCAGTTCATGGGTGATTTTATACCTTTCCTTTTGCCTTCTAATTAGGGTTTCTGTTTTGTTCCTTTGGTTTTGCATGGTTTTAGGATACACATTTTGACTCCCCATTCTCCATAAAAAATTTAAAAATTATATTTTGTATTTTTTATTACCTTTGCTCTTTAAAATCTGCAATTCTAAAAAATGTTAACAACTCATTCAATTTAGTTTCTTAATTTAGGCTATTCATTTTTTTGTGGTGCAAAAACTTGAAATATATTTAAAAAAATAATATTATAATTTTGAGTTGAAAAAGTTGAATAAAAAAATAAATACGTTAAATCTAGTAGTTAAATTTATTTACTTTCATAATTTAAGATAATAGCTTAGTATAATGTTTAAAATAAGTTAATGGAACAAGTTTGTTTTGTCAGTAATTTGTGGTTCACCTCATTTTATTTAGGTGAAGAATTGCCTTCACCGGACGCTGGAGCTGGATTCGCCGTCGGAGTTTCTGCCGCCGCCGTTGGTTTCTCCTTGATTGTTTCTCTTCTTGCTTTCTTCAGGCATTAAATTTGAGGGCTTGTTTAGCCGTCCACTGCGCGTGCTTCTCTCTGTTTTGGTTTTGTGTCATTAGAGTGTTGTAATGAAGTCCTGTCTTTGAATAAAATAGTTGCAGTATGAATTTTTTGCAACAATTGAGCAAACTTTATTATTGAACGCGACGAATAACATATAAAATCATTTAAACTCATTTTTTATAGTATACTACTATATAATATCAACCTCTGTCTTTATCAACGGAGTTGGTTCAAATGGTAAACACTTTGATATCGCTTAACCAATATTACAATTTCGAGTCATAATATATGCAGAAAATTCTCACTGAGAGATTTATCCACCAAAACCAGATGTGTAACCCAGGTCGATCTAGATTAGTCAGAAATAAACCTTGGAACTATAGAACAAAAAAATATCAACCTATATCTTTTATGATCGAAAAAACTTCAATTTCATTTTTTATGTAAACTTACCATTTCTTTTATGAAATCTAACACAAATCTTCATCTTGTATAGATGATTTTTTTATTCAGAAAAAGATACAGATGAATTTTTTTAAAATAAACAATTATTTTATATTTTTCGGACTTCTTTTTAACTTCACTTCGTATTGATTATTTTTACTGCATTAATATCATGTATTTTTTTCAATATTATTTAAATTGATAATTTTTTTGGATAATTCAGAATTTTATTACCAAAAATAGTAAAGTTTTGCTATAACCAATCAACCAATCAACAAAATAAACAAAAAAGCCTAATTACAAAACCAATGATTGGTTAGTAGACTATACCCCAAGCATTACAAAGGTAAAAGTTAGTACTATCAAGTCTGTTAATAGATTTGCCCCTAAGGCGAGTACCAACAGCATCAATGATTTCTTTGAGTATAATGTCTAGGGTTCGAAAACGACCTTGAAACATTCTCTGGTTTTGTTCCTGTCACAAGGAGTAGATGAAAGCATTCCACGAAATCTTCAAAATCGTGGTAATAAGGGATTTCCCTTTCCAAGTTGAGCTAGCTCGAGAGACCATTTCTTCTCATGTTAAAGCAGTATAATTCATCCCATTCAGCTTTAGGACTGATTTCCAAAGACCACCTGCCAAGGAATAATGTGAAAAAAGATGCTCTCTAGTTTCTTGGTGTATGTTGCAGTTAACACAGAGTCCATCTGTGCAAATTCCCATTCTTTGTAAACGATCTCTGGTAGGTAACCTATTCAAAATGGCCATCCAAGCAATCAAGCTATGCTTTGGAATATACATATGATACTATATAAGTCGATGCCAATGAACTTTCTGCCCCTGCAACTGAATGTTTTCCCATATTTCCTTAGTCCGCAGGGAACCAAAAGCAATAAGAGGAAAAGCAGTAGACCTCAGTTTTAAAATTCTGCAGAAGCCCCAGCTAACATTAGTTCCAGCTTCAAAATGCTAGAAATACTGCTCTTTAAGGACATATTTTTAAAGCCATGCAGCCCAAAGTGAACCATTACCAGCAAGAATCTTCCTTATGAGGCTTATAGTGCAAGCTCTATTCCAAATGGAAATATTAATCAGTCCTAATCCTCTTTCGGACTTAGTAATGCAAATACTATCCCATCTTACTCGGGCTCCAGCAGTAGGTTTGTCATCACCTTTCCAGAAGAACCTTGAGCAAAGTTGGTCTACTATTTTTAAGATCGAGGCTGGGAAGACAAGCTATCTGCACCAGAAATTACTGATACTAAACAAAACATATCAAATTAGCTCAAGTCTACCAGCGTAACTAAGGTTTCGAGCAGACCAGTGGTGCAACCGTTGTCTAATTTTGTCAAGAAGAGGTTCGTAATCCTTCACAGTGAGTTTGCGAGTAAAAAGAGGGATGCCAAGATACCTAACAAGCAGAGAACCATATTTAAAACCAGAAATATGCTTAATATCCTCTAAGACCCTAGAGGAAATCCCCGCAACGAAGAGCTAAGATTTTGAAGAATTAAGTTTTAGCCCTGAAATTTTATAGAACTGATCAAGAACACTTAGAACACTAGCCACATAATCGATGTTACCTTTGTAGAAAATCAGAAGATCGTCTGTAAAAGAAATATGAGTAAGCCCGATATTCTTGCATTTTGGGTGAAAAGCAAAGATTCCTTTAGAAACAGTCAAATTAAGCATTTTTGAAAGGACATTCATAGCAAGGATGAACATATAAGGGGAAAGAGGGTCCCCCGGTCTAAGTCCTCAAGCCCCTTTGAAATAACCAATTAAGGTACCATTGAAGGAGATAGAGTACCTTACTTGAGAAAAACAAACTTCAATCCAAGTAATAAACCTTTGAGGGAGATGGAGGGATGTTAGAATAGATGTAATGAAGTTCCAATGCAAGAAATCAAATGCCTTATGTAAGTCAATCTTCATAGAGCTTCTAGGAAAAATTGATTTTCTACCATAGCCTTTAACCATCTCCTGAGCAAGAAGGGACTTGTCGATGATGTTTCTACCTCGTATAAATGCAATTTGGTTCAAGGAAATAATATTAGGGAGGAAATCACTTTATTCTGTTAACAAGAATTTTAGAAATAATCTTGTAGATAACGAAACAGTAGGAGATAGGCCTAAAGTCTTTGACCGTGAAGGGATTAGGGAAGTTAGGAACAAGAGCAATAATTATGGAGTTAAAAGTTGGATGAATGTTGGATTTGCAAAAGAAATAATTGAAAGCTTTAATGACATCTTCACCAACTATGGACCAGGTTTTCTTGAAGAAGTAGGGGGTGAAAATGTCCGGTCCAGGAGCCTTATCATTACCTTGGCAAAAGATGGCATTTTGGATTTCTTCAACAGTAACATTCTTAACAAGAGTAGAGGCATATTCGAAAGGCAATGAAAATTTAAGGAGATCTTTTAGTATTGAATGATTAATATCCTTAACCATAAAATCTGTCGTACCAAGAAGTTTAGAGAAAAAAAGTAATAACTTCATTGGCCATGGCATCAAAAGAATCTAGTCTATCCCCTCTATCATCAAGGACTCTGATGGTATCTCTTTTTTTTTTTAAAGGCTACAATAGAATGGAAAAAATTGGTATTTTTGTCGCCATCTCTAATCCATTGAACTTTTGTCTTTTGCTTAAAAAACAATGATTCAACTTCTTCAAGGGTTTTCAACTGCTTATGAATTGCAAGTTCCTTCTCTATGGCTTCCTCACCTTTAAGAGTAAGAAGTTGTTGATTTTCCAACTCCATTCTCTTTAATTTAACTCTATCTAAGAGGTTGCTATAATTTTCTTGTTTAAACCTTATGAGACAATCTTTGAGTCTTCTAAGTTTTGTGAACAGAACCATCATAGGATTGCCTTGAACTTCTTGATGCCAAGAGTTCCTTACTACATTCAAGAAATTGGGATGAGCAGCCCAGAAATTTAAAAAATTGAAAGGTTTAGGCCTGGAGGCTGGAATATCTTTTGAAAGCCATATAATGGCAATGATGTGGTCAGAGATTCCAGGGGCAAGGAATTCCACAAAAGATTGTTGAAAGATGGGAGCCCAACTAGGATTTATTATAACCCTATCAAGTTTCCTACCCAGAAATAATTCATGTTGCTTATTACTCCAAGTGAACTTAGGCCCAAAGAAAGGGTGGTCAAGAAGAGCAAACTCTTGAGTGAATTCTTGGAATTCTTTCATATCAGGAGAATTGTAATGGCCTATCAGATCATGATCTGAGCTTTCGTGGGAATGCAAGAATATATTAAAATCCCCACCTAATACACATGAGGACTGATTAACAATGGAATTAACCTCCTTAAGTTTGAGCCAAAGTTGTCTTCGATTTATCCCATCATTACTTCCATAGATGGCCGAAATGAACACCGAATTACCAAGAACATCCCTTTTGCAGTAATACATTGATCAGAAACTTGAATAATTGATAAATCGATTCCCTTCCTCCAAAGCATCCAGATTCTGTCATTAATGGCATGATCATAATTAAAGCAAACATTCCAATTTAAGAATTTAGTGCTAAGGATAGCCTCTGATTTTTCCACTTTAACTCTTGTCTCCAATAGACAGAGAACATCCACATTATTTTGTATGGCTCTATGAACCACTTTATTCTGTTTTAGAGGATTGTTTAGTCCTCTAATGTTCCAAAAATTGATTATCATTTGAATGGTGATCCCAAGGAACACCCTTGACTTTCAACTAGATGACTTTTAGCTTTGTCAAGCTAATCTTTCTTTTTTGATTTGAGTTCTTTTACCAAACCAGCAACTCCAGTGATGCTGCTCTAGGCTTCCTTGTTTGATTTTCTATAATAGGATCTTCAATAGAATTTAGAATTTCAAATCTGTTTTTTGAACCTGAAATATAACCCTTAGCATTTTCCTTACTTGGTCTACCTCTACCCCGTTTAGAAGGCAATGGCTGAGAAGTGATATCAGTAACAGAGTCTTCAACAGACAGAATGCTTGATTGGACATTTGCAACAACTATTTTATAGATTGAGTCATTAACCACTTCAGCCTTATGTTGCAAATTCTATGAAACAACATCAACAAAAGGAGCAGTGTGCTCTAGCTTATCAGAATGAACAACTTCTGTCTTCTCCTGCTGAATAGTAACTATAGCATCGACAGAAGGAGCAGAGTGTTATAGCATCAACAGAAGGAGCAGAGTGCTATAGCATCAACAGAAGGCGCAGAGTGCTCTAGCTTATCAGAAGGAACAACTTATGTCTTCTCTTGCTAAATATTAGCTATAGCTTCAATACCATCATTACTAGTTGGTTCTTGTAGAGTTTCGACTCCTCCAACAAGAATAGCAGCCGAATTAACAATAGTTTCTCCCTTCTTTTTCCAGACTTGGGGAACAGCAGGGGTTGCATTTGACTTGTGTTGGCATCCTTTATCATTATACCCGAACACTTTACATTTCTTGCATGAAGGTGGTAGCCATTGAACCTCAACGTAGATCGAGGTTTTTTGACCATCTTTGAGAGCAACTTCAATAAACTTAGGTATGTTATCATTAACCCCGATTTCAATACAAACTTTAGCAAACTATAGCCTAGATTTTGAAGCAGTAATATTGTCCATTGAGAGAAGGATGCCAATGGCACTAGCTATGTAACTAAGGCCAACTCGGGAGAAGAGTTCTAAGGGAATATTAAACAGATGAACCCAAATAGGGATCTTAGTTAAGTAAAAAATACGAGTTTTCAAGCTTGGTTCCCACTTTCTAAGGATTAGGGTTTTGTTCTAAACATGTCATGGGCCATTAACGAGCACCCAATCCCTAGCCGATTCACTATCAAACGTGAAGATAAATAAATTATTGCCAGCAGAACTAACCTGGACTCGCGAACCCCCAAGGCTTTACTCCATAAGCTATCAACGATTCTTTGCAGTGAAGCGAATCTTGGTGTGGCTCCAAGGAACTGACCCACCAGTGACAATTTCCATTCGGAAATTCTAGCTTCAATAATCTCTAGTGGGGGAAGAATGATCGAGGTTTCATCACGAATATTTGGGGGGAAATATTCTAGGTCTTGCGATTCAGAGCACTTGAATAATTTTCTCCAATTCATTTGTAGTACAGAAAAGAAGGTAGTGAAAGCCCAACAACAGCGAAAATTTGAGATGGAAATCGGAAAGAACAACCGGCGGCTGATCAACAAGAAACTCGAGCGCCATTAGTCCTCAATAAATCTTGATTAAATTGATAATTTTTATTATATCAACTTTCAATAATATTTAACCTCCATCAAATAATTGATGAGATACTACTAAGAGAAGAATCAAAGCAACATGTTTTTATTGACGGTTATCATTTTTTCAAGAAATGGCGCAAGTTAGCATGTGGAAGGCCTTGTTGTTGGCTTTGGTAATGGCAATCTTGACCGTTGCCTCTGCGCAGGTTGGTGAGGGCCCGTCCCTCTCACCAGACGCTAGAGTTGGATTCTCCGTCGGAGTTTCTACCGCCGTCATTGGCTTCTCCTTGATTGTTTCTCTTCTTGCATTCTCCGAGTATTAATTTAAGGGCTTGTTTGGCCTCCCCCATGCATGTGATTCTCTCTTTTTGATATTGTATTTATGATACAATTATTTCCTACTTCATTATATTATTGTGATGAAGTCGATTCATTGAATAAAATGCTTCTTGTATGAGTTTTTTTTTTTTTTGGAATGTCTTCCTCATTGTAGCGATTGAATCTAGATTTAAGCATACTTCAAGGCCAAGTAAACTTAAACCATTAAATCATTTTGGGGGTTAATTTGAACTGCCGACTGTGGACCGTAAGTCTCAACATGTAGCCTTAAATAAGAGCAGCAGCAGCAATCATGCTCTCTTATCACAAAGTTTGCTATTTAGGAGTGAAAATGAGTCCAAACTCCAAAACACTATTCTAAAATCAGTAAATTACTCCTTACTCACTGAATTATACTCTCTTTTTTATTTGATTCACTATACTTTTAATTTTTTTAATTTACTATGAATTATATTATTATTTTTGTATGACATGACATTTTATTATTATTTAATATAAAATAAAAACATAATGTGGTCGGATGCCACCATCGGCCACGGTCAACCGCCATAGATGGTAAGTCTCAAATTTCATGGGTCACGTCGCCTCGACACCATGAGTCCAAATCAGACTTCCATTTTGTCAGAACTTGCTTTGAAGTGCACAAATTAGAGATTGAAAGTGGGGAAGGTGAAACGTTTCAATCGAAAGATTCACGGGGTTTGAGACATTTTTCGAAAATCCACCAGATTCGAACTCAGGGGTCTAGACAAACCGACCCATAAAATTTGGGATCAAATGGGCATCATCTACGGTGGTCAATGGTGGCTGGCGATGGCTTCTAACAACCTTCTATTTTTATTTTATATTTCTAATTATTTTATATTCCTCGGTCCCATAAAATATATCTATTATTGACTTTTTTTATATTTTAAAACTTTGACTAGTTATTATTTAAAATTTATTATTGATAAAAATATATAAAAATATGTTTTAAAAAAATTCAATCAAATAGTTTTTAAATATATTTTTTATAAAATTTAATTATTTAAAACAATTATGGTCAAAGTTTAAAAAACGTTGACTTTTAAAAAGTTAATAAGGGACATTTTTATGGGACGGGGAGTATTAGATAATAATAATAATAATAATAATAATAATAATAATAATAATAATAATAATAATAATAAAATGGCATGTCATACAGAAATAATAAAATAATTCAAAGTGATCAAAAGATGAGCAATTCAAAATTTTAGTGAGTAAATTAAAAAAATTGAAAGTACGATGAGTAAAATAAGAGAAATAATATAGTTCAGTAAGGAATTGTGTAATTTACCCTTCTAAAATTCGACTTCAAAACCTGTAAACGCGTAAATCTAAGTTTTTTAGGGTAAACTATATGTTAATCTCTAATTATCACTTTTATTTTGTTTTGATAATTCAACAATTTTTTTAAAAAACATACATAATGTTTAGTTCTGGTTTTATTTTTGTCTCCCACCATTAGAAAATTAACATAATTGTCAATGCCACATTTTTTTTATTGTTTTCAAGGATAACGTAACATTATTTTAATTTTTAATGATGGGTGGTCAAAATGAAAGCAAAACTAAAGGTTAAGTATGATTTTGAAACAAAAAATAATTTAGTGATTAAAACATAAGAAAAATGATATTTGAGATACTAAATGTGTAATTTACCTAATTTTTTTAAAACCCGATATTGTTTTACTCAAATATACTATTGAACATTTATTTTTCATCCAAACACTCAAAAATAATTAATTTTCAAATTAATACCCTTTTGATCACATAAGATGAAAACGTTTTTTTTTTTTTGTAGGAAACGACTTTTATTAAGATTTCACCATCCTGACAAATCAAACATCTCCCGTTCATAGCAATGTGTCGACGATAACGCTCCACATTAGTTAACAACTTACCATGGAGCACTAGCCAAAGGAAGGATTTCACTCGCTGTGGCACCTTTCGCTTCTAAACATGTCTCCATGGAAAATCACTCCGACTGTTCTCCGATGATGATAGCGCTCGATAGGCAGATCAAATCGTAGAAGGTGAGTTGGCTCCCTTATCCACCCTGACAAACAACAGCTATACGATTGCATATCCACTCAGGAACAAGTGACCTCAACTTACACCAATCCTACTCCCCTGATACCGTGACTAACATACACACCGGCAAAGGTTGCGGAGCTCCAGGCAGTAAGCAATGATCCACCAAAGGCCCCGTATCCTCCAGCCAAATATCTCTCCAAAAATCAGTCTTCACTCCATCCCGAATATTCTAAATTATATTTTGTCAAATTTTGTCCCCAATACAGCGTAAGCCCCTCTAGAGCCGCAAGCAGCGTGGACTCCGATATCTACCGGCACAACCTCATTCCATTGTGATAACTCCATAAAAAGGCTATATTTAAGGTCTTTTCACTTAACTTATTGATTGTCTAAATGTCTATATAGGTTTATTTTAGATACATTTAGAATCATGTAGTTGCATTTGGTGGATGTGTTTTACCTTAGCATGTTGTTTGTGAAAGTGCTATGTTATGGGGAAGGTTTGGTTGTTTGTTTTTGATTTGCATGATGTAAGGAGCAAAGGTGTGCGAGGAAAAATGCCATGGCATAACAAGTTGCTGAAGTAGAATGAAATGCCTAGGCATTTCTGGACGCAGAAAAAGACAGAAGATATTTTCAGAAATGACATGTATTTTCAGCACGTGTTTGTTGCTGCTAGCCACCTAAAAGGGGTTCACTGCCACCTATTGTACTCACATTCACATGGAGGGAATGATCCTAGGGTACTATGGGAAATTTGGTACATTACCCTAAGTGCATTCCTTGGATATTTATAGAATATGACACCACTCGGAGAAAAGGGGATATCATAATCTTTTTCATTCTATCATTTTCGAAATTTGGTGAGCTGAAACTTTTCTTATTTTTCTTCTTCTTCTTTTTATTATCCATTATGTGGTGTTCCTCCATTGATGAGCTTGAGAGAATGGCGAGCATGGCGTCCGGGAGGAGCTAGCATCGCTGAAGTTGTTCATGGTGGTAGAGGAAGCTCCGGCAACGCGCGTTGGAAGATTTTCCTCCACCCTTTTGCTTTCTTTTCATTCATTATCTTTGGGTTGTAAGGAACGAATGAATCTCATGGGTTATTTCATGGATTATTCGAACCTCACGATGAATTAAACTTTATGTGGTGGGGTTCATGATAGATACTTGATCTTTATTTTGAATGGATGATTATTGTTTTCTTTTGCTTAATACTTGTTTTGCTTATGAGTTCTTAATCTCTTAAGATTGTAGGAGGCATGGGAGAGTCCATTTTTTAAGTAGAAGAGTAGGTGTTCAAGAGAAACGTAGTCACTAATTCTTTAGTATTTGAGAGAAACTAAAGTAAGATTAACATAAGCAATGGGTTGTAGTTAATTACTAAAACATAATCCCTTATTATTCAAGAGAAACTAAGCTAAGATTTCAATGACTAAGAGGGGTAAAACGTAATCGATGGCTTAGTGTGTCACTGTTCAGGCAGAGAGGAGATGTCGTGACATCCTATTATGTTAGGTTCTTTGACTAGAGATAGCATAGAACACTTTTAGCAAACTCCGTCGAACAACTAAGACAATAGAAGGTTAGATCATCCTAAAAGATAAAATTTAAGTTTCCTAAGTGACCCCATCATTCATTCCCGTAGTAGCCTACCGTGTGAGGATTACCAAGTCATTTTACTTAATTATTGTGTTTATATTCTATTTTGTCTTGACATTTTCACTTGACTAAATTGCAAACATTTTCTTTGCCATGACATTTTCATCCATTTTGTCATGACATTTCCATTTGTTACTCATTCACATTACCGTCCTTCCACGATACCTACACATTTTATTTGCCTCGGCATAATCATTTGTGAATACCATTAGTTATACTTAGTTACTTTAGAATAGTACATAAACTTTACTTAAGATTAGGGCTATAAATGAGACGAGACAGATCGCGAGCTACTCGAGATCGACTCGATCAAAGCTCAATAAATACTCGGATCGAATGGACTCGACTCGAGCTCGAGCTCGACTCGAGTTCTTAACGTGCCGAAATGAACTACTCGATATTCGACTCGAAAAGCTCGTGAGCAGCTCGAAAATATAATATATTAAGATTTTATTTTTTTAAAAAAAAATAAATTATTAATAATATTAATATTTATGTATTGATTTTTAAAAAAATATATAGTAAAATTTTCATGTATTTAAGTTTGAATTTGAGGCTTAAATCGAGTTAAGTTTAAGATTTTTTTTTCATTTCGAGCCTTTTCGAGCTACTCACGAGCTTTAGTTCAGGATTTCGAGTCGAGCTTGAAAATTTTAAGCTCGTGAGTTTTTTAGTCGAGTCGAGCTCCATTTCAGAGTTTTCGAGTCGAGTCGAGCTCAGCAATACTTGAGCTCGACTCGTCTCGTTTACACCCCTACTCAAGATCCTTTCAATCCATGTGATAGGATACTCACTCATCACTGTATTACTTGTGCGATTGTGTATACTTGCACATAAATTGCATCTAATATATAATATTCACAACACGCAACACATTTATATTTTCCCTTAATCACATGTATCCAAAGCCTGTTCGTGCCATCAATAAACTGAATCCCAATCTTCATAAGGAAAGCATTATTATGTCGTTCAAGATCCTTAAAACCCAACCCGCCTTCATCAATTGGTAGCTGCATCGTTCCCCCGTTGACCAAATAACTTTTCCTGGAATCGAAACTCTCACCCCATACAAATCGTCGGATTAGCTTCTCCAAAATGTCACAAATTCCTTCAGGAAGTAAAGTGGACTGCATAACATAATGAGGTATCGCCTGAAGAACCGCTTTGGTCAAAGTAATGCGACCTACCAAAGATAAATGTTTTGCTACCCAAATCGACAGACGCCTCTCAACTTTCTCAATAAAATATTGGTAAGTTCCTTTAGTCACACGCCCATGCAGGAGAGGAATTCCCAAATACTTACCAAGATTTGAAACCTCCTCAAAACCAAAACTGAGCTATTGAAAGTTTTACCCCGGCATCGCAATTCTTAGAAAAATGAATTTGAGTCTTCGCAATACTAACTCAATGGCCCGAACACACACAAAAGTGTTCCATGACATCTTTAACTACCACAACTTGTTCCGCTAATGCTTCGACAAAAAGGACTAAATCATCCGCTAAAAACAAATGAAAGATGCATGGACCATGCTTCAATAGATGGACTTGCTTGCAATCCCCAGAGCTAACTCGCCTATTAATCGCATGATACAATCTCTCCATGCAAAGCACAAATATGTAGGGAGAGAGATGATCACCCTGCCGAATTCCACAAGTCGGTTTAAATTCCTCATACACATTACCATTCCATAAAACCTATGTGGAGACAGTGGTAATACACAACATGATCCATCGAATGAAAATGTTGGAAAGTCCGATCTCCTGAAGGGTCTCTTCAATAAACCCCCACTTAAGGCGATCATACGTTTTCTCAAGATCCAGCTTTATCGCCATCCACACTTTCTTCCCTGTTTTAATGCTCATCGAGTGGATCACCTTCTCGGCCAAAATAATATTATCAGTTATATTTCTCCTAGGAACAAAACTGACTTGATTCGTCGACACCCAGTCCAACAGCAAAAGCTTCAGCCTATTCACCAAAAGCTTTATGATAAATTTATAGGGAACTGTGCAGAGGCTAATAGGCCTAAATTGGGTGATCCTCTCAGGAAACTCAACTTTCGGAATTACCACCGAAAGAGTTCTATTAGCCCAAGTAGGTAATACCCCATTCGCAGAGAACTCTTTCACAAATTGAGCTAGATTCTCCCCAACAACAGCCCAGTTCCTCTGAAAGAAACCCGCTTGAAAGCCATCAATTCCAGGGTCCTTCAACGGGTCCATCATAAACAACATATATCGCACCTCTTCGGTCGTAATGGGTCGAATCAATTCCTGAAGTCGGTTGGTCTCTAATTGTCGAAAACCCCTACCATATCAGCCGTAGCAGTTTGACGGTATTTAGATGAAAAAGGTCACGGTAAAAACACATCACATGCCTCTGCAGTTCTACCTTATCATCACACCAATTACCTTATCATCAAAATTTTAAAAGTTATAAAAGATCATTAATCTTATTATAAACTGTTATAAAATGATTATTGCATGTTATGAAATAGTTATAAATTTTAACAAATTTAATAATTATTTTACAACAATTTAATAAGCTTAAAGTCGTTTTGCACGAGTTTTATAAAGTTCAATAAGCATTTTGTAATAATTTAATTAGTTTTATAATTATTTTTAATTTGTAAAATTTAATAATTAAAAAATCATTTTTGATCATTTATAAAATAATTTAATTATAATATTCACAAGTTCATCAAATAATTAATAAATCGTTATCTGATGACGTGTTATACCTTATTAGGTTTTGGGTGATAAATATTTAATTCGATCCAAAAATTATATATATAATTTATTTTTATATATTTAGTGATAATTATTAGGATAAAGTATACAAAATGGTCCCTTGACTATAAGATACTATTTTATTAAGTCTCTCGACTATTAAAAGTTACAAAATGATCATCTGCTATAGAGTGTTGCTTTGTTGAGTTCCTTAGACTATCAAAAGTTACAAAATAGTTAATCGACTATTCATTATGTTCCAAACTCATCCTTTTCCGTTAAAAAAATGGCGGTTGTCTAAGCTGGACATTAACATGATGCCTGAGATGTTACAGTCGTTTGAGATTCTGGAATCATATTTTATCATATCACAGTAAGTAAGTTAACGTTCGACTCAGAATATTTTAATAGAAAATGACGAGTTTGGAATATAATGAATAGTCGGGTAACCATGTTGTAACTTTTTATAGTTGACGGACTCAACAAAGCAACACTATATAGTCGAAGAATCATTTTGTAACTTTTAATAATCGAGAAATTTAATAAACTATTATCCTATAATCAGGAAGCATTCGTGTATTTTATCTGATTATTATAATAACCCTCTTTATATATATTATCAAATAAAAATGGGAAAAAAACTCAAATTGAATTGAATCAAGTAATGTTTATATACTAAATTCGAGTTGAATTTAATAAAATTCTCCTAAATTAGATTAGATCAAATGTTAGATGAAAGATATAATTCTCATATTAAGGCCGGATCAACCAAAAACATGACTCGACATGTTATTATCACTATATACATTATATGATAAAAATATAAAATACAATAAAATATAAGATTTTTTAATAAAAATATAAATATAGTTTTAAGGAGCTTTTTGTTTTGTTTTATTTATATTTTTGTATTTTCATCATTAATAACGTAATTTAATCAATAAACAACTAAATAACTGATAGTTCTTTTATTGAAATAAATAACTAATACTTTTGAGTTGCATTTAAAGTGAAATAATGTGTATAAAATTTCATATTTTACGCTCATAAGCTTCAAATTTGTATTCATTTGAAGAAGCATTTTTATCCTTTTTATGTGACCAAAATTAATCCGGTACTAAATTATCGGCACCATGAATGTTAGAGATATAAGTGCTCAATCTCAAATAATTGAGAATGTTCTTTAGACAAATATTGTCTTGTATTTATCATAAATTAATAAAAAAAATATATAATAAAGAATATTCACTTAATATAATTTATATATTCTATTAATACTCCTCAGCTTGATTATCGTAGAGCATATAAATATTAAAATGTATATAGCAAATTCTTTTAAAAAAAAATGTAGAGCAAAAAATTTGCTTCTTTCACAAACTTTTTTTATTTATTTGAGAAATAGCCCAATGGGTTATTGAAGATATTTTTTTTGAGAAAATTGAAAAAATAAAATAAAATAAGCAATGAAGCGACGTTGGGGGCCAATGTATTTCGTAAGTCATGTGGCCCATTTAATACTGCATTATTAAAATTGAAATATCATCTCTATTTTTTTTTTGAAATAATTTGAAGTTAAGTTTGAGGAGTAAGATTTTAGGATTAAAGATAAAATAAAATTTTAAGATCTAAGATTAAAATAAATATGTTATGTAAAATTTATTTTATACAACATAAGTATAATATAATAATTTATATAGACGAGAAATTATTTAATGGTACCGGCTCATCATATCATCTATGATCCCAATGAATTACATCCATCAATTTTAAAATAACTTTCAAATAATTGTCCACTCTTTATTTACAAGTAGGAAAGAGGTGAAGATTCACCTTGAAAAAAAATGAGATGAAAAAATATTATTGGTTGGAATCACGGATGACGTGGTGAGCCAAGTCCATTTAATAATTTTTCCATATAAACACAACTGTACCAATTTACATAAATAATTTCATTTATCTTATAAAAAATAATAATTCTATTTACTTTTATTCATTATTCATAATTCTTCGATCTTCAATGCATATCTAAACTATAATTGTATATTTAAATTTGATTAAATTCTGCACCAACTAAGTGACCTCGATAGTAAAAAAAGTTATTGTTATTCCTTGAGATCCCAGGGTTGAGAAATATAAATATCAAGAATGTGAGCGTTCAATTTCAAATGATTAAGAGTTATTTTTAAATATATACGCTTTTATAATTACCCAGATTAATAAAAAAAATTGATTAGTGTCAATCATGAACCAAACATTTCACATGTAATTGTTTAAGGTGATGAAATAAAAATGGAATGATTGAAAGTCAAATATCCACTATTTTTATTGATAATACAACTATTTAGTGGTTAAATGGTATTATATCTTCTTGTATATAGCTTAAACTATGCACCTCCATTAATTATATAATATATACACATTACTTTTCAAAACAAAAGGTGCAATGAGGCATTATTTTTGGCATAATAAACTCTTGTTCTAGAAAAGTTTTCAAGGGATCCTAATAATAAAAGAAAATATTATTTTTTTTAATATTTTAGATACAATTAATTATGTTTATAAGATATATATATATATATATATATATATATATATCAATAATTAAAAAATATAAAATGAATATTAAAAAAATAAAAATATCACATGCCTATGCACTGGCAATGATGGTTTTCTCTAACATTTCATGTGACATCTATGAAGCTAGAGAAATATAGCTTAAATTTAGGAAAGGACAATTTTTTTCTATGGTTAGAAGGGAGTACTGGCAAAACTATATCCCTCCACCACTGTTTTGCTTATTCTCACAGAGTTATAACAAGTACAATAATTTTTACAAAGGTTGAACTGAAATGTCTGAGAGAATTTAATTTTATCTAAGACATTTTTTTAATTAATCAGTGGTATCTGATCTATTGATCGACTAATTTAGATCGGATACTGCAAAGGCAAGGACAACCCTCCCAACCCTGTTTACTCTATTCACAAACGTCAGGATTCAAACTCCTGATCTTGCTTAAGAGACCTAGTACCTCATCCCACTACACGAACTGGTTATTGGTAATTTTATCGAATACTTTAATTCAACTTGATTTTAAATATAATCATGTTCATAAAATTATTAAAATAATTATAAATTTTAACATAAATTTAAATTTTAGTAATAATGTTTAAATTTTACAGTTATTTGATTATAAAAAATACACAATTTCCCATAATTTTTTTTTATTGTTGTTGTTTTCATTCCTCACCCATGTTGTCTCAATTTATATTATATTATTTGTATAATATCATTTTTATATACATTTATATGTATCAGATTAATTTAATACTTAATACTAAGAGTTCATCAATTACAACATTGCCATTGTGATTGTGCAATGGGCTGTTTGGTTAGAAGAAGTAAACAGTACAAACAATGGAGAATGTTAGGCTGTCCATTCATTGATTTTAGGTGCCCCATGACTGCCCATGTGTGCCTGACCTAATAACATTTACTAGAAACAAGAGAAGGAGAAAAAATATATTTCATTTAGGGTTTACAAATTATTATATTAATAATATTATTATTTTATGTGTTTAATAATTTGTATGCATAAACCCACCAAACAAACTTAACGATAAAAGGGAGTGTTAAATTTCCAGAACGTCCCGGAACCTGAATAATTCGAAAACTTGGCATGGCTTCCAACACTTCATCTATCACTAAATATCCTTCTTTTTTTTTTTTGGTAAAATAGTAACTTTTGCCCATGTAGTATGTCTAATTTATCACTTTTGCCCCTATCGTATTTTCGCATCAATTTAGTTATCGAAGTTGCTCAATTATATCATTCTATATCATACCTCTAAGTTAAACACTAAATTATAACCCCATTAGCTTTAAACCTTAAACACCGTTGTTAAAATAGACTGCAAAATTAAACCGTTAGCACTGACTAGAAATATAAACAATGATTAAAAGGAACATATTCGTAAACCGTGTCGTGGTATAACCACGGCCTTAGAAACAAATTCGTCACGATGTGTGTAATCGCTGCAGTAGGCGGACCGTCCCCCGAGGTTAACACTGTCGCTCCGAATTCTGTACACCCGAAATCGGAGTGGACTGCTGGTGGTATTGCTCTTCTTATCGGAAAGCACACGAAGAAAATATTTAGAAAACACTTGGAGAGTGAATTCTGAATGTTGAGAGTGAGTTGAGAAGCTGAATATAACTCTCTATTTATAGGCTAGAAATAGGGTTAAAATCATCCATAAAATTTCAAGATTAAATCTCTTCTTTGTATCTTTGTAACATATGAACCTGACTAAGAAATAGTCCAGGTTCATTGCATCATTATTCAGCTGTTATAACTCCCGAAATTATATCATGTAATCCCTGGAATTAAATCAAATAACTTATGATATTAACAGCTTGTCCCTTTTGTACAAAGCTGGAAATCAGTCCAGATACATGTTAACGTTTTTTGATTTAATTTAGGAAAAACTGTTTAATTTCTGATAACTCTCATAAACCAACTATTATCATTTAAATTTAAACAGTTCTCAAGCCTATAAATACTAGTTGAAATCTTTCACATTTTTTCATTTGTTTCTTTCAAAGAGAAATTTCTCAAGAATTTTCTCTAAAAAGATAGTATCCGCCCAGACGTGTCGAAGACCCTGACCCCGACCTTGACCCCGAGCCGTGCCGTGCCGTGACGAGACGAACGGTGGCGGCGGCGGTGCGCAAGAGTCCCCCTTGTTCTCTTTCACTCAACAAGGAAGTGGGAAATCCAAACCATAAATACCCATTCCCAATAGTATTTCCTATACTATGTGGGATTGAGCATTACCAGCAAACACTAACTTATGATTTATAATTTAAGATTTTAAGTTAGGATAAGGGTATAAAATGTTGCAATTAAATAATTTTGAGGGTTAAATTGATGTAAAAATCAACGAAATTAATAAATTAAGTCTACTATAAAAGTAAAAATGACTCTTAAACCTTATTTTTTTTAATAGTATAGTATCATTTGATTCGACGATGATACCTAAAGTTATATGCTATCACACAGTATAAATAGTTATTTTCAAGTCATACTGCAGAGTGCAGGGGGGGGGGAAACAGAGGAGAAACAAAGGAGGCAACAGTGAAATACCGAAACGTATGGATTGGAAAAAGAAACAAGAGGAAAGCTAAAGGGAGAAGCAATGGGCCCAATGCTAACTTGTTTGGCCAGCAAAGTGAAAGTTGATAAACGTGAAAAATAAATGCGAATCAGTCAATACTGTTGGTTGTGTTATTATTGTTATGTAAGTAAACCACATCCTACACATTACAGATGAATAGTAAAGCTTTGTGTTGTTGCTTTCATGGAGTGAGGTTTATCTATTAATTATACGCTGTCCAGACAAAAAAAAACCCTTTAAGTCATAATTTTGGTAATGGGATATTGTCAGTCGCATACATGCCTTCACTGTTACATAATCAGCAAATTCCAGCACTCAGTTCCTTCAAAAGCCTTTTGGTGTCAGAAAAAAGAAAAGGACAAATGGGATTGAAATGTCGTTTCATGCTACAGTTTAGTTAGTGTTTATATGCACTGTAGTAATTCATTTGCTGCATGAAAACCCTACTTCTCAATACTCACCGGCGAATTCATCAACTAATCTTAATAATAAATAAAAATATTACTATTAATTTTTGAGAATTTAAATTTATACAATTACATTTATATAATATAAGTGTTAATAATTTTAAATATATATTAACTTATAATTATCGCGTCCTACTAAAATCTACTCCCAATTACAGTATATAAGATTTTGATTCGTGTGTTTAATTTAGGGGCTGTTTGTTTACTTCAAAATGATTAAGCGTTGAATGATTCAAATGCTAAATGATTCAAATGTTGAATGATTCAGAGGCTCTATATGAATTAGCTCTGAATGTGACATGTTGTTTGATAATGGCTCTGAATCATTCAGAATGTACTTTTGTGCTGAATCATTCAACACTGTTTTGCTGAATCAGTTAGCACTGAATCATTCAGAGGTACGAAACAAACGCATTAAATGCTGAACGGTTCAACATTCAACGTTGAATGATTCTATTAAGAGACAAACAAACAAACCTTAGTGTTTTAACTAACATATTAATTAATTACGGACAATGGGTGATATCCGAACAATCTTTTCAAGAATCTAAACTATCTCATGTGATGTGACGGATTCTCCATAAATATGGCAGATGTTTCTTCAACTTTCTTAATTAATCTAAAGAGTTTAAGACTGAGAGACCAGTACTAGTTTCAGTGGTTGATGATCTTCTGCCTTCAATAATAAAATCCCATTATTCAGCAAAGATAACTGTTTTTGGCACTCAAGACCGTACAAGACAAGATTAATAGAAGAATTATATATAGGGAGAGTTACAATTTCTTAATATAGTGTAATAATTTTTAGTTTTATATGTTTTATAGTACCATTGAATAAATCAAAAGTAATAGTGATATGATTCGAACTTACTTTATAAGTTTAAATTCGTGAATTTCAACCACTTGTGTCAACATTCATTGACAAATCCCTTTATTTCTTATCATTGATCTTAATCATTCATTTTCACTTGTCAAAAAATCTAATATAAGTTAAGATCCACTTACATCTAATGTAAAATTAAAAGTTATACACCAAAAAGAATCGTTGGATGAAGAAAAATAAAGACTGATATTACTTCCTTGTTTTTTTTCTAATGAATATCTTATTATTTCCTACTATTAAATTTTTTTCCATTGATCCTAACATATTTATATTAACTTGGAGATTTACTTCTTATAATTTATTTAATTTAACATATTTTAATCTCCTATAATTATTAATTTATGTTTTAATTTAAACCACGAACTAGGTTAGAAAATTGTGACAATGTATTGGTAAAAATTTTATTTTAAAAAAATCTAAAATTTGAAGTCTCCCATCTATTAAAAAGTAAAATTACGATTATAAAAGGTTATTTTCCTTTAATTGTCAGTAAAAATCATCTCGGCTTCATAATGTGAACTGTTTTTTTAACAAATTCTTTTAATGATGTTAAGGATTTGCTGAGCAAAAAAATTGGTGTTAAGGATTTGAGTTTTTAATTAATTATATTAAATTAAAGTGTAGAGATTAAATACACATATAATTTAACGTATAAAGAATTAAGATACTACTTTTTTTTCTCGTCAAAATAGATTTTATTAATTATGAAACCTAGTATAAGAGGTTTCGTTAAAAACCTCTCGGAACTTAATTAGAATATCCTAACCTAAGAAAAGATACAACACCCTAGGTCGAAGAAACCAAACACCTAAACTCAAGCCATATACCCTGTTATGAAACCAAGGCTTAAGACTGAACAGCCCCCCAAGAAACTGTTCTTACACCAAACAAAACTTAAACAGATACAACCCTACTACGACAGGAGAGACTGCCAACACAAAACGCGGTTCAACAAGAAAAAACTACGAACAAATAATACACCCACCCACCTACTATATAGCAACAAAGATGCCATTGGTACACTTCTCCACTAACCTGCCAGCCCCAAACTAAGCTACAAGCTTCAATATGCTATGGCTACAACACGGTGATTGATTGTTTATTATCAAATATTTAAGAATATTTAAAATACATATTACTTTGTAATCACCTTAGCTTAGTTTAATAAAAGAAACACTATTATTTTCAATGAGCATGCGCTAATTATATGATCTAATGCATCAGTAATCCACTTTTGCAACAACTGTCCATAGTTTCAGCTTCTGTAATTACGGAATCAAATCAACAGTTTGAAAAAGCAAATAGATTTACAAGAAACTTAACCTAACATGGAATCAGTGCATGGATTCTTGTTCATCAACTTCAGACGCAGGCTCATCTTCTTCATCCAAATCATTAACTCCATAAGCTTGATGACCATTCCCAAAACCTTTAACGTGATCTTTCAAAGATCTCTTGTGCTTGAAATCCGACCCACAGATGCAATACCAAAGCTTCCCACAGTTCTTCTCATGTGTTCTCCAGTCCCCTCTCACCGCAAACGCCTTCCCACATTTCCTGCACATAAACGGCTTTATCCCATGTTTCCTCTTGTAATGCGTTTGCAGAGTTCTGAAATCTTTCAGCGGCTTCGGTCGAGGGTGGTCGACGTTGTTCCGGCAACCTGGTGCACAACAGTAGCATGGCAGCTTAAGCATTGCTGTTGGTTGAGTTCCCCTTAGTGATTCTGGACCTTTCCTGTACTGAGATCCATGCCCCCACATATGCATCTGAGCAACAAAAATATTACCCAGAATTTTATGTTAGAACGTTAACAGCTAGATTTGAAATTTTTAGAGGACATACTCCCCTTCGGTCCATCCGGATATAATTGTTATGTTAAGGGATTCAAATAGCGGTAGGATAGCGGTATAAGAACCGTTATATTGCAATCACGGAGCAATCACGGAGGCGGCTGATACTACTATTACGGAAAATAACGGTGTGAAAAAAGAATCACTCCAATAACGGTAGATCGAGGCCACAATTTAGCGGATAATGGACAACTATTCCCTTAATTTTCTACTATTTCATTTGTTTTATAAAAAAAAGCAGTTTTATTTTAAAAATCAAACCATTTAGAAAAAAAAAATCCACCACTACCATTTCCGCAATACCTTAGTAGAATCTGTTACATCTGCAACCACGATAAACATAAAACGATCGGAAACACTAAATCTCTGAACTAGGTTAAATTTTGTGATCCCCTTCGATCCATCCGGATATAATTGCTATGTAGTTAAATTTTGTGGTTGATTATCTTGAAAGTTTAAGAAAATATTTGAAAAACCCTTGATTCATGTTACCTGCATGTTGTTGTATCGGTTGAAAGTTTTGAAGCAAACAGGGCAAGAGAATTGTGAAGGGCCGATAAGAATCTGAGCAGGGGTAGGGATCCAGTACTGTCCTTTGTGGAGTCTATTAATCGGGAATTCGTCGTCTTTGTCGGCACACTCAGACGAAGACGATAAAACCGAAGCCAACTCCGAAGCGCTAGGGCTCGGTAACCCTATATGAAGTGCAACGGTGACGGTTTCATCATCATCCATGGAAGAGCGTGAATATGGTTGTCGTTGGTCTTCATCATCGTCTTGTTCCTCTTGGTTTGTGGGACTTAAGCTCAACAGTGGCAGAGCTTCTCTAATGGGTGGGGAAGGAGGGTATGATGATGATGATGATGATTGATGGTGGAGAAGAAAAGGGTTGAAAGTGGTGGTTTTGTTTGGATGGGAGTTTGTGGGGTAAGGATTAGGGTTTTGTTGATGATGAGGGTTGGAGTTGAACCAACCTGATGAAAAAGAGTAGGAGTTGTCAGCCATGGATGGGGAAAACAAGGTTTCTCTCTCTCTCTCTCTCTTAAAGGAATGGAAATTATGAACAGTTTGGAGTTTGATTGATTTGTTTTTATATATTAAAAGACGGAGAGAAAGAAAACACCAAGAGTACAATATGACTGTTAAAGGTGGAAGAAAATGGTCATGAATGTGAATATGTTTTTGGTTTATTATATATGTCAGTGTATCAAATAGCGTTCCGAAAATGATATAGTAGCCGTTAAATGGTCACGAATTCATACCGATCGCGATCGATTGAGCCCGCAATTTAACAGAAAACGGACGTTTGCGCCGATAACGGGACGCAATCACCGTTATTCCAACTGTTACTGCAAAAAAAAACTTAAGGAAAGATGATTTTTTTGTGTTTATCGTCACTAAGCCTTTTTTTTCATTTCTTTTCGAATTCACGTTTTTTATACATGCATGTTAAGATTCAAAAGGAAAAAGGAAATAGAAAAGTAAAAAGGAAAAATAAACATGTTTTGTGGGTCTCGCCGGAGTGGAATTCATTGTAATCGGAGAAATGAATCTTCTTCGGACTTAAGATTGTTGAAGAAAAAGATAAAAGCATTCATGCTCTGAATTTAGGCTAAAACATGTTATGGTTTTGGAGTTTTTTACTTGTTTTTGATATATGCATGTTGAGTGTTGAGAGAAGAGAGTAGGAAGAAAGGAGGAAGAAAGGAGAGAACGTGCGGGGGAGGGGATAGAGTCTAGGATTAAAATATTTTAGGGTTTATTAGGCTTAAAACAAAACATTTTGGGCCCATTTTTTTCAAGTAAGTTATAAAATATATCTTTAAGGAATATATTAATTTGTCATCCTTCTACTTTTTAAAATTTATAATTTAATCTATAGTTTAGAATGTAAACTTTAATTTTATTTAATTTAGTCCTAATTTCAGTAATTTAAATAATAACGTGTTCACAATGTTATCATGAATTAATTATCTTATCCTATTATCGGAATTTTAAAGTCTTCTATATGGTTAAACTATATTATATATATGCCATTTTAGCTTAGAAAACAGTCTAAAAATCATTAAAAATGACTCATTATAATTATAATTATAATTTTTTATGTTTTATAATAAGTTGTGCGAAATTTAAAATAATTCACGACCGCAGCACCCACAGTGACCGCGATGGCATTTGTTATGTCCGCAACCGCGATAAACGCGACGCGATCGAAAACGCGGCCGCGAACTCTATTTAAATCCCTAATATAGGCTTAATACAAAATGTTTTAGTCTCTAAATTTTTTTCTCTAAAACATTTTTGCTAAAATTTGGTGCCTAACGTTTTTTCTGTTACACTAAGGTACATGGACGTCAACCGTCGTTAAATGGATTTTCATAAATCCTATGATACTGTAAGTTGAGATTTGTTGATACAAATTATGCAAAAATGTGGTTTTAGAGATAAATGATGCAGTTGGATCTTCCAGTGCATCTCATCTGCAAAAATTTCTATACTAGTTAATGGTACTCTTACAGAGGCTTTTTCCACCTCAAGAGGCCTGAGACAAGGGTTTTCTTTGTCTCCTTTACTCTCCAACCTAATTGGTGAAGCATTGATTTAATGCTGAAAAAGGTTGTTTTTATTGACCTATTTTCTGGGTTCTCGATAGGTCGAGGTGTAGGGAATCTGCAAATTTTTCATCTTCAGTTAGCAGATGATCTTCTTATTTTCTTGGAGTTTTCTGGGTGTTGAGAAATAACCGAGTAATTTCCCTATAACCAGATTAGTGAGAATGCGAAATAAAAGCAAAAGTAGTACCCGAAATCGATAACAGAGTTCAACTAATTATGCCTACGTCTCCGGACTGTTGCAGATATTTTACTAAAGAGAGAAATTTTATAGGTGTTTACAAAACACTCACAACTCACAAGAAAGCTCTCTAGTATTGGGAGAAAGAAAAGATTTGGGATGATTTTGAAGCTAAATGGGTTAGGATATTTATAATTGAAGCTTAAGGACTAATCTTGTAAATACTCTAAAGTATATAGTGACTAAAATACAATTTCCCTATTTCCATTTTCAATAAAAATTGGGCACCAAATTCGGTGCCCCCTTTGTTGAAAAAACCAAGCCGATGCCCCCTTTGTTAAATCTGTGCTATAATTTTGTTTGATTTTCAACACCCCTCCAATTTTGACTTTTCCTCTAACAATCTCCCACTTGAAGACTAATTTTAATATGTCTTTACACCTCGATCAATGCAGCAGCATTTATAGTCTTGTTATTCTAGCATGCCAACTGAAGCTGAACACAACTTCAGTTTGTCCATAGTAACTGTCTTTGTTAATACGTCTTCCGAATTTTGAGCTCCACTAATTTTTCAAGTTTCAAAATCCCATATTCCAGAAGAGACCGGATAAAATGATATCGCAATTGTATGTGCTTCGTCTTGGAATGAAAAGATGGGTTCTTCTCTAGATGGATATCACTTTGACTATCGTAATACAAGACATTATTTTCTTGTTTCTTGTCTAACTCTTCCAAGAAACTTTTGTGCCAAACCATCTCCTTGCTGGCTTCCGTAACAGCGACACATTCTGCTTCAGTTGTGGAGAGAGCAACTATCTTCTGTAGTTGAGAAACCCAACTCACTATGGTACCTCCTAGATATATACATACTCTGTAGTGCTTCTTCTGATGTCAACATTTCCATTTAAGTCAGCATCTACATAGCCTGTCAGTATCGTATCTCCACCTTTGAAACAAAGTGTTTTGTTTGTAGTATCCCACAGATACCTGAGGATCTATTTGACTGCTTCCCAGTGTACCTTGCCCGAATTATTCATGTACCTGCTAACAGCTCCTACTGCTTGAGCAATATCTGGTCTAGTACAAACCATGACATCCATCAGACTTCCAAATGTTGAGGCATACGACACCTTCATCATGTGTGCACGTTCTTCCTCTGTCTTTGGTGACTGTTCTTTGGAGGGTCTAAAATGAACACCTAAAGGTGTACTTACTGGTTTAGCATCTTGCACGTTGAACCTGAAGAGTACTTTGTTGATGTACTCAGCCTGTGATAACATCAAAGTCCCCGACCTTTTGTCTCTCTTGATCCTCATCCCAAGAATTTGCTTTGCAGCGCCAAGATCTTTCATTGCAAACTGCTTCGACAATTTTTTCTTCAAGTTTATAATCTCTTGCATGTTTGAGCCTACAATGAGCATGTCATCAACATACAACAATAAAATAATGAAGCTGTTATCGAACTTCTTGATGTAGCAACAATGATCTGCTTGACATCTGGTAAAACCACTACTACTCATGAAACTATTGAACTTCTTGTACCACTGTTTAGGGGCTTGTTTTAAACCATACAAGCTCTTCTTTAACCTGCATACCAGGTTTTTCTTGCATGCCTCTATGAAGCCTTATGGCTGTCTCATATAGATTTCTTCCTCCAAATCACCATGAAGAAAAGCTGTCTTCATATCTAACTGCTCAAGATGTAGATTCTCTGCAGCTACAATTTTTAACACCAGTCTGATTGTAGACAGTTTCACGAATGGAGATAAAATTTCATTGTAGTCAATACCTTTTTTTTGCTGAAAACCTTTGACAACCAATCTTGCTTTGTAGCATTTGCTCCCATCGTGCTATTATTTGATCTTGTAAATCCACTTGTTATGGAGCGCTTTCTTGCCTGGTGGTAATTCAGCTAATTTCCACATCTGATTTTACATAAGCGAGTCCATCTCATCTTTCATGAAGACTCCCACTTGAATGAATCCTCCACCTACATTGCTTCATTATAGCACTCTGGTTCACCATTTTCAGTCAGCAACAAGTAGTGTAACGAAGGCGAATAACACTGGGTTGGTTTAGGAATTCTGGAGGAGCGTCTCAATTCTGGTGTGGCTGGTTCTTCTTGAACTGCTTTAGGACTGATCTGAACATCATTTCCAGAAATCTCCTCAAACTCAGCAAATTCAATTGTTTCAGCTTCGGTATTGGAGCTACTTGATTCTATGGTTGACATGTCTTTGTACATTACATTCTCATTGAAAATGATATCTATGCTTCTGATGATCTTTCAATTTTCATAGTCCCAAAACCGATAACCGAACTCATCACCACCATAACCAACAAAGACGCATTTGTTGGACTTAGCATCAAGTTTACTTCTTTCAGCAGAATTTATGTGTACATAAGAAATACAACAAAATACTCTCAAGTGTGAAAGGTTTATTTCTTTTTTGCTCCAAACTTCCTCTGGTATTCCACCATCCAAAGGAACTGAAAGCCCACGGTTGATCAGGTAAGCTGCAGTGTTGATAGCTTCAGCCCATAGAAATTTGGGCAAGCCGGCATGTATCTTCATACTTCTGGCACGTTCATTCGGAGTTCTGTTCATGCGCTCTGCTACGCCATTCTGCTGCGGTGTCATGAGAACTGTTGTCTCCATCTTGATCCCATTGTTTGCGCAGAAATCTCTAAATCTCCTATTGTTGTACTATTCTCCATTATCAGACCTCAACCGCTTGACTTTCAGACCAGTCTCATTTTCCACCACGACCTTCCATTTTTTGAAGGTATCAAAGACTTATGATTTCTTCTTCAGAAAATAAACCCACACCTTCCTTGTAGAATCATTGATGAAGGTGACATAATATAGTGAGCCTGCAAGAGATGGAACTAGAGATGGTCCCCATACATCAGTATGAACCAACTCTAACTTTTCAGCCTTGAGTGTCTTTCCAATCTTTGTAAAATTGACTTTCTTTTGTTTTTAAAGATGCAATCTTCACATAGTCCGGCATCTATATTCTTTAGATCTGGTAGCTTCTCTTTTGACAAAAGTGTATTCATCCCTTTCTCGCTCATATGGCCAAGCCTTTGGTGCCATAAGTTTGAGTTTCCATCAGTATCTGCTATTGTAATGATATTCTCTAAATTTGATGTTACATAGAGAGTACCAGTCTTCTTACCACGAGCAATAACGAGTGCTCCTTTGGTAATCTTACATTCACAGCCTGAAAAATTATACTATATCCTTATCCATCAAATTGTCCTACAGAAATCAAATTTCTTTTGAGGCCAGAAATATGTCTCACTCCTGTCAGTTTCCAGGTGGTCTGGTTTGGCAATTTTAATAGGATGTCTCCTTTTTTGACGATCTTCAAGGTTTCATCATCAACTAGATGAACCTTCCCAAAATCACCACTGACATAGTTCTCCATGATTTCTTGGCATGGGATGGAGTGGAAAAATGCCCCTGAATCCAAGATCCATGATTCAATCGGACTATTGATGCTTAGAATCATGGCATCACATGTCTCTTCTGTCATGTTGGTAGATTCTTGTGCGCAAGTATCTTTCTTCAGTGCTCGACAATCTCTTTTAAAGTGACCCTTCTTGCCACAATTATAACAATTATAATCTTTCTTTCCCGTTCTTGATTTTCCCGTTCTGGATTTGGATCTGCCACGATTTGAATTTCTTTCTGTAGTTATCCCTCTAGACTCCGTGTGCAAGGCTGGGGAGGTTGATGCTTCACCTGATTCTCTCCGTCGAATTTCTTCGCTCAATACCAGATCCCGAACATCGTCGAATTTCAATTTACTGTTTCCCAACAAGCTGCTAACTGTTGTAACAGTAGCATTCCAACTGTCTGGTAGAGATGATAAGAGAATTAAAGCTCGAACTTCATCATCGAATTTAATTTCCACGGAACTCAACTGGGTTGTGATTGTGTTGAGTTCATTTAGGTGTTGAGCCATTGATGCCCCTTCCACCATCCGCAAATTGAATGATCGTCTCATCAAGTGAACTTTGTTTGAGGCTGATGGCTTCTCATACATACTGGAGAGAGTCGTCATAAGACCCGCCGTGGTCTTTTCATTTGCTATGTTGAAAGCAACATTGTGGGATAATGTCAGTCGGATAACTCTGAGGGCTTGTCTGTCGAGAAGAGCCCAGTCTTCATTATTCATGCCCTCTAGTTTCTTTTCTGAGAGAGGTTGATATAGATTTTTCTGGTACATAAAATCTTCAATCGGCATCTTCCAAAAGCCAAAGTCCGCACCAACGAACTTATCAATTTCCACATTCCCCTCGTCTGTAGCTATCGCTCACACTCGAATCTGGCTTCTTTGGATCATTTCTGACAATTTCTGCAAATCGTCGTGTATTAGAACACCTCCGTCGACAAATTCGTATCACCGACAAAATTTTACTATTCACAAAATTCACTATTCATGTGAATAGTAACCTCGCAGAAAACCGACAAAATTCACCACCAAAAGCTCTTATGTCAGTTGTTGGGAAATAAACGAGTAATTTCCCTATAACCAGATTAGTGAGAATACGAAATAAAAGCGAAAAAATAATACTCGAAATTGATAACAGAGTTCAACCAATTATGCCTACGTCTCCGGACTGCTGCAAATATTTTACTAAAGAGAGAAAATTTACAAGTATTTACAAAACACTCACAAGAAAGCTCTCTAGTATTGGGAGAAATAAATGATTTAGTGTGATTTTGAAGCTAAATGGGTTAGGGTATTTATAGTTGAAGCTTAAGGACTAATCTTGTAAATACCATAAAGTGTACATGGAATAAAATATAATTTCTCCATTTTCATTTTAAAATAAAAAAAATTGGACACCAAATTGGATGCCCCTTATTGAAAAAACCAAGCCGGTGCCCTCTTTGTTGAATCTGTGCTCCAATTTTGCTTGATTTTCAACGCCCCCCCCCCCCCCAATTTTGACTTTTCCTCGAACACTGGGATGCAGGTTTGAAATGTAAAGCAAGTCCTAAGGGTGTTTGAGCTAGCCTCGGGTCTTTAGCTCAATCTGAAAAAGAGCAATATTTTAGGTATTAATGTTGAGGACTCTTCCCTCCAATCTTGGGCTAATGATGTTAGTTGTATGGTAGAGAAGGTTTCTTCTACTTATCTAGGCCTTCCTTTGGGAGCAAATACAAATTCTGCTTCACTTTGGGATCTAGTGTTATCTAAGTTTTCAAGTAGGTTAGAAAGCTGGAAATAAAAATTCCTCTCGTATGGTGGAAGACTGACTCTCATAAAATCCATCATATCCAGTTTGCCTGCTTACTATTTATCTTATTTCGCATGATAATATCTATCTCTAATCGTTTGAATCGGACCGTGTCTAATTTTTATGGAGTGGTACAACTGATAGATCTAAAATCCATTAGATTCATTTGGATCTTTGCTGCAAATCTGTCCACGAAGGGGACTGAGTATTGCTAATTTGGATGCTACTAATAGAGCCTTGTTAAGAAAATAGGTGTGGCGTTATGGGAATGAACGAGATAGCCTTTCGAGACAGTTGATAGCTAGTAAAGCCCCTAGCGGATCTGGTGGGTTACTCCCTTCAAACTCAAGTAAAAGTCATTTTTCTTGGATTTAGAACTCGATTCTTAAATCGTTTCACCACGAGGATAGATTTGAAGTTTGCTTGAGAACAACTCTGTATATTCAAGTTGGTGATGGCAAGGATTTCTGGGAGGATGTTTGATTGGATGGCATGGCGTTGAAATTCAGTTTTCCCCGTTTATTTGTTTTGGCAGTGAACCGAGAAAGTATGATTGCAAATTTTGATTCAAAAACTGTAGCAGGATGGATTTGGAATGTTATGTTAAGAAGAGAGTTATTCGATCGAGAGCAACAGTCTTGGAGTGAGTTTATGTCTAAGCTCAATAATTTCAAATCTAGTGGATTACAACATGATTGGGTTCGTTGGTTGGGCTCTTGTGATGGTTCTTTCTCGGTTAAATCCTTGAAGAATATTTATAGTGGCCCCCTTCCCTCTAATAATTTTTGGAAGAATTTCATTTGGACTGGTTTTACTGTCCCTGAAGTTGAGTTTTTATTTGGCTCGTGATGAACAAACGAGTGGCGGTCAAAACTGAATTGTTGAAGAGTAGGGTTCCTTTAAATACATACAATGTATGCCCATTTTGCAACAACTTTTCAAAAACTGCTGAGCATCGTTTTTTCTCTTGTTGGTTTAGTTGGAAATTGTGGATGACCTTATGTAATTATTTAGGGATTCAGTCAGTGATGCATAATGATCCGGTGACTTTCCTGGAAGCTTAGGGAATCCTCGGTGCTGCTTCTATAAGCAAGGTTTGTTCATATATCCCTTTTACTCTAATTTGTAATGTGTGGCTTTTTAAGAATGATGTAGTATTTAATAACTTGAAAATGGACTGGTTACAATTGGTTTTTTTGGGTTAAATTTCGCCTTGCTTTAATGGATTAAAGCCAAATTTGGTGAGTGTAAGATACCATGGGATGACATTGTAAATGATCCTTTGTTGGCAAAAAATTTGTGTCTTATTCCGAAGTTGAATTTAGCCCCTGACAAATGGTCTCTCCCTCCTTATGGTTTTTTCAAGCTTAATACGGATGTGACGATTTCTTC
Organism: Hibiscus syriacus; assembly: GCF_006381635.1. Classification (NCBI taxonomy): domain Eukaryota; kingdom Viridiplantae; phylum Streptophyta; class Magnoliopsida; order Malvales; family Malvaceae; genus Hibiscus; species Hibiscus syriacus. Next base: position 114,332 of record NW_024061891.1, read on the forward strand.
ATATGGCTCCAAGTGTGGTGTGGGAAGAGTTTTGAGGGATTCAGATGGTGTTACGTTATGGCAGTTTGCGGATACTTGTAAAGTTTGCCCTCCTACAATGGTTGAGTTGTATGCTGCCAAGAAAGATTTGGAGGTTTTCCTAATGCCTACTAATTGTTGGAATCATAGGCTTATCACAGAATGATTGTAGAGCTGTTGTGAACTGGATTAATCAAAGATTAGTCCCTCCTGCTAATTGTTCCTGCTTGGTTTTGGATTTACTCGCCACCATCAAGTTATTCGGCATTGTGATCATGTGGGTCCCTCGTTGCTGCAACACTGTGGTCGACGCTCTAGCTAAATCAGACATTGGGTAATGTGGAAAGTAGGGTGGGTTGTTAGTTATTTTGTTTTGCTTGGAGCCTTCTGCTCCATGTTTGTTTTATGTTTTGTTTGAATTGTTGAGACAATTTGGTTGTAAGCTTAGGGATAAGTATGGGACCCGAATCCGACGAATTTTGATCCGACTTGATCTGACTGGGTCAGGTTTTATTTTTAAAAAATCAGGTTCGGGTCAGGTCAGATTCGGGTTTAAGGTGAAAAATACCCGATCCGACCCGAAAAAATATAATTTTACCTTATATATTTAGGAATAATTACAATAATATCTCTCTATATATTATTTTTTTAATTAAATAACTATTTTTATTGAAAAAATAATATTTTTTATTATTTCAGGTAGGATCGGATCGGATTTGGATTTTATCTCAAAAAATAATATCGAGTAGGGTCGGGTGAAAGATGTAAAATTCTCGGGTCGGGTTGATTTAACTCCGGTAGGTTGGACCTGGTTTCTTTCACATTTATTAATTTAATATATGGACACTAGTTTCCCTATTTAGGTTTAGAGGGATTTGTTTTCTTATTTAAAAAAACCTAATTTTTCAAATCTTAAAAAGAACGTCAAACTTTTAAAACTTTAATTTTAATTCTTTTGCCACCGTCGGTCTCCACCAACGCTGTCAATCAACCAAACAATCAACGACGTCTGACCAACCAACTACCCATGACCAAAAGCCTCATGCTTTTGTAACCAATCGAACACCCAAAACGGTGAATTTGAACTAAGAATTCCTTAGATCAACCATGGTAATTAGTCGTTTGATAGGATGTGGTAGTTGGTCGTTTGTCGTTTGACCGATCGTGACAAAGGGGACGAATGGAGAAAAGGGGGAACACGAGGGTGTGAGGTGGGGTGAAATTGTTAATTTTTTAAATAATTTTTTAAAAAAATAAAAAAGTGAAACGCGGGAAGGGGCGGGACGATATTGTTACTCTTCTTCTTCCTTTTTTTAAATTTTTAATATAAAATATTTTTAAAAATGGTAACCGAGAAAACGTTAGACACATATTTTTAACGAAAAATTCTTTATGTACCAAAATGTTTTTCGATGCAAAGTTAGACATTTATTTTTGTATTAAGCTATTATATAAATCGATACTCAAACTAAACAACATTTCTCATATTGGTACTTAATTTGAAAATAATTTACATTTCGGTATAGGAGTTAAATTGCCATCTCAACAACTATTTATATGGTAGACAATGACATTGAACCATAAAATGATGATATTATGATATCATTAAGTGACATATCTTATAATCTAATTTATTATTAAAGGCTTATATCATAAATAAGTATTTAAACTATACTTTTTTATTTAAGTATCTAAAATATTTTTTATTCAAAATAAGTACCTAAAGTTATATTTTTGTCAAAATAGGCACCTAAACTATTCAAAAAAATTCATCTAAGTTCTAAAAAAGTTGACATGTGGCATTAATTAAAGAATATTTTAGGTACTTAGATGAAAAAAATTAGGTACCTATTTTGATCAAAAAATACTTTAGGTACTCATTTTGACCAAAAAGATAACTTTAGATACTTATTTTGACCAAAAAATATTTTAGATACTTAAATGAAAAAAGGACATACTTTAGGTACATATTTGTTATGTAATCCATTATTAAAATACCATATTAATATAACGTATTAATTTATGATTTTTTTCTAAATTAAGGTACCATTTTAAGATTTTCTAAATCAAATGTTGACTTAATAAAATAAATAAATTAAAGACTGAGATTAAGATCTTGTTTTTATCTAGTGAATATCTTTACATTTTCTACTGCTAATTCAAGTCTTTGATTTCTCATATCTAGAAATCATAAAAGTTGTAAAACTAAAAATTTTATAATAAATATAATTAGTTCATGCCACACATATATATATATATATACACACACAATTTTAGCTTTCTTTTTTCTTTATTTTTTTGTTTTGTTCATTTCGTTTTCGTTTTTTATTTTTTTTTCTAATTTAAACATTATATGTAAAAAATCAAAGACAAAATGAAATGACTAAAGGTGTTAAATGAACAACTTACGAGTAGTTTGAATTCGATTAAGTTAATGTTTAACTTGAGTTGACTTGACTCAAACTAGAATTTAACTCAATATTCTAATGAGTTGAGTCGAACAAGATTTGACTGGATTAAAGTTAGTGAGCATGTTGTTATTTTTTATAATTTTTAAGATTAATTAGGTATTGTTAAACATTTTTAAAGAAATTTGTAATATTTTTTGACAAAATTGTTGTAATATTTAGTTTGATGTATTTATGAATTGTTATTTTAGTTGTAACATGTTAGTTTGATGCTTTTTATTGTTATTACTTTGGAGTTTAGAATTTAAATTTTTTTCACACACTATTTTAATTTTTTTTTAATTTTTTTAGGTTTATATTAAGCTTTATATAGCATTACTAGATTTTACGTATATAATTTGTTTAAACAAGATGAAAATTCTAACGAGTTTAACAAGCAACGAGTCAAGCAATTGATTTTTTAACGAAAACACAATTCAAATAAAATTTTATCAAACTTAACTTGTGATCGAATAGCTCGATAAACATTCTTAAAAATAACACTCAACATTCACCATTTTTTTTCATTTAAATCATAATATATTTTTAATAAGCTAATGTGATTACAATATAATATTTGTTATAAGTACTCACAATCATTTAATAATGAACGCTCAATCACCCTTGTAGTCGCTAGTGCTCGAACCCGTTACCTTTAGAAATAACAACGATTCCTTTAACTACTAAAGTAATATAATTCATGCTAATATTTTATTTTTTTAATCTCGTGATATTTTAAAATATTCCTAATTACTTATAACCACACGCAATTATTTTGAAGAACTAAATTATTTAGGGTAAATTACAGGGGTGACCACTTAATTATTATCCTTTTTCACTTTGACCACCAATGTTTCAACTTAATCAATCAGACCACTCAACTATTTAAATTCTTAAATCAAGCCGATGTTCGTTAACTTTTAACGGAGGAGGTGGCGTGGCAGTTTAAAAACTTGGTATAATTGCATAATTGGTCTTCAATATTTATATATTTAATCTAATTTATATTTCCTTTAATAAAGTTGTGACATGTGTAACCACCTTATTAAGCGAGAAAATGAAAGATTAAAATAATGCACCAAGCATGAATCAAACTTAGGTTAGTAAGGTGAAATGAGCATGCTTGAACCACTGAGCTAACCAAGCCATTTGATTTCTAATTAAAACATAATTTAGATATCTTATTCCGGTTAAAGATAAAAAAAAAATTGAAAATGCAAATTGGGGATTCAAAACAAGGATGAAACTACTTTAACCATTAAATCCAATTACATAATTTTTTTTTAAAAAAACCAAATACCACAGCAAACCAGAGGCCTTAACAGATAGCATGAGCCTTTATCAGTCACGAATCGCGTGGAACTTGAAGACGCGAAGTTAAGCCAGCATGAACTAATCCCTCTGAGTCCCGAACAATCACTCCCACTGCCATAGATCCTGGTGGCGATGGATAGGCCCCATCTACATTGAGTTTAAAAACTCCAGGTGGTGGTTTACGCCAAGTATCAGAAAACTGGAAAACGTGGGTGTTCCTGGGGGATTCGTTGTTGAATTAGCTTCACTGTAAGCATTTGCACAGCACAAGTGGTGGCTGTAATGTGCCAATTGGAGAGGATACGAGATTCATTCGCCAACACATTTCGCTAATTCCATACCTGTGAGAACAGGACTATCAAGTGCGTGAAAGAGCCATTATCAAGAAGATTCAGCATCGATTCTAACCAATGTCCACAAGAAGCAAATGTCCCTGAGATGGTACACGACGATAAGCCGACAGTAAGCAAATATCCACAAGAAGCTGACAATCCCAGCCATGGACAGATCCTATCTGATGTTCCAGACATGGATAATTGACGACGCACCGGTAAAGCCTCATGTAAAACACGTCAACCGAATAAACGAACCCTAGGGAGAGTACGTACACGAGCGATACCTAACCATAACCGAGAAGCAACAGTACGTCATCGATGAGACCGGGACAGCCAAGTATACCCCGAACGGACGGAATAGGTACCTAAGGAATGACCTTGCCTCAATAAGATATCATTATTAACAGGAGAAATTGGCAATCCAAAAAAGCAGCATCATCTGAAGGATTGAAAACTTGGTTAACCAAGGAGGTATTGGATATATGAACTGCAAAACTACACCGTTAGCACTGACTGGAAATATAAACAATAATTAAAAGGAACAAATTCGTAAATCGTGTCGTGGCAAAAACCACTGCCTTAGAAACAAATTCGCCCCGATGTGAGTAATCACTGCAATAGGCGGACCGTCCCCCGAGGTTAACACGGTCGCTCCAAATTCCATACACCCGAAATCGGAGTGGACTGTCGGTGGTATTGCTCTTTTATCTGAAAGCACAGAAAGAATAATTGCAGAAAACACTTTGAAAGTGAATTGTGAATGTTGAGAGTGAGTTGAGAAGTTGAATATAGCCCTCTATTTATAGGCTAGAAATAGGGTTAAAATTGCCCATAAAATTTCAGAATGAACCTGACTCAAAAATAGTCCAGGTTCATTGCATCATTATTCAGCTGTTATAACTCCTGAAATTATATCATGTAACCCCTGGAATTAAATCAAATAACTCCTGTAACTCCTGATATTAACAGCTTGTCTCCTCTGTACAAATCTGGAAATCAGTCCAGATACATCTTAACGTTTTTGATTTAATTTAGGAAAAAGCTGTTTAATTTCTGATAACTCGCATAAACCAACTGTTATCATTTGAAATTAAACAGTCCTCAGCAGCCTATAAATATTAGTTGAAATCTTTCAAATTTTTCCATTTGTTTCTTTCAAAGAGAAATTCCTCAAGAATTTTCTCTAAAAAGATAGTATCCGCGCGCGGACATGTCAAAGATACGTATTACCACGACCACGACCACGAGCCGAACCGAGCCGAGACAGACGGCGGCGGCGGTGCGCGAGAGTCTCCCTTGTTCTCTTTCACTCAACAAGGAAGTGGGAATTCCATAATATAAATACCCATTCCCAATAGTGTTTCCAATACTATGTGGGATTGAGCATTACCAACATTCCCCCACTAATGCGGAAGAATTCTTCTGAAATTCGAAAACAAACTTTCCAGAAGAGCAATAGCGAGATTAGTTGCTTAAGCACTAGTGAACGTATCTGGAACTAGTACATAGTGATGATAAGCAATCATTCTCTTAGATAAGTGAAACTAGTCTGGAACTTTCTAAGATGGGAGTAAACTCATAACACACAACTAACCCCTTCATCCACCTGAGTCCTCGATGTGTAAGATATATATATACAAAAGTATATATTTGGCCATCTTACCTCAGGATTCTAGTAAGTGTGCTAGAAAAATGGCCCAACATTTTTCATAGAAGGCGGCTAACCCTTCTCACTTACATAGGTTATTTCATCAAGTTTATCTCAACATAAACCACCCTTAAAAGGGATATGAAATAATTAAGAGCTTTCATAATAGCTCAACCTCACAAAGGGTATGGTGACTTTCTTCAAGTTCATTATAAATGAACCACCCAAACTTTGGGCTAAGAAGTCATTAAGAATAAATATTCAACCTCATTTATCGGTAAATTCAATAAGTCCTTCTCACTAGAACCATCCAAATACTTGGATTTGAATTTATTAAGAGTTTAACAAACTCAACCTTTTTGTCGGTAAGTTCATCATTTCCTACCCACTCACTCTGGGTTATGAACTTATTAAGAATAGATATTCAGCCAAAATCGGAACTTAAGCTCATCCTGGGCATGCACATTATTCGTCATAGGGATAGGCAGTAGGAATGTGCACTATGAGTCTTTCCATGGTTTCGTTTGACCACATGGAACTTAGATAACTAAGTTGGGTATCCACCATGAATTCCTCAACCAATGGGCTTTAGACCCATCCCCTCGACGAATCTAGGACCAACTTCCGACTTAACCCTTTGGTAAGTGGATCTGCTAGGTTGCTTTCCGACTTCACATACTCTAAAGAGAGCACTCCATTCTTTATTAAGTGTCTAACATATTCATGTCTTATGCGAATGTGTCTTTTCTTACCATTGTAAGCTTGGTTCTTAGCCACACATATCGCAGCTTGTGAATCACACAATAATGAAACCGAAGGAGTCGGTCTTCCCCACAATGGAATATTTGCTAACAAGCTTCTGAGCCACTCGGCTTCTTGCCCAGCTAGGTCAAGAGCTATAAACTCTGAATCCATAGTAGAACGAGCAATACAAGTCTGCTTTGATGATTTCCACTAGATTACTGCTCCACCCAAAGTAAAAACATACTCGCTCGTAGAGCTTACCTCATCATTATCAGAAACCCAGTTGGCATCACAATATCCTTCCAGTACCGTAAGAAAGCCAACAAACTCAAGTTTCCAATCCAAAGTTCCCTTAAGATACTTCAGTAAGCGTTTAAGAGCAATCCAGTGCTCACCACTCGGATTATGAGTATATCTACTCAGTCTACTCACAACATAAGCAATATCAGGCCGAGTATAGTTCATTAAGAACATTAAGCTTCCGATTAACTTAGCATATTCAGTTTGGGAAACACTACTTCCTTTATTCTTAACTAGATGTATGCTAGGGTTATAAGGAGTTCGAACAGGGACGACATCAAAACTGTCAAATTTCTTTAGCACTTTCTCTATATAATGTGCTTAACATAAAGAAAATCCCTTCTCAGTTTTGGTAACTTTGACTCCTAAGATTACATCTACTTCTCCCAAATCTGTCATCTCAAACTTAGTGGACAAGAAATTTTTAACTTTGTTAATGAACTCAATGTTAGGAGACTGTTTTATGAAATTTCTCATACCACTGTTTAGGAGACTGTTTAAGTCCATAGAGTGACTTTTTGAGTCTACAGACTTTGCCTTCCATACCAGGTGCTTCAAAACCTAGTGGCTGCTCCATGTAAATCTCCTCATCTAGATCTCCATTCAAGAAAGCAGTCTTAACATCCATTTGATGTACCTGCAACTTATGAATAGAGGCTAGTGCAAATAATGCATGAATCGTTGAGATTTTTGTAACGGGAGAATATGTATCAAAGTAGTCTAAACCAATCCTTTTGAGTGAACCCTTTGACGACTAACCTTGCCTTATACCGCTGAATCGAACCATCTAGCCTTAGTTTCTTCCAGAAGACCCCATTTGTTGGAGATTGGTTTGAATCCCTTAGGAAAGTCAACTAATTCCCAAGTATGATTAGACATTATCGATTCTAGTTCATCACTAACAGCGCATTTCCAAAATCTAGCATCGATAGATATTATAGCTTCTTCAAAAGTTTTAGGATCCTCATCTAACAGAAAAATTTGAGCTATAGGATATGAAATGGAGTCTAAATCATTTATCTCAGAAATAAAGGAAGTAATAAAGTCTGGTCCAAAAGTGGTTTCAACTCTTTGCCTTTTACTTCTTCTAGGCTCGAAATCAATTTGTTCAGAAGACCTAGCAGGATTACTAGAAGAAGTGGATGAAATATATTCGATTTGTGTTTCAATATTCATTCTCGGTTCCTTTAAAGGAAAATTATTTTCAAAGAAAACAGCATCCCTTGACTCACAAATAGAATAATCTTGTAAAAGTATGAATCTGTATGCAACACTATTCGTAGCATACCCTATAAACACTGCATCAACAGTTTTAGGTCTGATGGTGGACTTCTTAAAGTCTAATAAACCCACTTTCGCCAGACACCCCCCACTTTCAGGTATTGTAAATTAGGAGCGTATCATTTCCACGATTCATATGGGGTAGAATCTAATTTCTTATGAGGAACTCGGTTCAAGATATGAGTTGCCGATAGAATGGCTTCCCCCCACATGTTATCAGATAACCCTGAACTTATTAGTAAAGAATTCATCATCTCTTTTAAAGTTCTATTTTTCCTTTCGGCTATACCATTCTGTTGAGGAAAATAGGGGGCTGAAGTTTCATGAATTATGCAATTATTTTCACAAATATCTTTTAAGAAATTAGATCCATATTCACCACCTCTATCGGATCTAACCCGTTTGATTCTCCTATCTAACTGATTTTCTACTTATGCCTTATAAATAAGAAAGAAGTTTTCAGCTTCATCTTTAGTTCTTAGGAGATAAACTTTTGTATATCTTGAATAATCATCTACAAAAGTTATGTAGTAGTGTTTTCCTCCTTTACTTTCAGTGTTTCTAAAATCTGCTAGATCAGTATGAATGAGTTCTAACAGTTTAGTCTTTATATTGGAAACAATCTTAAAGAGAGGTCTAGTATTCTTAGCTTCTACACAAATCTCACATTTGTTAAAGCTAGTTGTGTCTAGTTTAGGCAGAACATTCATATTCATTAATTTCTTTAAAGCATGAATATTCATATGTCCCTAGCATGCACATATCAATGGATTCAACAATATAAGCAGAAGTGGTAGCATTTTCATTAAATTGAGTTTCTATGACAAATAAACCAGTGCTTAAAAACTTTCCCCAAAAACTAGGACTTAAAAAACTAACTTAATGTCTGCCTTATTCAGAAGCCCACCACTTATCAAATTTCTACGCAAGGCAGGTACATACAGAACATTATTTAAAGCCAGAGTTTTACCAGAAGTCAGCTTGAATAAAACCTTGCCTTTGCCTAGCACTTTAGAACTGCTAGAGTTCCCCATGTACACACGTTCACCAGTGTTCCCATCCTTGAACTCGGTGAAAAACTCCTTCCTTGCGCAGAAATGCTTCGAAGCGCCAGTGTCAACTACCCATTCTGAACTGTTCTCCACCAGATTAACTTCTGAGACCACCGCAGCAATGATCTCATCATATTCTTCTACAACGTGCATCTGTGGCTTGTTTTCATTCTGGCGGTCTGAGTGGTGTTGGCATTGGTAAGCTTTGTGGCCGGGTAAACCGCATACATAACACTTGAACGTCTTTCCTTCCGGTTTGGCCTTTCCTGACTTCTTGAAGTTGGTAGCCTTCTATGGTTTCGTCTTCTTATCTTGATTCCCACGTTTCATGATCTTCTTAAATTTAGACTCAACCAAGTTAGCTTTAAAAGATAAATTACTCATAGAATTAGTAAGCTTATCTTTTAAACGGTTGGCTTCTTTAATCTTCATATGGCCCACACGTTTCATGATCTTCATACGACCAGGACTTGGGCAGCTTCTCAATGAGTACATTGGCTTGCAGCACCTCACACATTTGCATCCCTTCAACGATGATGTCAGCGACTAAGTTCTCATAGTCATGGACTTGATCCATTATTGGCTTGTCGTCTGTCATCTGGAATTTGAGCCATTCGCCAACAACATACTTCTTGATGCCCGCATCGTCAACACCATACTTTTTGTCGAGAGTGTCCCATATTGCCTTGGCACTCCTTTCTCTAAGGAACATATCAAATAGTTTATTTGACATGTGGCTGAGCAGATGTCCTCGCACCATCTTGTTGTCTTTCTCGTATTTCTCGTAGATAGCGAGAGCAGCGACGGCAGTTGATAAGACATCATCATTGAGGACCACATCCGTATCATTACCGGCAGCTGGGGTTGGCGGCATGGTAGGTGGTGGCTTGAGCAACACGTAGTCAAGATCAAGCTGCTAGAAGAATATCAGGATTCTTTGGGATCACCTTCTATAATTCTTTCCATCAAGTGCATCGAGCTTGGAAAGATCGGGGATTAGTTTGCTCAAAGGTGTTGTCACGATTGCAGTATATGGAGTTTGTTTCTAAATTGTTGGATATATGAACTGCAAAACTACACCGTTAGCACTGACTGGAAATATAAACAGTAATTAAAAGGAACAAATTCGTAAACCGTGTCGTGACAAAAACCACTGCCTTAGAAACGAATTACCACGACCACGACCACGACAACGAGCCGAGCCGTGCCGTGCCGTGCCTAGCCGAGATGGACAGAAGGCGGCGGTGGTGCGCGAGAGTCCCCCTTGTTCTCTTTCACTCAACAAGGAAGTGAGAATTTCATACTATAAATATCCATTCCCAATAGTGTTTCTAATACTATGTGGGTTTGAGCATTATCAACAGGAGGTGTTCCAATTGGGTAAATTCAGATTCATGAATTCTCCCACTGTTATTTGGAGACACTCCAATATCCCCATACGTAGAAGAAAAAACTACAGGGACAATACTCCCCAACAGTGCCCATGCATACGCACATCGCTATTTATTCCCACCTGCCAGAAGAAAGCATACTGGAAAATTTGCAAGGCCTGAAAAATACTTTTTTCAACCACAGGATGGTCGGTCACCTAGCGTGGAAGAAAAAATATCACATGATGAAAAGTATTTAGTGGACAACAAACGAGAAAGAAGACTTGTCGGTTATTGGATAGAACGCCAAACTTGTTTCCCAATCATAGTTACATTAAACAATTGCAAATCGAGAAACTCGAGTCCCCCAACCCGCTTCGGTTGGCAGATAGTACTTTATATGACAAGCAGTCATCTACGATCCGATGGGTCCCCAGACCACCAGTATGATCGGAACACTGCTGAAATATCCCTTATAATACCACCAGGAAGCACATAACACCCCATAACTTTTGTGGGAAAGGCTTGGCCGATCGATTGTATATATACAACGCGGGCACCATAATAAAGTGTGTGCTTCGTCCAGCCTTAGACCCTCTTCGCAACTTTATCCCGGATTAAACCAAAAGCTACAATTTTGTTTCAGCTGATAATACTTGCATTCCAAGGTAAAAGTCAGGATCAACAACACAAGAGAATCCAATCAAAGCCCTAAGACTCGCCTGAACCTGTGGAGTTGATGATGGACTAAAAGAAAGATCTGACTTTGTATAGTTTACCTTTTACACCATTGCAGACTCATAAATGTCAAGAATTTCCTTGATTCGTCGAAATTCATCCTCAGAAATACGAAGAAAAAATAGACACTAATCCGGATAAAAGAGATGGGTTATTCTCGGTCCTGTGTGATAGATTCGGAAGCCTTGAACTCGACCAACCCTCTGTTTGACATGAAGAAAATATGATAAGCCTTGTGCACACAAGACAAATAGGAACATGGACAACGAATCTCCCTGGAGAAGCCCTCGCTATAATGTAAAGACGTCAGTTAGATTTTCATTGATCCGAATTCTGCAGGAGACAATTGTGACGCAGGTCATTATGAGTTCAACCCAAGGAACCACGAAACCAAGCCTCAACAACATGCTACGCAAAAAAGATCAATCCACGCGATCATACACTTACTCCATGTAGAGCTTCAAGACTGCCCTTTTGGATGAACTATTAGAACCCGATTTCAAGTAGTGGAAAATCTCGCGAGCAATGAGAACATTTCAGAGATTAAGTGGCCAGGTAGAAAAGCTCATTGATATTCATCTACATAGGTTGCCATTAGTGGACAAAGTTGGTTTACGAGCACCTTAGACACTATTTTGTACAGAACCGTACACAAAGCTATTGGCTTAAATTGATTCATCATAGTTGGCTTATTCACCTTTGGCAGAAGCACAAGTATCCTTTGGTTAACTGACTCCATGGATATGCGACCATTCAACAGATCCAAGCAAAGCGAGATTACGCCATCCCTAACCATCAACCAAAATGAACAATAGAAGCTTCCTGATAAAGCATTAATCCTCGATGCCTTATGAGGGTGGATTTACTTAAAAATCGTGTGCACTACCTCTCTTGAATAATTGGCAATAAGGGCAACATTCATGTTTAGAGAAATCACTGATTGTACATTAGAAATGACAGACTCCGTGGCAGTAGGCGTTATTGTATGGTATGGCGAGCTAAAATGATGGACAACCTCGTTATGAATGTAATCCAACTGATCGACCCATGATCCAACTGCATTACAAATACCTCGAATTGAATTCTTCTGATGACGAGGCGACGAACGGTAATGGAAATAGGCAGTGTTTTTATCGCTATGGGCTAACCACATAACTTGCGGTCGTTGGAGCCAATAACTTTCCTTTCAAGACAGTCTACGATGCAGTTCTTCTTTCAATGCTCTAAACCAAGCAAGGTCCGATACAGTTATCGGATATTGAAGCAGGCGATTAACCTGTGTATGCAGGTCCATAATACATCATTTGCCACATACTACGTCATTTGTCAATCTTTTATAGCAGGACCTATAGAATGAATTTTGGACAATGTTGTAGAACCAACCACATTCCAGGTTCTTTGCACCCGTCGGACACAGTCAACGTCTAAAGCAAGCATTTATCAAACTGAAAGTAGTCTGAAGTACAGGTACTGACCGTTGGTGGTGAGAGTGCGGTCTCCAATGTGATGGGGTAATGATCGGATGTTGTTCTAAATTCACTGGATACAGAGACAGGTGGCCATAGTGCACACCAAGGAGTGGAAACAAATCTGTCCAACCTTTCACAAATACAGTGGTGGATAAACTACCCTTGTGCCAAGTGAACCATCCTCGGGACGGACGTATGTCCCAAAGATCATTACGTTTGAGTGCACCCCTGAATTCTTCACTATCAGCACGATTATGACATCGTCCACCGGACTTCTCAGAGTCGATAAGAATCTCATTAAAATCGCCACCTACAATCCATAAAAGCGTAGATTGGGTTCGGAGATGATCAATCAGAGACCATGTGGTAGAATGTTGCCTTCTGTCACTACGACCGTGAATCCCGAAAAAACGAAAATCAATGTCATTACAACCAACCGTCATATCAATATACAGATTTGAATATGAGAGCAAATAAACCGTGATAGAGGACTTTCAGAATAATATGAGACCGATGCAACAAGGACCACTAGCCATATCCAAACAACCCACCATAACCAGTCGTTGAGTTTGAGCGACTCAACACGAGAAAGTTGGAGTGGCAATTCATAAAGAAGCAGTAGGTCAGGATCTTATCGAACAATTAAATGCTCTAACACTTGAATTGTACGAGGGTTCTCAAGCCCTCAACAGTTCCAGCATGAGATTTTCATAATGATCGATGGGGCTGATTGCCAGCCTCCACGAAACAATATATGGATTTAGAAGATCTTGACCCTCAGTCAGCGATGAATGATCAGAAGTAACCAGTCATCCTCTCTTAGTAGATGGAGAATCATCATCAGTCATTAAGGTCGACCCATTCGTTTGTAGGATCGTACCAAAAGAGGACGCCGTATAGAGGATGCCCCGACAGAACTTGGGGAAGCCATAGGAGCCGAAGTAGGGATAGAGATCAAAGAAGTTGTGGATGATAAATTGATAATACATTGTCAAACAGAACAATACCCAACCTAGGACTTGATTGAAAAATATTGCTTAATGAAGATGGAACTCGGGGCTACTCTCCAAACTGATTATCCAGACCTGTAGAATCAAGCTTCCGTAAACATGTGCTTACAAGATGCCCCAAAATACTAGAACAGTAACAAAAATTTGGAAGACGTTCATATATAACCAAGCAGAGTCGTTGTCGACCATCCTCGCGACAATCAATGGGTAAGCACCACCGTAGTGGTTTTGTCAAATCTAATCCAACGCGTAGACAGAGATAAGATGCCCGTGGATTCGACCATCCAGCCAAGGGGAACATCATAAATATGAACCCATATTGCCATGGGCTTGAATACATAATCAGCGAGACTACACAATGAATAATACAGAAGAACAAACATTAAGTCACCGTTGAAAGACCACATAGAGCGATCTATAACAAACTATCGAGCCTGTAAATTTGAACAAGAAATAACGGTCACCCAGACTGGAGATATCAATCAGTCAAGAAGAACCCCATATACTTCGAAATACTTAAATAATCACATCTGTAACATCCTAATCTAGTCCGACCTGAAGATTCATGGATAATAGCTAACCTAAAAATTTCTTTCAAAATCTGATTATAAAACGAATGATAAAAATTTATCCATATTAAATAAAGCAAATCATGACAAAAAATCTATATTTACAAAATATGAGGAGCTCCCAAAATATATCCAAAATAATAAAATACTAAGTGTAAATCAAAGAGTTTCGACTGAATACATAAGTGTCCATAAATAGTATATGTCCTCTAAGAAGAACTCAAGACATACTCTAAATGTCTCAGCTGGATTGGAACTACAGTCGACGATAATGCTCCTGAACTGGTCACCTATGAACCTGCTGATAAGTGCTTAATTTAGTTAATATTTTGCTTTTAAATTACTCCTTAATCATTGGATTTTGTGGCTTAATTCTTCGTTTTCATTCATTTTCTGTGCAGGACGTCAGATTCTGGAAATCGCACTAAAAGGAAAGAATTATGCTGTTTTTTTTATTTTCGGAATCGAAGCTAGATTAGTGGGCATGAACTCGAACATGAAACATCCGACGAGGCGATGACATCAGCACCTTCTAGAAGATTCAGTTAGCGTTTCTAGAAGAACGAATGAATTGGCCGCACGTTTCTGGAATACGGATTTGAATCAAACTCAAGTTTAGGATAATATTTTAAACATTATATTTTATCTTTGTATTTTAGTTAAATATGTTTTAGTATTTCAATTAGGATTTAGGATATTATTTTAAATAATATTTTAGTTTATCTTAGTTTTAGGTATTTTAGTTTAAATAGTTTTAACTATTTTTATTAGAATAAAAGATATTATTTTAGGAATTATCTTTAGCTTAATTTTAGGAATTTAAAGGCTATAAATACCCTCTCTAAGGGTGAGCCTAAAAACACATATCTCTCATCTCAGAATAAAATCTTCTTTTTCTCTCTAGCTTTCTCTCTATTTTCGCATACTCCTTTATTTTCTTTTAGAATTTCGTTTTCAATTATGCTAAGTATGACATTGGTCATGCTTAGCTAATTTTCTTTTAAACTGAAGGCTCAATTCCAAACGTGAGAATTGTAAGGTACTTAAATTGCTTCAGATTTCTCTCTTTATTTTCTAAGCTTACTTTTCAAATCAAAACAATTTCGACATTGGTCCGGATGTTGTTATGGTTAACGTTTGAAGAAAGATTGACTTATTGAAGCAAATTCGACTTCCTTAGAACACACTTAGCAAAATTGTTTGCTAAGAGGAAACTGAGATCGGAATAAGTTATTGTTGAAACGACACAATCCAAGTAGGCAGCGAAGAATTGTCCTTGTAAGCCGACGTGAATTTTTAAGTAAAAGTCTGTTTCGATGATCTCAGGAATTTGAGACGAAGCTGAAGTTTGAGACTGCTTTCATTGTAAGTTTCTCTTTATCTCAATCTCTTTAGATTATTTATTTAATTATTTTATTTTATTTAATTCTTATATTTTATTTTAAAAACAACTTTTAAAAACCCTTTTTTATCTTTACTAATATTATTTATTATTTTATTATCTTCCCTTTTTATTATTATTTATTTTATTATTTTTTATTTTAAATTATAATTTTTTATTTTATTTTATCTTTTCTACTTCATCTGGAATTCTATCATCCTCTAAATCTAATAGTTTTACTAAATCAACAAAACCATAGTCCTTGTGGATCGACCCTGCTTCTCTATACTACTTTTTCCTTTTTATTTATTAAGAAGCCATGAATTATTTTGATAACAAAACTATGGTTATCACCTGCACATGAAAACACATTTCATATGCTGAGCTTACGAGCTTAGTATTTCACTAATAATTGTATTGTACTATATGCATTCACTAGATAAACATACAAGTGGTATAGGTATGAAGACATTGAACTACTGATCTAACAAGATGAAGTAGGCATCATGGTGCGGTTGAGGGTTTCTGCATCTCAGAGTTTACTCACCCATCTAACCTATCTAAAATACCATTGGGTATTTAGTGTGAGGTCTTAAACTGCATCGAAAACATACATTCACCAAATTACTTTGTCTAGTCTTGGGACATATATTCCCAGTCGGCTACTGAAATGCCTAGGCACTGACTGAATATCCACTGACTGTCGTGCTCTACTAAAGAGACTCGGGTGTCCTGAATATTTCCCGAGTGTCAAACAAGGCTAGTTTTTATGTAATCCTGGTTGTTAATTGCTTTTACTATTCTGATATTAATTATTGTTCTCACTTGTAGTTTTATCTGTTGATATACTAATATTATTGGGCCCTCAAGTCTAATCCTTTACTCATTGGATTATTTATCCAAAACTATTCACTGGTACTGATATTACCCCTTCATATCGATATTGAACCCTTAGTATCGATACTCATCTTTTGGTATCGATACTTACTGATATAGGCTGATTTGGAGAGGCAATATCGATACTCCTGATTGAGTATTGATACTCCTAATTGAGTATCGATACTCTAGGGCTGGGGTATCGATACTGGCCTGATTATCGATACCAAAATTAGTTTTGATGTTTTCAAAAATACCTCAGTACTGATACTCCCATTAGGAATATCGATACTTTACTTTAGGTATCGATACTTCCTTGAGTACCAATACCAAAAATGCACTCTGGAATTTGATTTGTGCCCCCGGTATTGATATTACCCTGTGGGTATCAAAATCGAACTTATAATATCGATACTCTATGAGTGGGTATTGATACCCCCTTCTTAAAATCCTCTAATTTTTATCTTGGCTGAAGAACAATATTTGGTACAATTCTTCCAGTACCGATACTCATACTTCAAAATACCTTATTTTGGGCACGAAAAACACTAACTTTTACCCCCTAAACGTCCTACCAAGGTTCCTAACTATTAATTAAGTATGTATGATTAAAGGGGTCATAAAAAGGCTTTTTAACATACTAAAACATCAAAAGATGTAATCTGCCATGGTCATGCTTCATAACTATTGCAACCAACCAAAACACATAGAATGATATACATGTGGTAGAAATGAGTTAAAAGTGTGTAAAGTTTGCTTTTTATGCTGCTGGAACCACCCAAGGTTCAAACAAGAGTGAGCTTCTCATTTTTCTTAGCTTTTTAGCTTTCTCCAACTTCTCTCACTAAACAAAATCAAGCATACATGTTAGTAACGTTGTTGGAAATCTTAGAAATGAATTTAAAATGTTTTTTAGAGGCTTAAATTCTTCTCAAACTAGTTGGTTTGCTATGGGTTTCTAAAACCCCCACTAAACCCACTTTTGACTACCTTGGTGAAATGTAAAGATTAAAAGCTTGATTTGAAGCTTAAGATGAATATGATATGATTCTTACCTTGGTTTAATAGGAAATATTAGGAATAAACTAAAGCTTCATTCTTTTACTTAGGTTGCTAAGGAAGAAGATTAATGTTTGATAGAAGAATATAAAGTTTGTGAAGAAAAAGAGATATGAGGAAAGTGACGTGAGATCGCACTTCCTTAATAGGTTTTCAACTTTCATTTTGAATAAAGGTATAATCACTTCCTTGGTCCCCCAAGCCTATGTCACACTTCAAAAATACCCTTTTAAGGCCAATTAGGCTCAATACAAGCCCAAATAAAACCTCAATTGGACCAAGCTCTCATAAAAGGCTAACGAGTTTGTCTAAACACATTTTGGGTTAGCCCAAACTACTAACCCAAGATTTGGGGTGTTACAACATCCGTTTCTAGAGATCCAGTAAAGTGTAGAAACCCAAAGAGCCATAATTCAATAGATTTGGGTGCACCAAAAGAAGAAGATCCAGGCTGTAATACATCCCATACCTCTTCTTTAAAGAACCATAAATTCACAAGGAGATGATTAACTTTTTCTACCATGATCCTGATCAACCTGTGCCTAATGTAAATTATAATAATTGGAACAGAACCAGAAACCCTTAAAGTAATATTTAACAAATTCAGGCAGAATGAAACATGATAACTCCGTAAAAAGACTATATTTAGGGTCTTTTCATCTAAGTTATTGGTTATCTTAAAGCACATTAGGTTCATATAAATTCATTTAGGAGTATATAATTGCATTTTGTGGTGTAGATTTGTCTTCACATATTGTTTTGTAAATGGTTCTATTATACGGAGAAGGTTGTGTTTTGTTGACGATGTGTAGGTTGATGAAGCAAAAGGTAAGCATGAAGAATTACCGCATCATTCCCAGGTGGTGAGAAAAGGATAATTGCCAAGGAAATTGGGGATAACTCTTGTGCGCAGAAAGAGACAAAATAAAGAAGATATTTTTATAGGAGTTGCCAGCTGTCTAGCACTCATGTGTTCTCTGCTACTAACCACCTTGAAGGGGGACCACTGCCACTTTTGTACCCATTTTCACGTGAGGGGAATATACCGTAGGGTACTATGGTAATTTTTGTACTAAAATATAAGATATTCCCCTAGTATAAATAGAAAATGTGGCCATAAAAATTAGGGGATAATTCTTTAGAGGGAAAGAGTGAGCTAAGCAAGAGGTGGCTGAAAGTTCTCAACTTTCTTTCCCCTTTCATATTTTCAAAGAGTTACTCCATAGTCAAGCTCGAGGGAGTGGCGAGTTAGACGTCCGAAAGAAGCTAGCATACTAAGGTGTCTTTTGTGGTGGTCCGAGGAGCAACCGGCAACGCACATTGGGAGTTTCCTCCACCTTTATGCTTTCACTTTTATTCGAATATTTGGGTTATATGGTTTGGATTATTCTTTTGGATTTTCAAACCCCACCATGAACTAATCCTTATATGATGTGAGTTTTTATGAATGATTTGAGTTTTTATGTATATCTATTTTTTTTGCTTGTTGTCCTTAATAACTTAGGAATGTAAGAGCTATGAGAGTAGCCTTTTCTAAGGTAGAACACTTAGTGTTTGAGAGAAACTAGGTGAAAGATCCTTAGTGATCGAGAGAAACTAGGGGATGATCAACGTGAGCAATGGGTTTTAGCTGCTAACTAAGACCTAATCCACCTTAGAGATAAGGATATGATTTTAACGACTAAAAAGAGTAGTGATTGCTTGATAGGTTGATGTTACTGTTCATGCTAAGAGGTATTGTCCTGACATTTTTATCTGTAAGGTCCTATGACTAGAGATAGCGTAGATGCACTCTTATTAAACCCTATTGAGCAAATAAACTACAGAAGCTTGAATCATTCTGAGACATACTTAGGATTCCTTAGTAACCTCACCATTCATTCCCATAGTTGCTTGTTGTGTGAGGATTATTAAGTATGCTTATTTATTTCTGAACTCTCAACTCGTTTTGTATTGACATTTCCATTTGTTTACATTTTAAATGCATATTCAATTGTCATGACAATTCCACTTGCTATATTGACACATTGCTATCACATTTCCACAATACCATTAAATCCTCATCCGCACACATTCCATTTTGCCATTACATTTTCATTTATGCATACCATCACACTAACTATACTTATATTATTTAGTATTCATGCTTTAACTTAACTTGTAATTTCCTTCAATCCTTGTTGGAACGATACCCACTCATCACTTTACTACTTATTCGATTGTGTATACTTGCACATAATTTGTGTCCAATTTATAGTACTCACAACACACACCAAGTTTTTGGCGTCGTTACATGGGATTGGCAATTGGAAGTTTAACAATTTTGTTATAGCATTTTCATTTTACTTCTTTATTTTTAGTTTAATTTTATTGATTATTTTCTTTGTTCTTTTTTCTTTCAGGCTTTGCCATTGTATGACCAGAAGGATTGTAACATCCTCAATATCAGGTTAGTGACTAAATTGAAATATTTCAGAATTTGTTGGTCAAAGTAGATAAATTGAAAAGTTTGGGGACTTATATTGAGAATTTTGTATAGGATTAAATATAAAAGAATGAGAAATAGAAGGGCAAAATGGTCATTTGACCTAGAAATGAATTAAAAATGAATATAGGGGTTATATAATTACACGTGGGACATGAAAGATTAAAGTTAACGTAACACCCCAACCCGTACCCGACCTGGATACGAGTCCGAGATGCCACATTGACTTTTTAAAACGATGTTCTTCCAAAATAACCAAATATTTGAACTCATTTTAAGAGAATATGATGATATATTATTGAATTATGCTTCATTATAAAAATTTAAGGCAAAAACGTATTCATGAACAGTAAAATATGGTATGAACAATAATGAACAGTGCCGTGAACTGTGTTACAGTGCATGGATGCATTGCTATAGTGCACCGATGCACTAAAATTTTGAAGAAAAATTGTGCATCGATGCACTGCTACAGTGCATCGATGCAATGCTACAGTACTGCTACAGTGACTTTCGTAAAACGTCACAGACTCGTAAAAATTTAATCGTTCATTACTATACATTTACATTTACATTTACATTTACATAAATACGTTTAAAACATTACAAAACTTGATCAGAGCATAAATACTTAATTTACCAACTTTGTTTACATGCCAACCTATTTTCACATTATAAAACATACTATTTAATCTACTTCTAATCTGACCTTCAAGTGGAGTTATATTGTTCTGCTAAGCTTAGCTTTGATCTTCCTGCTTTTCAGTACATACGTGTAAATCGCTTACACGCTAAGTCATAGACTTAGTGAGATATATAAATATAATAATAATGCATTCCGTATGAATATGAACATGCAATCTATCCATTCAATCATATCATATGCAATTCAATATAAACAATAATAATATGATAACATATAACTATAATAATGCACTTACCTTTGATAACCTTTTATAGGCCCATGTACATTTTTGAGAACTCAAGGTATTCGAGTACATTGAGGTTGTGCACTATTACTATCACCACAGCTCGTATGGGGTCCCACTATGGGCTATGAAATTATCCCGAAGGACCTATGTACTATATTTGTCCCGAAGGACCACTCCTTAAGAACCATATACATATTCCAATAGATCAAATATGTCTCAAAAGACCCTGTAAATGTTCCAAAGGATATATATACGTCCCAAAAGACCACGTAGAACCCTCGACTCTTGGCATGCCAACTATACCTATAGCTCTCATATCGTATACCATGGGCATTATTCTTATGTTTCACGTGTTCATGTATTCATGTCATTTCTCTTGTGATCACATAGCTCATATCACTTATCATGTTACATGTGCATTTGGGTCTTTTCACATATATCATTTATCAAATGATATGAACATATATACTTTATGCATTATCATAATAATTATCATGTATGCATGTTCATAACTATTGTACTATGAAAATCAACATAGGAATTAGACTTATCACAAGTCTTATTCCATTATACTATACTTATAGTATGCACTCACCTATATCCCTTTGCCTTTTCCTCGATCGATCTTACTTGTCACTTATTCCGGAACTTGTTTAGGCTCAATATCTACATAAATATAATTTTCAAGTCAATTATAAGAAGCCTAAACCTTATAATTCGATACTAATAACTTGAGCTAATTTAATGAACTCAATTTCAGCTTTTCCTTTAGGAGTGTATCGATGCACTATGGGTGCATCGGTACACAAAATAGCTTCGAAATCTCCATGCATCGATGCACCCCTTAATGCATCGTTGCACATTCAAAAATTGTCTTAGTGCATCTGTACACACTCATAGTGAATCAATGCACTTGCCCAGAATAGACTATTTCCACCCGAAATTCATCAATACTTCACCCAAATTTTTATGTATTAAATCCTTATTATGCTACTAAATTCATCTATAACAACTTTAACCAATTCCTATCATTCCAACACCTTATAATCTTCCATATTTCATTCAAATTCTTAAGGCTAAGAATCATACCAAATTTTCTATGTTATCCAAACTTTGATTTAACACTTATAACTTCTTATTCACTCCTATGACAAGTCAAATTTAGTTTCAAATTCAATATATCAACTATTTTCCAATAATTCACTTAAAACCCATTTTCTTTAATCTTTCATAACTTCTTCATCATTTGATTTTAAGATAACTTAAGCTTTCCTTAAGCTTAGTTAGAATCTAATGATCAAAATCCAATCTTAAAATTAACAAATAATTAACTAAACCGAAAACTTACCTTTAATGGAGACCCATGGAGAGAAGAAGAATGAGAAGAAGATAAGCTTCCAGATGCCCATTCAACCCCCATGATTATCTCTTAAATAAGAGATAAATATCTTTTTCATGAAAAGACCACCTTACCCTCCATACTTTCCCTCCTTACAATTTAATCCAATACCAAAATTTATCACTTTAAAATTCTGAACTTTTCAATAAATTCTACTTTAATCACCAACTTTTGAACTTTTTACGATTTGGTCACTAACCCATAGTTTAGGATGTTACAGTTAAGAAGCTTTTAAATGAAATCTTGAAGAAGAGGTGATAATTTAAATTGGAAGCTAAATTTGACTTGTCAATGGTTGAATTAAGAGATATAAAGTGATAGAATTAAATTTAGAACAAGTAAAAAATTTGGTATGATTCTTGAATTCTATATGGAAGATGAAAATTTGAGGATAAAGATGTGTTAAATGTCTAAGAATTTGTTTGAGTATGTATTCTTGAGTTAAGGGTATTAAAGGAGCTAAGTTATGAAGAATTTAAATTAGATTGAGTGAATTTTCAGGCTTAAAAAGGAAAATCTGGGCTATGGGTATCGATAATGCTTCAATAGGTACTGATACCTCAAGACTGGAATTAACAAAGACATTCAAAGGGCACTGATACCTGAGAAGGCAGTATCGGTACCATAGGTACCGATACCTTAAGGGAGGTATCGATACTAGGGAAATATCAAATATAATTTCGGTACTGATACTCGTCTTGGTATCGGTACCCTCAGCTAGGGTAGTACTGATACCCTATAATGGGTATCGATACCTCTTCAAAGGGAAATTGAAAATAGATTCTTCCTTCAGTTTAAGATATGAGAATCAGAGTATGCTATTTGGAATATTGATATGTATAAATTTATGATTATGTAGTTATCAATCGAGAGCAAGTCCAGATCAGTCGACAAGTATTTGGCATCGAAGAAAAGATAAGAGAATAATATTGACTATTGAGGCCAGGTGAGTGCATACTAGTGGTATCTGGTGTTAATGGAAATATGACTTGCGATGAGTCTATTTCCTATAGTAGAATGTATGAGTTCATAGATATAAGCATGTGTTTAATATGATTTATATGTGTGCATGAGTATATGTGTTAACATGTTGTTGTATATTACATGATTTATGTAAACACATGTTAGTGGGATAAGCAGGTGAAATAGTATAAATGGTCTATGTGATTATATAAGAATATGCAATAAGAGATAAAATAAGGACATAAGGAATGATATGAACATGTGATATAAGCTATAAGAATTATATAATATATATAGGTGAACATAAGATAACTCAAGGGTAAGCTATATGATACGGTATAAGGGATTACTCAATGAAGGTTAGGAACTCAATAAGATATGACCTATGTGATCTAGGTGAACATAAGAAAACAAAATATAAACTATGTGATATATGGGGAACATATGTGAACAAGATAAGATATACATATTTATATGAGCATATGAGAAACGTTATAAGCTATGTGACACATGAATATAAGATCATATGAAAAGTAATATGAACTACGTGAAAATAAACTACATGATTACATGTATATGTGAATGTGCCTATGTGACATGTGATATGAGACTCCATGAGAGTATTACATAATATGTGATATTAATGTGTATATGTGAATGACATAAGTGATAATGCCCATGTTATGTGTTATGAGAGCTAAGGTTTAGTTGGCATGCCAAGAGTCGAGGATTCTACGTGATTCTTCGGGATATATATGTATCATTTGGAACATTTATAGGGTCTTTTGAGACACATATTTGTTCCATTGGAATATGTATATGGTTCTTAAGGAGTAGTCATTCGGGACATATGTGATATGTGTTATATGTGGTCCTTCTGGACATAGTGGTCCTTCGGGACAAATTCTACGCGCCCCTAATGGGAATTATACGTGTTGTGGTGACAGCATAGTGCATAATCTCTATGTACTCACATACTTTAAGTTCTCAGTAATGTACATGGGCAAATAAAAGATAATATAAATAAACTTGATATGATAATGCATTGAGTTTTGTGTGAAGTGGTATATGTGATATATGATGTGTATGAATATAGTTGTCATATGAATGGTTATATGATATTTGTATTAAGTTAATATTTGAAATATATTACAGAAACATATATGATGATATGTCCATATTTGGTTAATAAGGTTAGGTACAAGAGCTCATAACTAAGAAATATGATTGTTAATCATATGAATAATGATAAGAATAACGAAATGATATGTATATGTATATGTATATGTATATGTATATGTATATGTATATGTATATGTATATGTATATGTATATGTATATGTATATGTATATGTATATGTATATGTATATGTATATGTATATGTATATGTATATGTATATGTATATGTATATGTATATGTATATGTATATGTATATGTATATGTATATGTATATGTATATGTATGTATATGTATATGTATATGTATATGTATATGTATATGTATATGTATATGTATATGTATATGTATATGTATATGTATATGTATATGTATATGTATATGTATATGTATATGTATATGTATATGTATATGTATATGTATATGTATATGTATATGTATATGTATATGTATATGTATATGTATATGTATATGTATATGTATATGTATATGTATATGTATATGTATATGTATATGTATATGTATATGTATATGTATATGTATATGTATATGTATATGTATATGTATATGTATATGTATATGTATATGTATATGTATATGTATATGTATATGTATATGTATATGTATATGTATATGTATATGTATATGTATATGTATATGTATATGTATATGTATATGTATATGTATATGTATATGTATATGTATATGTATATGTATGTATATGTATATGTATATGTATATGTATATGTATATGTATATGTATATGTATATGTATATGTATATGTATATGTATATGTATATGTATATGTATATGTATATGTATATGTATATGTATATGTATATGTATATGTATATGTATATGTATATGTATATGTATATGTATATGTATATGTATATGTATATGTATATGTATATGTATATGTATATGTATATGTATATGTATATGTATATGTATATGTATATGTATATGTATATGTATATGTATATGTATATGTATATGTATATGTATATGTATATGTATATGTATATGTATATGTATATGTATATGTATATGTATGTATATGTATATGTATATGTATATGCATATGTATGTATATGTATATGTATATGTATATGTATATGTATATGTATATGTATATGTATATGTATATGTATATGTATATGTATATGTATATGTATATGTATATGTATATGTATATGTATATGTATATGTATATGTATGTATATGTATATGTATATGTATATGTATATGTATATGTATATGTATATGTATGTATATGTATATGTATATGTATATGTATATGTATATGTATATGTATATGTATATGTATATGTATATGTATATGTATATGTATATGTATATGTATATGTATATGTATATGTATATGTATATGTATATGTATATGTATATGTATGTGTTTATGTTTTGATGCATAATGTAATCTATAGTTTATGAGGATCATATGAAATGTACATAGTAGGAACTAGTAATGATATGTCATCATACGTTTATTTGTGCCTCACTAAGTCATCGACTTAGCGTGTGAGTGTTTCACACGTAGGTTTCGAGAAGCAAGAAGAGGAGTAAAGCAATGGTAGGCAATGCAAGACAGACCAGTACATCCTTCCCTATTATCAGATCAGAAAAGTCTTTTATTAATATGTATTTTGTATATGAAATTGTAGTTGGCATGTAAGATAAATGATTTGAATTGTATATGCTCTAATAAGTTTGTAAACTTTTATTTTGAAATAATATGAAGTTTTCTTATAGAGGGAAATTTTCATTATTTTGAACAAGTAAAGGTTTTGATACTAGGGAAATATCGAATTTAATTTCGGTACTGATACCCGTCTTTGTATTAGTACCGATACCCTATAATAGATATCGATACCTCTTCAAAGGGAAATTGAAAAAAGAATCTTCCTTCAATTTAAGATATGAGAATCAGAGAATGCTATTTGGAATACTGATAAGTATAAATGTATGATTATGTAGATATCAATCGAGACATATGTGATATGTGTTATATGTGGTCCTTCGGAACATAGTGGTCCTTTGAGACATAGTGGTCATTCAGGACAAATTCTACACGCCCCTAGTGGGAATTATACAAGTTGTGGTGATAGCATAGTGCACAACCTCTATATACTCACATACCTTAAGTTCTCAAAAGATAATATAAAAAAACTTGATATGATAATGCATTGATTTAGTTGTGAAGTGGTATATGTGATATATGATGTGCATGAATATAGTTGCCATATAAATGGTTATATGATAATTGTATTAAGTTAATATTTTAAATATGTTACAAAAACAAATATGATGATATGTCCATATTTGGTTAACAAGGTTAGGTACAAGAACTCATAACTAAGAAATATGATTGTTAATCATATGAATAATGATAAGAATAATAATAAGAATAATGAAATGATATGTATATGTATATGTATGTGTATGTGTTTATGTTTTGATAAATAATGCAATCTATAGTTTATGAGGATCATATGAAATGTGCATAGTAGGAACTAGTAATGATATGTCATAATACGTTTATTTATGTATCACTAAGTCATCGACTTAGTATGTGAGTTCTTCACACGTAGGTTTTGAAAAGCAAGAAGATGAGTAAAGCAAGGGTAGGCAATGCAAGACAGGTCAGCACCACCTTCCCGATTATCAGATCAGAAAAGTCTTTTATTAATATGTATTTTGTATCTGAAATTGTAGTTGGCATACAAGATAAATTATTTGAATTGTATATGCTCTGATAAGTTTGTAAACTTTTATTTTGAAATAATATGAAGTTTTCTTATAGCGGGAAATTTTCATTATTTTGAATAAGTAAAGGTTTTGAAATTTGATGTGATACCTCAGACTCGTATCTGGGTTGGATACGGGTTGAGGGTGTTATATTTAATGGTATTAGAGCTAAGGTTTAGCCGATTCTAGGATTAAACTAAAGTCAAACAAGTTTTAAAATGTGTACATGCTAACATAAAGTGAAAATTTCTGATATGATAGTCTAAGGAGTGTGTTGTCTTGCTAATAGAATTAGATTGTTACGTTATAATAGAAGTATGATAACGAGAGTTCTGAAATAAAGTGAACAGGTGATAGACCTGATGGTGGTAGTAATTCACCTGCCCTGGCCAGGCAGGATGAAGAGCGGACACCTCAGGATGCGCCTTTGTAAAAGTTAAGGATTATTTTCAGAAAAATGAAAATGCATTCGAATAATGTTAGAGGATCTCCACTGTTCCAAAGTGAAGAAGTTAGATGAAGTAGTTTAGTTATTATGCGATCGAGTTAAAGTATAGTGAACAGATGTTATCATAAGAATGATAGAAGATTCAGTGATGTGGTTATTAGTTTAGAAAGTTCGATAATAAGTATTTCGGAGATAAGGTTATTAGAAATATGAAGACAGAGTTAATGAGTTTGAAACAGGAGAATCGTAATGTGTATGGATAAGAGTATAATTTGATAAGTTGAGTGAATTATTGTTAAGTTAATTTGAATGAAAATGATGTAGACATTGTTCGAAAGAGTTTAAGAATGGGTACATCAGTGATCAGTTTGTAAGACAAAGGAAGTTGGAATGTTGAGTTGAATTAAGGAAAATATATGGTGTATGAGTAAGTGATAGGATAATTATGACTGGAAAGAATATATAAGAATGGTTTGAGGAATGTTTATGTTTTAGATTAGAAGAACTGGTGTTGATTAACAAGGTTATATATATGGTAAGAAGATTTGAAGAGTAAAGGAGATAAGGATTCATATGTTTGAAGGGAGTTAAAGATTGATAGAAAAGTTTAAGATGAAAAAAAGGATATGTGTATTGTGATCTGAATAAGGATTTTGAAAAGAATAAGGTTTATGTAAGTAATGCTAACTATCAGAGTTTTAAAATACGATAAATATTGGTGATCAGGGATAAGTAGAAGCGATATGAAAGAGTATAAGAGTATGGATGAAAGATATGGTTTATTTATGTTATAAAGAGATTTTGATTATGAAAGGATAAATGGATACGAAAAATGAAAAGATAGAGTTTAAAGGATCAAGTGTGACAAGAATTATATGGAAGAGTATATTATAAGTTTGATACAGAAATTGTTTGATTTTGGTAAAGTTTATGTTTTAATCATATATGATTAAGGTTTAAGGTTGTGTTTCTTGGTCAAGTAAGTCAGAGGAATAAGAAATGATCTATAGGTATTAAGGAAGTTCAAAATACAGTTGAATCATTATATTCTCTTTGGTCAAGTTATTAAGAACAAGCATGCTTTTATGAAATGATAAAGAATGAATGATACTGTTTATATGACAATTGACATGATATGGATTTTCAAAGGTTAAAAGTAAGTGTACAATTGAAAGAGAGTAAAGATAGAAATGGATTGAGTTCTTTGGAAATTAAAGACAATTTATTAAGTGCAATTGCGAAAGATTAAAGTAGTAAAGCAACATGAGAAAATTTGAAGATATATATAGAGATAATGTTTCCATCGATATGTGCAGTGATAATTCGAGGACGAATTTTCTTAAAGGAGAAGAGATTTGTAACATCCTCAATATCGGGTTAATGACTAAATTAAAATATTTCAGAATTTGTTGGTCAAAGCAGATAAATTGAAAAGTTCGGGGACTTATATTGAGAATTTTGTATAGGATTAAATATAAAAGAAGGAGAAATAAAATGGTAAAATGGTCATTTGACTTAGAAATGAATTAAAAATGAATCTAGGGGTTATATAATTACACGTGGGAGATGAAGGAGGAAAGGAAAACTTTCTAGAGTTATCTTCTTATTCTTCTTCTTCCTTCATACGTGAAGTCAAAGTGAAAAGGTGAGTTCTCTTGTTAGTTGTTTATTTGTTGAATTTAAGGTTGTTTTATGATACTTGGATAATACTTAAGCTTAAGGAAAGCTTAAGTCATCTTAAAATCAAAGAATGGAGGAGTTAGGAGAGATTAAAGTTAAAAAGTTTTTTAAATGAAATCTTGAAAAAGAGTTGATAAGTTAAATTGGAAGCTAAATTTGACTTGTCAATGGTTTAATTAAGAGATATAAAGTGATAGAATTAAATTTAGAACAAGTAGAAAATTTGATATGATTCTTGAATTCTATATGGAAGATGAGAATTTGAGGATAAAGATGTGTTAAATGTCTAAGAATTTGTTTGAGTATGTATTCTTGATTTAAGGGTATTAAAGGAGCTAAGTTATGAAGAATTTGAGTTAGAATGAGTGAATTTTCGGGCTTCAAAAGGAAAATCTGATGGGTATCTGTACTGCTTCGATAGGTACCGATACCTCAAGACTGGAATTAACAAAGACATTAAAAGGGTACCAATACCTGATAAGGTAGTATCTATACCATAGGTATCGATACCTTAAGGGAGGTATCGGTACTAGGGAAATATCGAATGTAATTTTGTACCGATAGCAATCTTTGTATCGATACCCTCAGCTAGGGTAGTACCGATACCCTATAATGGATATCGATACCTCTTCACAAGGAAATTGAAAAAAGATTATTCCTTCAGTTTAAGATATGAGAATCAGAGTATGCTATTTGGAATACTGATATGTATAAATGTATGATTATGTAGATATCAATAGAGAGCAAGTCCAGATCAGTCGACAAGTATTGGGCATCAAAGAAAAGATAAGAGAACGATATTGACTAGTGAGGACAGGTGAGTTGATACTAATGGTATCTGGTGTTAATGGAAATATGACTTGCGATGAGTCTATTTCCTATAGTAGAATGTATGAGTTCATAAATATAAGCATGTGTTTGTTATGATTTATATGTGTGCATGAGTATATGTGTTGACATGTTGTTGTATATTACATGATTTATGTAAACACATGTTAGTGGGATAAGCATGTGAAATAGTATAAATGATCTATGTGATTATATAAGAATATGAAATAAGATATAAAATAAGGACTTAAGGAAAGATATGAACATGTGACATAAGCTATAAGAATTATATAATATATATATTTGAACAAGATAACTCATGGGTAAGCTATATGATACGGTATAAGGGATTACTCAAGGAAGGTTAAGAACTCAATGAGATATGACCTATATGATCTAGGTGAACAAAAGAGAACAAAATATAAACTATGTGATATATGGGGAACATATGTGAACAAGATAAGACATACATGTTTATATGAACACATGAGATTTGTTATAAGCTATGTGATACATGAATATGAGATCATATGAAAAGTGATATTGTAACATCCCAAACTATGAGTTAGTGACCAAATTGTAAAGTTTCAGAATTTGGTGACTAAAGTAGAAGAATGGATTAGTTCAGTGATTTATTTGGAAGTATTTCCTAAAAGATGTTTGTAATTATTAAAGGAACTAAAGGGTAAAATGGTCATTTGATTATTTAAGGAATTAAAAATATGATAGTGGGGATATATATTTTTACATATGGGAGTGTAGGAAACCAAAAACAATGTCTCCAGAATTCTCTTCTCCTCATTTCTTCTTTGTGCGTGAAGTTCCAACTGAAAGGTGAGTTTATTAATTAGTTGGTTATTTGTTGAATTAAAAGTTGGGTTATGATTCTTAGGTGATACTTAAGCTTAAGGAAAGCTTAAGTTATCTTAAGATCAAAAGATAAATGAGTTAGGGAAGATTAAAGATTTGGAGTTCCTGAGTCAATTTCCAGAATGGAGTTGATAAGTTGAACTTGAAACTAAATTTGACTTGTCATCAGCTTAATTAAGAAGTATTAAGTGTTAGAATTAGATTTGAAACATGTGGAAAATAGGGTATGATTCTTGAAATTCCTAAATAGGAGAGGATATTAAGGTTAAAGATGAGATAAATGAATATTAATGAGTTTAATTATGTATATGTAAGTTAGGAATATGAAAGGGGTTGAAATATGAAGGATTTAATCCAAAAATAATGAATTTTTGGGTTCAAAAAGAGGATTCTAGGTAGAGTGCATCGATGCATATTCATAGTGCACCGATGCATCAAGGTTAAAACCAAGAAATTATTTGAAGGTGTATCGATGCACTCTTTTAATCTAAAAACATCGAATGCAATTGGTGCATCGATGCATAAGGCATGCATCGATGCATCTCAGTAATAAACAAACATCGAATGTATTTTATGCACCGATGCATAGGTAGTGCATCGATGCACCGATAGGGAATGCATTGATACATTGTGCAGTGCATCGATGCATACCTTCATTAAAAGATGAAATGGGCTTTTCTTTTAGCCTAAGAAGTGACAATTTAGAAGATATCAATTAGTATACTGATATGTATCAATGTATTATTATGATGTAGATATAGAATAAAGCTTGTTCCGGAACAATCTAAGGATTAAGATTGATTCAAAGCAAACAAGGCTAAGGTGAGTGCACATTCTCTAGTATATGAGGTTCAAGGGAAAATAAGACTTGTGATAAGTCTATTTCCAATAGTGAAAAACATGAATTCATAGAAGTATGTATTTGTTATGATTTATATGTGTGCATGAGTATATGTGTTATGATATGAATATGGTAAGTAAAAGGGATTAATGGTGATGATAAGAATAATAATAAGGATAATGAAATGATAGGTATATGTGAATATATGTATTGATGTGTTTTGTATGTATTGTAAGATGATATGTTTATGTGCTAACATGATAAGATGACAATGATTTACATGTCATATGAACACATGAGAAATGTTATGAGCCATATGAAAGAGAAATTATATGTGATACATGAGGGTGAATCCTATGTTTATATGAATATGAACTCATATGAGAATTGACATGAACTACGTGATTACCTGTATATGTGAATGAAACCATGAGCTTATATGAATATATGATATGGTTACATGAATATGTAAAAGGATATAAAAGATAATGCCCATGTTATGTGTCATGAGAGCTAGGGGTATAGTTGGCATGCCAAGAGTCGAGGGTCTATGTGGTCCTTCGGGACATATATGTATTCTTTGGAACATGTGTGAAGTCTGGTGAGACACATACTTGATCCTTGGCATATGTATATGATTCTAAAGGAATGATATGTGGTCCTTCGGGATATATATGTATTCTTTGGAACATGTGTGAAGTCTGGTGAGACACATACTTGATCCCTAGTATATGTATATGATTCTTAAGGAATGATATGTGGTCCTTATGGACATTATTTTATGGCACTACGGTGCAATTCTACGCATCACTCTGGTGCAATTATATGTGGCACTTCGGTGCAATTATATGAGTTGTGGTGACAACATTAGTGCACAACCTCTATGTACTCGTATATCTTTAGTTCTCACATGTGTATCATGAGCTATTAAATAGATAATATTAATAAAGTGATATGATAATATGTTTGTTTCCTTGTGGAATTTCACGTGTGATATTGATTGTACAAATGGTAACTTATAAGATCATATGATGAAAGGAATCAATGATAGTATATATATATAGTTTACATGACATGATATGTATATGTGCAATTGGTTATGGTATATGTTATATGATATGGACATAAGAGATCATAGGAACATGAGATAAGAGATATGAATGATAATGACATATATGTATGCATATATTTTTTACATGTAAAAGTGTGAGTAGTATGAAATGGTAGTAGTAATTGTTTAGGTATGATTATTAGTTACCCTTTACCTTATATGTTTATATGCCTCACTAAGTCTTTGACTTAGCGTGTAAGTGATTTACACGTAGGTTTCGAGAAGAGTAAAGAGAAATGTGGAGCAAGACAGGTCAGTTCTCCTTACTAAAGGTTAGATCAGAAAAGATGTGAATAATATGTATTTTAGTATATAAAGTTCTAGTTGGCATGTTTTCAAAATAATATATTGTTTAAGCTATGAACAGTTTTATAAATGTTTCGAATAGTTATATGTAAATAAATAAGTGAAATATACACGCTCTAATTGGTTTTGTAATAATGAAAATGTCTTTTATGTAAATTAGTCATTTATATGTTATAAAAGTTTTAAATTACTCACTATTTTAAGCAAGTACATGTTTTAAAAGGTCAATGTGACACCTCGGATTCGTATCCGGGTCGGATACGGGTTGGGGTGTTACATTTAATTGTGTCAGAGCTACGGTTTAGCCGATTCTAGGCATCAATCGAAGTAAAAAGTGTTTTAAAAAGTATACATGGCAACATAAAGTGAATAATTTCTGATCTGATAGTGTAAGGAGTGTATTGTCTTGCTAACAGAATTAAAATGTTATGTTATATTAGATGTATGATCATGAGTGCTTCCAAAGTGAAGCACAAGGTAATAGACTGAAGGTAATAGCATTCACCTGCCCTGGCCAGGCAGGGAGAAGAGCGAAAAACCTCAGGAAGTGCCTGTATAAACTTAGGGAATGTCTTCACCATGTTGAAGAATATTCTGATGAATTTTCAATTTATATTTTTTTAACTCATAGAATGAATGTATCCAATTAGTTGAAAAGTTAATAGCACCCGAGTTCAAGGATGGATTTGAGGAAGGTTCTGTTGTTACAGACCTATGGTTAGATGATATGATAGAAGGTTTTTATTTCTCCAAAGAGGAGAAATTAAATTGAGTAGTTTCGTTACTACTTTGACCAGTTAGAGTATGGCGGATAAATGAAGCTCGAATATATGAGCTTGAAGCAAGGGAATTACCCATGCATGTGTATGAAAGTAAGTTTTATAAGTTAAGTAGATTTATTGTTGAATTGATTCTGATTAAGAAGGATAAAAAGGATACATGTGATTGATTGTTTAAGACTTGTGCCTTAAATTAAAAGAGTTTTACTGGTTTTGAAATTGTTCTCATTTCAAGAAATGGTTGATTGTGTTAAAGCTCTAGAGAGAGCTAAGAATAAAAGGATTGGAAAAAAAATCTCAGATGATTAAGAGAATTAGTGCTTCATAGAATTTTAGCACCATCAAAGAAAGGTAGAGATTCTGGTTCAACTTTAAACCAGACATGAATTAGTTGTATTCTTCGTCAGAGAATCAAATCAGATGAGAGTTCGGTAGACTCCAACAGTAAGTTTGATCTTGAAAGATTAAACAAAGAGTTAATTAAGGATAAGTCAGGGTTAAAGACAACCCTTGTGAATTGGGTTAAAAGCTCTTTTAGAAGTTATGTAAATCTAAGCAGAAAAAATATTTTAAATGGATTAGATGAGTATTAAAATCTGGTGATTTTTTTAAAACAAGTGGAGAAAAACATAAGTATAAGAATTGTAAAGAATAAGGTTTTGTGCAAGTAAAGTTGACTAACAAAGTAATGAAAATGAGATAAGGAGTGATAGTTAAGGATAAATATATGTGATATAAAAGAGCATGGGAGTATGAAGAACATGATATGGTTTAGTTATGCATAAGACAATGCGGATTATAAAAGGATAAATGGATAAAGACCAAGGAATGGATTAAGTGTTTTGCTAGAAATTAAATAATGTGAAGGATAAGAAGTATTTTAAATGTATCAAGTGAGGTAGATACTGTTTTTGTATTTAAGATGGAAAGAGTTAGCGTGGGCTAACAAGATTATGGGACGGAATGTATTGAAATTACAAGATTTCAAGATATGGTAGGTTATGATAACCAAATATGAAGTGAATCTGGATACAGTTGTATATTGTGATTATAGTAAAGTGATAGAGTGAAGGAAGTGAGGATTCAAATGTTTGAGTAAAACTAAGGATTGATAAGAAGAGTTTAAGTATGGGTACATCAATGATCAGTTTATAAATAAAGGAAGTTAGAATGTTAAGCTTGAATAATGGAAGTGACATGGTGTATGAGATTGAATGTTTATTTGATTAGTTGAGTAAACTATTATTGAAATAATTCCGACTGCAAAGAATGTATATGAATGGTTCGATGAAGGTTTATGTTTTATATTGGAAGAATCGATGTTGACTAACAGAGTTATAAGATAGTAGTGTATTAAAGTTAAAGGATTAGAAGATGATTTCAGGGTAAGCTAATTATGTATGGTGTGGATTGAGATATGGTTATGTATTTTAATCATTGAAATGAAAGGTAATAAAGGAGACAAGGCATAATACTGTATATGAATGAGAGTATAGGTTCAATAAGTGAATTACACTGGGTTGATTTTAACTGAAATGATGTTTATGATTAATTTGATCAGGGCTTACGCCCTAGATTGAAAAGTTGTTATTAATTAGTTGTAATGGCATGGATGTTAGAATTATCAGATTTGAAGGAAACATAAAGTAAGTTAATCAAATGAGATACGAATCTGGATGTGGTTGTGTATTTTGATCATATAGATATGATATAGGCAAGGAGATAAATATTTTTATGTGTTTTAAAGAAAATTTTGAAGGAAGAAAATACAAGCAAGATACGATAAGAATGAGGTTCTGTATAAGTGAAGTTGATTAGTAAAGTTATAAAGATATAATAAAGATTAGTAATCAGAGATAAGTTTAAGTGATAGGAATAGAGTATGTGAACATGAAATAAAGATATGATTGGTGTATAAGAAGATTTTGATTTATGAAGAAAATGAAAGGATGAAGTTTAAAGAATTAGATGTGATAAAGATTATGTTGAGATATAGGTTATAAGTTTAACCAGAAGTAAGAAAGGTATGTCAGGTAATATGAGAAATTGTTTAGTTATGCAAAGTGTGTGTTTAATCAGTTATGATGAAGATTTAAGGTTATGGTTTCTTGGTCAAGTGGATGTAGTCAGAGAAATGAATAAAGATTTATATGTATTAAGGACGTTTTGGAGTGAGTCAAGTAAGGATGAAATAAAAGTTTGGTGATTCTTGAAAGACAATTGAAGATTGATAAGGAATTTGATTCATTTATGAGTTTGAGTAATAATAATTAATGTTATTGTCTATCTAATAAGTGACATGATAGGAGATATAAAGTAAAAAGGTAGTCGAATAATTGAAAAGATAAGAACCAAGTTATTAAAGATGATACAAAAGATTAAGTTCAGAAAGCAGCATGATAACGTTAGAAGATATGTTCTTCTCAGGATGTGCAGTGAAATTTTGAGGACGAATTGTTAAAAGGAGGGGAAATTTGTAACATCCCAAACTATGGGTTAGTGGCCAAATTGTAAAGTTTCAGAATTTGGTGACTAAAGTAGAAGAATGGATTAGTTCAGTAATTTATTTGGAAGTATTTCCTAAAAGTTGTTAGTAATTATTAAAGGAACTAAAGGGTAAAATGGTCATTTGATCATTTAAGGAATTAAAAATGTGATAGTGGGGATATATATTTTTACACGTGGGAGTGTAGGAAACCAAAAACAATGTCTCCAGAATTCTCTTCTCCTCCTTTCTTCTTTGTGCGTGAAGTTCCAACTGAAAGGTGAGTTTATTAATTAGTTGGTTATTTGTTGAATTAAAAGTTGGGTTATGATTCTTAGGTGATACTTAAGCTTAAGGAAAGCTTAAGTTATCTTAAGATCAAAAGATAAATGAGTTAGGGAAGATTTAAGATTTGGAGTTCTTGAGTGAATTTCCAGAATGGAGTTGATAAGTTGAACTTGAAACTAAATTTGACTTGTCATCAGCTTAATTAAGAAGTATTAAGTGTTAGAATTAGATTTGAAACATGTGGAAAATAGGGTATGATTCTTGAAATTCCTAAAGATGAGAGGATATTAAGGTTAAAGATGAGATAAATGAATATTAATGAGTTTAAGTATATATATGTAAGTTAGGAATATGAAAGGGGTTGAAATATGAAGGATTTAATCCAAAAAGAATGAATTTTCAGGTTCAAAAAGAGGATTCTGGGCAGAGTGCATCGATGCATATTCATAGTGCACCGATGCATCAAGGTTAAAACCCAGAAATTATTTGAAGGTGTATCGATGCACAGGTAGTGCATCGATGCACTCTTTTAATCTAAAAACATCGAATACAATTGGTGCATCGATGCATAAGGCATGCATCGATGCATCCCAGTAATAAACAAACATCGAATGTATTTTATGCACCGATGCACAAGTAGTGCATCGATGCACCGATAGGGAATGCATCGATACACTGTGCAGTGCATCGATGCATACCTTCATTAAAAGATGAAATGGGCTTTTCTTTTAGCCTAAGAAGTGACAATTTAGAAGATATCAATTAGTATACTGATATGTATCAATGTATTATTATGATGTAGATATAGAATAAAGCTTGTTCCGGAACAATCTAAGGATTAAGATTGATTCAAAGTAAACAAGGCTAAGGTGAGTGTGCATTCTCTAGTATATGAGGTTCAAGGGAAAATAAGACTTGTGATAAGTCTATTTCTAATAGTGAAAAACATGAATTCATAGAATTATGTATTTGTTATGATTTATATGTGTGCATGAGTATATGTGTTATTGATATGAATATGGTAAGTAAAAGGGATTAATGGTGTTGATAAGAATAATAATAAGGATAATGAAATGATAGGTATATGTGAATATAGGTATTGATGTGTTTTGTATGTATTGTAAGATGATATGTTTATGTGATAACATGATAAGATGACAATGATTTCCATGTCATATAAACACATGAGAAATGTTATGAGCCATATGAAAGAGAAATTATATGTGATACATGAGGGTGAATCCTATGTTTATATGAATATGAACTCATATGAGAATTGACATGAACTACGTGATTACATGTATATGTGAATGAAACCATGAGCTTATATGAATATATGATATGGTTACATGAATATGTAAAAGGATATAAAAGATAATGCCCATGTTATGTGTCATGAGAGCTAGGGGTATAGTTGGCATGCCAAGAGTCGAGGGTCTATATGGTCCTTCGGGACATATATGTATTCTTTGGAACATGTGTGAAGTCTGGTGAGACACATACTTGAGCCTTAGCATATGTATATGATTCTTAAGGAATGATATGTGGTCCTTCGGGACATATATGTATTCTTTAGAACATGTGTGAAGTCTGGTGAGACACATACTTGATCCCTAGTATATGTATATGATTCTTAAGGAATGATATGTGGTCCTTATGGACATTATTATATGGCACTACGGTGCAATTCTACGCGGAACTCTGGTGCAATTATATGTGGCACTTCGGTGCAATTATATGAGCTGTGGTGACAGCATTAGTGCACAACCTCTATGCACTCGCATATCTTTAGTTCTCACATGTGTATCATGGGCTATTAAGTAGATAATATTAATAAAGTGATATGATAATATGTTTGTTTCCTTGTGCAGTTTCATGTGTGATATTGATTGTACAAATGGTAACTTATAAGACCATATGATGAAAAGAATCAATGATAGTATATATATATAGTTTACATGACATGATATGTATATGTATGGTATATGTTATATGATATAGACATAAGAGATCATAGGAACATGAGATAAGAGATATGAATGATAATGACATATATGTATGCATATATTTGTTACATGTAAAAGTATGAGTGGTATGAAATGGTAGTAGTAATTGTTTAGGTATGATTATTAGTTACCGTTTACCTTATATGTTTATATGCCTCACTAAGTCTTTGACTTAGCGTATAAGTGATTTACACATAGGTTTTGAGAAGAGTAAAGAGCAATGTGGAGCAAGACAGGTCAGTTCTCCTTACTAAAGGTCAGATCAGAAAAGATGTGAATAATATGTATTTTAGTATATAAAGTTCTAGTTGGCATGTTTTCAAAAGAATATATTGTTTAAGCTATGAACAGTTTTATAAATGTTTCGAATATTTATATGTAAATAAATAAGTGAAATATACACGCTCTAATTAGTTTTGTAATAATGAAAATGTCTTTTATGTAAATTAGTCATTTATATGTTATAAAAGTTTTAAATTACTCACTATTTTATGCAAGTACATGTTTTAAAAGGTCAATGTGACACCTCGGATTCGTATCCGGGTCAGATATGGGTTGGGGTGTTACAGTTATGAACTACATGAAAATAAACTACATGATTACATGTATATGTGAATGTGCCTATGTGACATGTTAATATGTGATATGAGACTCCATGAGAGTATTACATGATTTGTGATATTAATGTGTATATGTAAATGACATAAGTGACAATGCCCATTTTATGTGTTATGAGATCTAGCGTATAGTTGGCATGCCAAGATTTGAGGGTTCTACGTGGTCCTTCGGGACATATATGTATCATTTGGAATATTTATAGGGTCTTTTGAGACACATATTTGGTCCATTGGAATATTTATATGGTTCTTAAGGAGTGGTCCTTTGAGACATATGTGATATGTGTTATATGTGGTCCTTTGGGACATAGTGGTCATTCGGGACAAATTCTACGCGCCCCTAGTGGGAATTATACTAGCTGTGGTGACAGCATAGTGCACAACCTCTATGTACTCACATACCTTAAGTTCTCAGTAATGGACATGGGCAAGTAAAAGATAATATAAATAAACTTGATATAATAATGCATTGAGTTTTGTGTGATGTGGTATATGATGTGCATGAATATAGTTGTCATATGAATGGTTATATGATATTTGTATTAAGTTAATATTTTAAATTTGTTACAAAAACAAATATGATGATATGTCCATATTTGGTTAACAAGGTTAGGTACAAGAACTCATAACTAAGAAATATGATTGTTAATCATATGAATAATGATAGGAATAATGAAATGATATGTATGTGTTTATGTTTTGATACATAATGCAATCTATAGTTTATGAGGATCATATGAAATGTGCATAGTAGGAACTAGTAATGATATGTCATAATATGTTTATTTATGCCTCACTAAGTCATCGAATTAGCGTGTGAGTGTTTCACACGTAGGTTTCGAAAAGCAAGAAGATGAGTAAAGCAAGGGTAGGCAATGCAAGACAGGTCAGCTCCTCCTTCCCGATTATCAGATTAGAAAAGTCTTTTATTAATATGTATTTTGTATCTGAAATTGTAGTTGGCATGTAAGATAAATAATTTGTATTGTATATGCTCTGATAAGTTTGTAAACTTTTATTTTGAAATAATATGAAGTTTTCTTATAGCGGGAAATTTTCATTATTTTGAACAAGGTTTTAAAATTTGATGTGACACCTCAGACTCGTATCCTTGTCGGATATGGGTTGAGGGTGTTACAAGGATTGTTAGGAACCTTTGTATCCTCTAGTACCTGAGATTGGACACTTATTCCGTAGAAAACGTCGTGCTCAACGTGCTAATAGAGCCATGTACAACATTCAGAACCAATGAGCTCCGCAAGTACAAGTTCCAGCAGATCCAAATGTTGCGGCAAATTGGAATGTTGGAATTATACCATGGCCTAAAGCTATTCGAGATCACTTAACTCCTATTTTGGATTATCTCAATCCTGGAATTGTAGCTCCTAAGATTCAGGCAACATACTTTGAGCTTAAATCAATCATGTTTAACATGTTAAACTCGATCGGGTAATTTGGTGGCATGCCACATGAAGATGCAAGGCAACACATTCATACTTTCTTGGAAGTATATGGTTCATTTAGGCAAGAATGAGTGCATGAAGATGTGTTGAAGCTTAAATTATTTCCATATTCTGTATGTGACTGAGCGAGGGCTTGGTTGAGTAGAATTCCATCCAGCTCGATGTAATCATGGGTTGATCTATGCAAAAGTTTTTTGCTATGGTATAATCCACTGAAGATGCACACTCAACTCAAAAATGACATTGCGTCTTTCCATAGAAAACGTCGTGCTCAACGTGCTAATAGAGCCATGTACAACATTCAGAACCAATGAACTCCGCAAGTACAAGTTCCAGCAGATCCAAATGTTGCTGCAAATTGGAATGCTGGAATTATACCCCAGCCTAAAGCTATTCGAGATCACTTAACTCCTATTTTGGATTATCTCAATCCTGGAATTGTAGCTCCTGAGATTCAGGCAGCATACTTTGAGCTTAAATCAATCATGTTTAACATGTTAAACTCGATCGGGTAATTTGGTGGCATGCCACATGAAGATGTAAGGCAACACATTCATACTTTCTTGGAAGTATATGGCTCATTTAGGCAAGAATGAGTGCATGAAGATGTGTTGAAGCTTAAATTATTTCCATATTCTTTATGTGACTGAGCAAGGGCTTGGTTGAGTAGAATTCCATCCAGCTCGATGTAATCATGGGTTGATCTATGCAAAAGTTTTTTGCTACGGTATAATCCACTGAACATGCACACTCAACTCAAAAATGACATAGCGTCTTTCCGTCAAACTGATGACGAGTCTATGTATGAGTGTTGGGATCACTATAAGGGATTGCTTCGAAAGTGTACTAATCATGGATTTCAAGATTGGAC
Organism: Hibiscus syriacus; assembly: GCF_006381635.1. Lineage (NCBI taxonomy): Eukaryota > Viridiplantae > Streptophyta > Magnoliopsida > Malvales > Malvaceae > Hibiscus > Hibiscus syriacus. The sequence continues at coordinate 156,263 of NW_024061891.1, forward strand.
TCAAGTTATGATGTTTTACAATGGAGTCAATGCACCCACTAGGATGATGCTAGATGCTTTGGTAAATGACACTTTGGTAGACAAATCACCTGTAGAGGCTTTTGACATCCTAGATGGGATAACAAACAAAGACTACCTGTTTCCTTCTTCAAGTCTTTTAAAAGGGAGAAAAACACCATGGATATTTGAGTTAGATGCTAAAGATTCAGTCTCTGCTTAACTCTCCGCTATTACAAATATGTTGAATAACTTACAACGTTCCAATGAGGTGAAAGAAGTAAAGGTGACCAACTCAACATGTTTATTATACCAAGGCAATAAAATCAAGAATTCATCAACTATGTGGGTAATTTCAACCGAAGCAACAACAACAACCCCTACTCCAACACATACAATCCATAATGGCGTCAATACCCAAATTTCTCATAGGGAAATCAAGGAGCCAGTAATGCTAACCATCCCACTAGGTAACTGCATATTAATAAGCCCTCAATTTTTCAAACGAATATGTCATAGCATAATTCTAACAATGGTGCAGGGTCTTCATCGAATACAAGTTCTCTGGAGGCTACTATGCAAGAATTTATAACAAGTACAAGGACAATGTTGCAAGAGAATTCTTCAACTATAAAAAAGCAAGGAACGTTGATATAAAGTCGTAGCTCATCTCTAAGAGCATTGAAGGGTCATGCTGATCAAATTAATGTGGCATTGCAGGAACGCCAGCTAGGTCGCCTACTAAGTGACATTAAAGTCACTAAACCTCATGGAAAGAAGTAATATAGTGCACTCACTCTAAGGAGTGGCATCCAAATTAATCAACAAAATAAGTTTAGGGTAAGAAAGCCAAACAATTTCACCCTGTGAATGTGCAAGCAGAACCAAAATTGCCAGAAGAGATAATCGAGGATAAGAAACAAAGATGAGGGCATAACTAGTGAGCCTACTGATGGAGCAGACAAAAATGCCACAACAAAAGTAGATCCAAGAATAGAAATGTAGAAACTCATTTGCCAGCATTTAAAGAAGTGGAAAAAATCTTAAAGAGATTAATGACGAGTCCGGAGATGAAGAAGAGAAGGCTCAATGGGAAGATGACAACTGCCTCCGCAATCGCCATTGACACCCCCACCACTTGGCTTCTCAAGATTCGCAGAAAAAGGATATATTGGTGGTGGTGAGATATTCAATTTACTTATAAAAGAGAAGACCATAAGTAAACCTTAGCTTTTCAATTTATATTGTGGGAATTTATTCGAGTGAGATTGTTTATGTATTTTTCAATGAAGAAGTTTTTTTTGAAAGCGTATGAAGAGATCAAACAATAGAAATGACAGTGCATTTAAATTGAAAATGAGAAGAAAAGACAGAATTTCAAGGAGAAAAATTTATATATGAATATATTTTGTTTTAATTTTACATTTTTGGGTAAATTCCAAATTTCATCACTAAACTTTACTCTCCCTCCTATTTTGCTCGCTAAACTTTAAAAGTTTTCAATTTCTCACTAAACTTAATACATTGGGGTTTTTGGGTCACTTTGCCGTTAAATAATTAACAGTGTTAAAATGACGTCATTTTAAAAAATAAAATTTTCACTAAAACGACATCGTTTTGCATATATATATATATATATAAGCTCATTTATAACGTCGTTAGTGAGAAAACGACCGAGTGACCAAAAAAACTCAATATATTAAATTCAGTGAGGAAATTAAAAAGATTTAAAGTACAGTGAATAAATGAAATTTAGTTACCAAATTTATAATTTACCTTATTTTTTTTATTTGAGTGTATTATAAATATAATGATGATGTTTCATTTGAAAATTTTATTGATGAAATTTTACTCGAAATAATGGATAAGAGATGGTAGGATTTTGTCCTATAATTATAAAATTACTAGAACAATAATTTAAGAGTTAATTGCAACATATGTCCTTGAATTATAATTTTTATTTTAAATTGATTTTTAAACTTTTAAATATTTTAATTTTATCACTAAATTATAACTCCCATTCTACATTAGTACTTAAACTTTTGAACATTCTAATTTCATCCGTGAACTATGACCCTCATTTTATGTTGATCTCTAAACTTTTGAATCTTCAAAATTCATCTCCAAATTCATTTAAATATGTAATTAATTTCAACCATAGTTTAACCTATATTTTAATTTTTTTAAACATATAATAATATAACTTGGCCTAATGATTTATTAACAAGGGATATGATTGTTATATACAGGGACGGAGCCAAGATTAGATATTGACATATACCGAAATATTGAACTTTTTAAGAAAAATACAATGGCTTATTATGTATTTAAACTTAAAATTCATAAGACAATGTCTAATTTGTCTAATATTTAAACTTACAATTATCTAAATTGTTATTAGACAAAAAAATTGAGAACATTGGATTATCCTTCTTTAGTTCAGCCCCTACTTGATTACATATTTAGTAAATTCTTGTATTTTACCGGGGTCGAGGCCCCTTTGGGCCCTAACAGAGCTCCGCCCCTGGTTATATACGTATAGTATGGGATGGAATTAAAATGTTTAAAATGTTTGGGGACTAATTTAGAATGAAGGTCGTAGTTTGAGTATGAAATTGAAATATTCAAAAGTTTGAGAACTAATTTAAAATGACAATGATTGTTTAAGGATGAAATTGGAATGTTTTGATGTTTAGGAACTAATTAAAATGAAGATCATAATTTGAGGACATATGATGCAATTAATCTCATTCAAAATTGTATTTCACAAATAAGAAAGAAAAAGAACATTATGGTGGAGATACATGTAACAATAAAGCTATTAAGAATAGGAATTAAGCAATAAAACTTTAGTTGAATGTTACATTATCATCATTAAAACAACTATTTTAGAAATATTTGAAGAAAACTACTAATCCTGCCCATAATTTCTTTAAAACATAAGACAAGGATTATCCTCAACATGTTCTAACTGTTTTGAGCCCAACCCCAAAACGACCTTGAAGTCGTCCATGGGAATGACGGAAAAGTTCACTCGGCTCTTCCAAGTGCCTAAGCGTAGCTCGACCCCTCGTCCACGCCATAGAGTGGTGTCGCTTGTGCATTTACCGTCTTGAGCCATCATGTTCTCTCAGTGTACTTCAGGCCCAAACGGTTGGCTTCATCTTTAGACACGAAGTTGTGGGTAGCCCCCGTGTGCACCAGAGCTCTTGTTGGCTTCTCGTTGATCACCGCTTCCACATACATGAGCCCATTACTTGATGTTGGTGTCAATGACTTGGCCTTCAAGGCGTTTAGAACTTGGAGTGACCCCATCTCTACTTGAGACTCTGTGTCTTGACGATCGATGATGGCGGACAATGAACCAAGTTTGGGATAACTACTTATCGGATGCGGCCCTTTACACAAGAAGCATCCTCCTTTCGGAATGAAGGCCTTTTTCTTCTCTTCGTAGTCCCTTCGACTCGGACGTCAATCTCAATCCTCCTCTTTAGCTTGTGGCCTTCGGTGATCTCGGTCTCGGTTACCTTGGTTATTCTCCCGCCGTTCTCCCCCACCTCTGGCTGGATTCTTATCATTGTTCTTCGCCGCATTGGTGTGGGAGTAGGGTTGGAAGTCGACGAGTGACTCGGCGATGGCAATGGCCTCATCAACCGTTCTAATGTCCCGACGGTACATCTCTTGCTTGGCCCATCCTTGTAGTCCGTCAATGAAATAGAACAAAAGATCTTCTTCGGGCATATTGGGAATTTGAAGCATAAGGGTTGTGAATTCTTTCATATAGTCCCGCATAATACCCCGTTACTTCAACTCCCGCAATTTCTTGCGAGCCTCGTAGACCATATTCTTGGGATAGAAGTTCTTCTTGAGTTCTTTCTTGAACTCATCCCACGTATATAACCGACAAGCCCCTCGCTCAATGTCGGCATGTTTCCTACGCCACCATAACATTGCAGTATCAGAAAGATATAAGGCAGCGGTCTTTACCTTGGCGGCCTCGTCGTTAAGGTCTATTCCCTCGAAGTATTGCTCCATCCGCCATAGGTAGTTTTCGACTTCCTTGGCGTCCCTTGCCCCGTTGAACCCTTGCGGCTTGGGGCACTCGACCCTCGGGGTGGAGATATTGTTAGCACCCCCGCTAACGGTGGCTCTCTTGCAGAGCGTTAAGTTCTCCCGCATCCCCTCGATGCTTTCACGTACGGCTTGAATCATATCCTCTAGTCGTATGAACCGAGCTTCCACCTCGTTGTTGGTCTCTTCGGCATTTCCTTTGAGTGTGTCAACTTGCTCCAAGACATGGTCCTCCAACGTCTTGAAGTCATGCTAGACCCTCTCGCCAAACTCCGCCACCATCGATTCTAAGGAAGTGCCCTCACGGGCCTTACTTTAGTCCCTCTTCTTCTTCGGGTTGGTGGGTACAGCTTCTCTCCCACGTTCCTCAGCAACAGTCGACTCGTTCGAGTTCCCAACCATTCCTACAAGACACGTGCAAGATATTGACGCCTTTATCGGGCTCTGATACCAACTGTCACGGACTTAATCTCTCAATAAGCCTCGTGCGACCTTAGCTCCTTGTCGCCCCTCGCGATAGCTAAGTCAGCCTCACTCAAACTCGTGCTAATGTGGGAAAGGATTGGCAAAGAAACAAAGAAGAAAGGAAAGAACTTTGAGAGAAAGCTTGTTGATATGCTTGAAAGCTTACAACTCTTGGATGATTTACAAATGAGGATTCTACATCTATTTATAGCATCCCACCTCCTCAATGGACGGTGGAGATTGACTTGATCCTACGGTAGGGAGTGATTTTCTAGAATTCTCCATAATTTCCTACCTAACATGGAAGACTCTAGAATGTTTCTAGAATATGTACAAGTCTTGAGTGTTCTAGAATAATCTACACTATTCTATCAACCTCCAAGACCAAGTGTGGCCCAATATAGCCAAAATAGCCCAAAGTCTGGGGAAAAGGCCCAATTTCGTGACAACATGCTTTCATTTGATAAGAATCAAACTGAGATTTTATTAAAAACAATTAGAATCATCATATGGAGAAGGGTTAGTTTCATACATACACACACATACATGCATACATACACACACATACATAGATATATACATGCATGCATATATACATACATACATACATACATACATACATACATACATACATACATACATACATACATATATACATATATACATACATACATACATACATACATACATACATACACATACATACATACATACATACATACATACATACATACATACGTACATACATACATACATACATACGTACATACATACATACATACGTACATGCATACATACATACATATATATATACATACATGCATGCATACATACATACATACATACATACATACATACATACATACATACATACATACATACTACATACATACATACATACATACATACATACATACATACATACATACATACATACATACATACATACATACATACATACATACATACATACATACATACATACATACATACATACATACATACATACATACATACATACATACATACATACATACATACATACATACATACATACATACATACATACATACATACATACATACATACATACATACATACATACATACATACATACATACATACATACATACATACATACATACATACATACATACATACATACATACATACATACATACATACATACATACATACATACATACATACATACATACATACATACATACATACATACATACATACATACATACATACATACATACATACATACATACATACATACATACATACATACATACATACATACATACATACATACATACATACATACATACATACATACATACATACATACATACATACATACATACATACATATATACATATATACATACATATATACATACATACATACATACATACATACATACACACATATATATAGATATATACATGCATGCATGCATGCATGCATGCATGCATACATACATATATGCATACATACATACATACATAATCATATATTCCATAAGATATTATTGTAGAACAACAAAAAATAGAACATCAAATAGGACAAAGATGATTCTCTTCCATTATCGTTCTTAACTTCTATTCCAATTTTTAACCTGTCAAAGATCAAACCCATGAACATTAGTGAAAACATATTTTTTTTTGTTGAAAAAGAACATATTAACATTAAAATTTAAAGGAGACTACAACAAAATTTTCAATGTTCATCATTATCAAACTAAAATCACTTTAAAATATGAAACAGTGAGAGCATATAAAAGATCAAAATCATGAGAAATCAAAACCAAAATTCCAACTAAAGTGAACTTTAACTAAAACCCAAATAAAAAGCCTTACCAATTCAAAATTCCATAGATCTATCAGGAAACGAAGAACTGAGTCTTTCAGATATATCTTAAAAATGAAAAATAATAATCTTAATTAGAGTTCTATGGTCTGAATCTTAATTAGAGTTCTGAGAAAATGAACAGTCTTCCATCTTCATTCCCTATGTTACTGCTTCTTTTTCTTTCGTTCAATTGTTCCCCACTCAAGTTTCAAAAGTAACAAATTGATTATTAATGGACAGATTAGTTATTAATGCGACAAATTGGTAACTTAACGTTAACTGCAGTTAACTTGGATGATAGAAAGCTGAGATGAACTGTTAACTGCTTACCTGGCTCGTTTATCGGTAACTCTTTAACTTTAAATAAAACCCAATATTATTTTATTCACAAATAACCTTAGTGACCGAAAGTGCCTTATAATATACAATTTTAACCAACATTTTTGGATTTGCCAAAATGACCAATAAATTCGCAACGCAAACTCCAATTTCGCAACCCAATTTCCAATTTCGCAACGCAAATCTGTAAATTGCAACGCGAATTTATAAATCGCAACACATAAGTCAAATTCGCAACGCGATAGTCAAATTCGCAACACAAAAGTCAAATTCGCAACACAGAAGTCAAATTCGCAACGCGATAGTCAAATTCGCAACACAAAAGTCAAATTCGCAAAGCTGAATTTCAAATTCGCAACTGAATTTCGAATTTGCAACAGGTTTTAGTTTCGCAACACAAATGTTTTGGGTATATAACAACGCAACAGCAGCAGTAACTCATAACCTAAATCCCTAAATCGCAACTCATTCCATCTCCATCTAGCACTCTCTCCGGCGACATCCGTTCTTATATCCAACGACATCCTTCCCTATCTCTAATTTTTTTTACATAATTTTATTTCTATATAATTTTTCAATGATTTCTCTCCCAAATTATCAACTATCAACTTAATAAAGGTATGTTTTTCTCTAAATTAGTGATGATATCTAGTTTATAGCTCGTTTGTTTAGTAAATTAATTTACAATTTATATAATGAAATCATCTAATGTTGATCATGTTTGGATAGATTTGTGTTTTAGAGGGTCATGGGAGAATGTTCATGGTGTTTTACAATATGTGCCTTTACCCATGAATCTTCAACTAAAATTGTCATTAAAAAAGTTAACTTATGAAACTATAATGTTACGTGTTGCAAAGAAATTGAATTTAGAGCCTCTAAGTGGATTTATGCTATCTTATCAGAGAAAATGTAAAGTTTATTTGTTAACCGACAATGAAGATGTTGAACGATTCATTGCTTACATTAGTGTTTCGCAAGAAGATGATGTTACATTGTATGTTGTTGAACCTAGAAGTAGTGAAGTTGGGTCAATAGCGGGTAGTAATCAACTAAGTTCTTCAACCCTAGTTTATGGTGCTCACAATGTACAATGTTGTTATCAACCTCAAAATTTAATGGTTCCACCACAATTTCATCACCAAGAAAATTTTGTTTCACCACATTTCCAATACCAAACACAATATCAAACACAATCTCAAAACCCACAACCTTTTCCTAATCCAAATCCCAATCAACTTTCAGCACCAAATTCCGGTTATCGTATTTACCAGTTAGACGATTATGAGCCAACAGAAAAAATTGTGAGTACTAGTCAGTATTCGAAATTTGATCTCGGTCAATACCCGGACTTTGATCTTGGTCAATACTCAGATTTTGATGATGTGATAGAAGAAGAAACAGACCCTGCATGTAATGATTTTGATATTGGTCAAAACTCAAATTTTGATGATGAAACAGCCGCTGCCGAGGAAGATGTTGTTGATGATAATGAGGAGGAAGTTACAACTATGAATGAACATGTTGAACATCCATTCTGTAATTCATATAACCCTAAAGAAGAAAAAGAAAAAGAAGAAGTCCCCGAAGAAAAGAAAAAGAAGAAAATGCCACGGGAGTATAACTGGAATATGCCAGAATTACTTCATATACCGGAAGAAGAGTTAGTAAAGATAGCAGTTGATTGTTACAAAAAAGTTATTCGTATCAAGAAAGATGATTGTTTTGATACAAAGGAAGACTTGAAGATAGCTTTGTATACAAAATGTGTGGAAGATGGCTATCAACTAAAAGTTAACAAATCAAGCAAAGATCGTTTCGAAACAAGGTGTATGATTGAAAAAAACTGTACATGGCGTATGATTGCAAAGAGGATAAAAGATTGTGAAATGTTTCAAGTTAGGACTTTTATTGATAAACATACATGTTCAAGAACCCAAGTTTTTCCTCACCATAGACAGGCAAACAAAAAGGTGTTGGGTGGTTTTCTGGCTGAGTTAATATTTTTGAATGGAAGGGTATATCGGGGACATTAAATTATGACTAACATGAATGCTCGGTTCAAGATTAGTATCTCATATTCTCAAGCTTGGAAAGCCAAATGTTATGCCTTGTAATTGTTGAGGGGGTCACCAGAAGCATAGTTTGCCCAACTGTCGGCTTATTGTCACAATTTAAAGATGAAAAATCCTGGGTCGGTAACTCATATCAAAACAGATAGAGATGGACGCTTTGAGTTGTTGTTTATCGCCATTGGTGTTGCGGTTAGTAAATAATTATAATTTTGTTGACTCATTTTTGTTAGTTGCATGCATTTCACATTTAAATGATTATATTTCTTGTGTATATGATTTTGTAGATTCGTTCGTTTATTACTTGCATGCGCCCAATTATTATAGTTGACGGAGCACATTTGAAAGGTCGATACCTTGGAGTAAACTCATTAGTAGTAGCCATGGATGCTAACAATGGGATACTGCCAATAGCTTACGGGGTTGGCAAATATGAAACCTCTGATTCATGGACATGGTTTATGGGGCATCTTAGGGATTGCATAGGTCCTATTAGCAATCTGACAATCATATCTGATAGGGCAAACTCAATTGACAACGCTATTAGAAGGTGTTTCCTATATGTTTTTCATGGACTTTGTGGTGTTCATTTGTACAGAAATCTAAAATCACGGTCTGCTGGTATAAAAAATCACAAATGGACATACTGGAAGGCTGTAAAAGCTTATCGGGAAGTGGATTTTAATAAGCATATAAATTGTTTAAGACGTTTTTTGCCTCAATGTGCTCAAACACTAGAAGATGTCGGGTTTGAAAGATGATCAAGAGTACATCAACTTGGAGCAAGATATGGTTTCATGACGTCTAATAGTGCAGAATCAATCAACGCTCTAAGTCGTAATTCCCAGAAATTACCCATTACTATGTTAATGGAGTTTTTTCGAGCCTCTATTCAACAGTGGTACTACAAGAAAAGAAACCATGTAGGTATTATTTCTTTAAATTCGTAAATTATCATATATTTTACTAAGTATTATTTACTTAAATTTACAGGAATATTGGAACGTCGTGTTACACCATAGACTGGAAAAAAAAGATAACGAAACATGTTGTGAAGTCAACGTCATGGAGAGTTGAACCATGTTCAAACACTTTGTTTGAAGTATTGGATAATAACTTAAATGGGCTTGTCGATCTAAATGCAAAGACGTGTAGCTGTAAGAAATGGCAAACATCTGGTTATCCGTGTGGCCATGTTATAAAAGTTGCTCTTCATCTAAACCAAGATGATTCAAGTGCATATGCTATTGATTGCTATACTACAGAAGTATATCGACAGACTTATGCCGAGATTGTCTACCCATGTCCACATCCTTCTGAGTGGGACATACCAGATGACTTGCATACAGTTTTGTCACCAGTCATGGACAACAGGCTACCTGGACGACCAAAAAATCACGATCGTATACCGTCTAAGGGTGAAGAGAAGATGATATCGACATGTAGTCGGTGCAAGGAAAGTGGTCATACAAGGTTGACCTGTGGATCACCAGTGCCATCACAATCATCTTTTCCTCTACCAAAAAATGGATCCTCATCAAAATCCAAAGCTCATATGGTGCCAAGCAAAAGGAAATCAAAATTGTAATCAAAATCCCAATCACAACCGGCTTCACCTTTTGGGACTTATTAACTTAGGTGAATTTTAAATGCAAACGTTGTATTATGTGTATTTTATGTGTGAATGCATACATTTTCAGTTAGACGTTCATTAGTAACTTGAGTTTGAACATTGCTATGATCTGTTCAATTGTTATCATGTTGGGATTTTCTCTTGTGTTTGATTGCTTGGATAGTTGTTCTCTTGCTTCTTCAAGTGTCCTTAGCTTGTATTTATAGCTTGGAATGTGTTTGATGTTGTATATAACTTGATGTTGAATGTTGCGATCAACGTGAAATTGCAAACTGAAAATCGCAACGTGAATTTGACTTTTGTGTTGCGAATTTGACTTTCGCATTGCGAATTTGACTATCGCAACGCTTATTTCGCGTTGCGAATTTACTTTTCGTGTTGCGAATTTGACTTTCGCGTTACGAAAGTTTACCTTCAACAGGTTTTTTTAACCTTCAACATAATGCAGATTGAAAATTAAACAACAAATCAATTAAACATTGTTGTGGGTACATTATTTGAACATTGTTATGGGTACATTATTTGGAAAATAATGTTCCGAACTTCGTTAGAAATAACCCTTTTTCATCGGATTAATTTCGTTTTTGTGGGTACATTATTTGAACATTGTTATGTATAAATTTGTTGTGTATGTGTGTTTTGGTTTGATTATATTGTATTTATATTTTCATTCAGATGAGATGGGCTGTGCATAACAAAACAATATATCTCTTCCATGTGAGTACTTTATTCTAACCATGTGATAAGTGTGACAACCCCATCAACTCACAACTCAGCTTTAAACTCAATCAATATTGTCTTTTAGCTTGATGGTTCATAAAGCATGTTACTTGAACAGTATGAATCAATTATGCAATTTCCATGTTCAATTTAACATTGCATTTCAAATTCATTTCATATGTAATTGGAGTTTAAATTTCAATTTCAATTTGAGTTTGAATTTCAATATAAATTTCGGCTCCACTATAAATATTAGTCCAAGCCTTTGTTCCATCCAAACAACAACTTACACAATGGAATAACTTAGCCAATATGCATGTTATCATTGATTATTCCTAATTTCCATTGTTTTTTTTTCAACTTTAAACGCGAGGGAAATCCTGACCATCGTAATTTTTTGTTAACAAGCAGGAAGATTGGATATCCGAAGAATGCCTTTATGATATTATCCATTTCAGCCAGCTCACTGAGGTAGTTTAACCCTAAATCGAAACTATCTTAGCTAAACATACTTGATGTAAAAGCAGCTGCAGATTTAAAATCTCAATAGTGATGCATTTAGTTCTCAAACAGTTAAAGCGTCAGAAACGTTTCTGGGTGGTAAACGAGAAATGCAACAAATGGAAACTAAAAATCCTGATAATTGAGGGCTACAACTTGTAATAATAACAAAAATAATAAGTCTGAAATGCTTCCGAGTACTACCCAAATCATAAGTCCGAAATGCTTCCGATGCTTTAAATGTTTGAGAACCAAATAGATCACCTTCGAGAGTTTAAATATGCAGCTGCTTCTACATCAGCTATGTTTCTCTCAGACTGTTTCGATTAACGGTTATCCTATCTTCATGAGCTGGATGAAATGGATAATATTCGGAAGGCATTTTTTTACATAATTTTATTTTTATATAATTTTTCAATGATTTCTCTCCCAAATTATCAACTATCAACTTAATAAAGGTATGTTCTTTCTAAGTTAGTGATGATATATAGTTTATAGCTCGTTTGTTTAGTAAATTAATTTACAATTTGTAGAATGAAATCATCTAATGTTAATCATGTTTGGATATCGACATGTGGATCACCAGTGCCATCACAATCATCTTTTCCTCTACCAAAATATGGATCCTCATCAAAATCCAAAGCTCATATGGTGCCAAGCAAAAGGAAATCAAAATCAAAATCCCTTTTGATTGCTTAGGTGATTTTTAAATGCAAACGTTGTATTATGTGTATTTTATATGTGAATGCATACATTTTCAGTTAGACATTCATTAGTAACTTGAGTTTGAACATTGCTATGATCTGTTTAGTTGTTATCATGTTGGGATTTTCTCTTGTGTTTGATTGCTTGGATAATTGTTCTCTTGCTTCTTTAAGTGTCCTTAGCTTGTATTTATAGCTTGGAATGTGTTTGATGTTGTATATAACTTGATGTTGTATGTTGCGATTAATGTGAAAGTCAAATTCGTAACGCGAAATCGTAAACCGAAAATCGCAACGCGAATTTGACTTTCGCGTTGCGAATTTGACTATCGCAACGCTTATTTCGCGTTGCGAATTTACCTTTCACGTTGCGAATTTACCTTTCGCGTTACGAATTTATACCTTCAACAGGTCTTTTTTGCCTTCAACATAATGCAGATTGGATTTAAAACAACAAATCAACTTTTATAATTCAATTAAACAAGCAAAAAAATAATTCTTATTTACACATCAAATTAAACAAATCAACTTTTACAAATCAATTAAACAAGCAAAAAATAATTCTTATTTCCTCATCAATTAAACAAATCAACTTTCAATGTAAAATTCAATTAAACAAGCAAACAAAGTGTACCCCAGACTGTTGTTTATGCACAAATACATCAATTTCACGCAGCTCACGTCAGGAATAACCTGCAGAAACCAAACATTTTCTCAAACAACACTTTCTACACATCTAAACCCAATAAACAACAAATTATTGAATTCTAGGTACTTAACCAAACATTTTCAAACCAACAAAGAGTATATATGTTAACAACACTTGCTCAAACTTACCATACTGCACCTCTATCTCTATCCGTGGGAGGTAGAAGGTGTTTACTTCCTGTCGTCAAACGCTCCAAGCACAAGCATACAAGAGGACCACAATCCCCTCTGGCTCCCTCCGTTTGTTGTGGCGCGGTATCGTCTCTGATCATTGTAACTTTGACCTTTTTTGGCTTCTTGTTTCCAGAATTAGTCCAATAATCAATCGCGTCCAAGTATTTCACCAAATGAGCGCTCTATCCCTTACAAATAATATCTCTCAAATCAGACAATGGTATTTAATTTAACATGTTGTCATATACCATTGTCTTCAGGGATGGGAGCTGAAGCTCGACGAGAAGCCAATGACGACGTTCCAAAACAGGAAAAACACCTGCAATCATAAATAATTGCGCACATCAAATAAAATTTATGAAAACCTTTAAAATATTCAAAAAATAAATACTAACCTTATCGACCTCCCACCACGCAGGATAAAGTTTAGTTTTTCCATTACCCAACGTATATGAAGCATCTATCAGATCCTTTAATTGAGCTACGTGAAAAGACGTCAGCATAATAGTCCATCGAGTATTTCTTATTTTCCTCAATTTCCTTATTATTAAAAGACGTGACACCCATGCATCAATATGTTGTTTTATAAAAAAATATATATATTAGTGAATTTATTAATAATTTAAAAAAATTAATCAAAATGCAATATAAGAAGAATATAAGACTTATCACCCCTTCGAGATAGCCATTATCTTTAACCCCTAATAAAATACCCCACCAAGACCGATCAAGAAACAAATGAATAACATCGTCGAGTTGGCATAGGTCAGAATAACACCCCTTGCTCCGCTCATGTAGATAAAAATCAACTGCAGTCTTAACCCAAAGGGTATTATCCGTAATTGTGTCCGGTAGTGTTTCCCTCTCCTGTTGAGGAATGGCACTGGCCGGTAACACATACGAAAGCCAACTCGCATCCATCATATCGGGCACGGGAGGGGGTTTATCAATATGTCGACATATGACGCCATATGAATCGAACTCTTGAACGGTGGGCGAGACCTCTTGAATAATGACAGAGGCCTCTTGAACGGTGGGAGGGGCTTCTTCGATGATGAGAGGGGCCTCTTGAACGATAGGAGGTGCCTCTTGAATGATGATAGGTGCATCGGGCTTCTTCTTACGGAGTCTTGGAACTAGTGGGGTGAACGGAGACGTAATGGCACGTGCACGACGTCTGATGCGTGAACCCCGTCGTGCAAGAAAAACCCGACGTAAAGCATCTACCTTATCAGGCCGCTGAAAATAAATTAATACATAAATCAGTAAATAAATAAATAAATAATGCTGAAAAAAGGTTATTTGAATTTTTAGTATAGTATTAAACAAATTTACCTCATTGCGTAGAGTATGAACTCATTCTACAACGATGAAATAATCTCGCGTAGAGCGGCAACTCATCACGTAAAGTAGATACCTCACTACGTAGCGCACCATTATCATCGCGTAAAAAATCCACCTCACCACGTAAAGACTGAACCTCATCACGCCATGCACCATTATCTTCACGTAAAGTACCGACCTCATGACGCAAAGCACCGACCTCATTACGTAACTCTCCTAACTCATCCCGTGGAGGTGGAGAACAGGGAGATAAATGTCGTGGCCTCTTTGCCGGTCGTCTATCATGAGGTGATGATGGAGAAGAGGCTCAATGATGTGATGGAATAGGTGATGGTGGAGGTGGAGAAGAGGCTCGATCAGGTGATGGCTCCGGGTGTCGAGCTGTAGAATCGACCCGATCAGGTGATGGCTCTCGAAGTGGGGGTGCTCATCATCTGTCCCATCAAAAACCGCTTACTAGCTTGCCACCAATCAGTGGCAAGCTCAGCCTCTGTATTGGATAGTTGGCTTCCTAACAATATAAAAGCTCAAACAAAGTTAAACTTGTACTAGTAATAACTTGTTTATATATGGTATTATTTGTGTGTTAACTTACATCATTCATCGTCGTATATGGGAGTAACTCTTCCCAATCCAACATGCGGATCCTCTTCCAGGTAATAGTCCTCAAAGGCATATGACAACTTCTTCCAGGTAGCTTTCCATAGATATGAACCCCACGGAAACAGGTTCCATGCATTTAGGTCCTCTACCAATAATATTAGGTCCTCGGAGATAGGTTGTCTACCCTCTTTGCCTAAAAAGCCAGCATGCAAAAGTAATAAATGGCATACTCAGACAACATCAAGGTCATCCATCCGAGTAAAACCATCTTTAACAAATAATCTCTTCAAGTCGTCGACGTGTAAACTCGGCTTTGACTTTGCCAGCTCAGGAAAAACTCGAGATAACCATGATGGGCGGGAGATATGACTAGTGTACCGGGTTACTTCATCGTGTCCGAAGCGTAGACCAGTGATTAAGCAAAATTCCTCCCACCCAAAACAAGTATACGCCGGTGCCGGAGGAAAATGAAACCATATCTCTTCATCACCACGTTGTATCCTCTCGGGTAGATCGTCAGTCATGGTCTGAAGAAACAAATGTGTCAACATAACATCTACACCCGTATGTTGTACTTTCAGCCATGGCCCGAAGCAAGTATCCTCAAACAATTTTCTTTGTAGAGGTGTAAGCGTCGACGCAATTTTAGTGGCTAGGCTTAATTTATTCCTTAAGGTCAATGCATCCGAAAAAAATTTCTACAAAAACAATAAACATACCAAGTTAGATATACCAAAAACTACAAATTATACACTATAAACAGACATGATATTAAACAGTGAAAACAAAGCCAAATATGTTTCAAACTAGCACGATATTCACATGTTGTCATTATTTTATCATAGTTTACAAAATGCATCAAATAACATTCCAGAAGTAAGAACTTATATAAACATTTAAAAGGACAACATATAGGTTTAGTGCAGGTTCAAGGACAACATAAAGAGTAGTAGTTTATTCTTGAAACTTAAATTAGCAACACTGTGAAGTTAGTATTTGTCTTTGTTTTGTCTTTTTTTTGAAGAAATGCAATTCATTCAAGTTTCAATTTGCAGAAGAATAGTTTTTGAAACTTAAATTCGCAACACGAAAATGAAAATCGCAACGCGAAAATGAAAATCGCGTTGCGATTTTCATTTTTCGTGTTGCGAATTTAAGTTTCAAAAACTATTCTTCTGCAAATTGAAACTTGAATGAATTGTATTTCTTCAACAAAAAGACAAAACAAAGACAAATATTAACTTCACAGGGTTAAAGACTAAACAGTTTAGCAGTATTGGCAGCAACCGAATGAATTTACTAAGCAATCTCAGTGAAATGGTTAATCTTTATATATAATGAAATTACCAGTAAATGTATCATCAATATAAGAAAAATATAATAATAATACAAAAATTTCAAAATAAAAATAAGAGATTAAAAAACTAACCATCGGTGGTTGATTTTCCATTTCTGACTGTGAATGGTTGTGAGGGTTGCTCTGAGAGATGGAGATAGACGGATTTCACCGGAAATGGGGACGGATGTCGTCGTAGAGAGTGAGAGATGGAGATGGGACTAAGTTGTGATTTAGGGTTTCAGGTTATGATTTATGATAATATTGTTTATATTTGTGTTGCGAAATTAATATTGTGTTTCGCGTTGCGAATTTGATTTTTGTGTTACGAATTTGACTTTTGTGATGCGAATTTGGCTATCGCGTTGCGAATTTGACTTCTGTGTTGTAATTTACAAATTCGCGTTGCGAATTTGAAAAATTGCAATGCGATTTACATATTCGCGTTGTGAAATTGGAAACTAGGTTGCGAAATTGGAGTTCGCGTTGCGAATTTGTTGGTCATTTTGGCAAATCTAAAAAAAGTTGGTTAAAATTGTATATTATAAGGTATTTTCGGTTACTGAGGTTATTTTCTCTTTATTTTAACCTACTGCTACGACGCCATTGCTGCACTTAAACCCATCTTCAAGCTCCGAAACACCATGGCCAATCTTTCCTCTTCAAACTCCATCGCCTGCTCTTCCCTACCATTGCATCGCTTCTCTTTGTTGACAGGACAGTAATAACCAACATAGAATAGTTCTCTTGAAGTCAAAACAATGAATAAGTGCTAGTGGATTGTCTGGTTCTTTTTTTAAACTGTTAAATTGGTATAAAATTTGATTGAACTATTGATCCAGCCATGAAACATCATTTGAAAGTAACAACATCGTTTAAAATTTGATCAATACAACGATCAACATCAATTGAAACTAGCACCAGGAAAGACTGTTCTCCATAGATTGGAATGAAGTTTTTCTTTCACTGGTCAATCGAATGTTATCTCATGTCTGTATTTTAAAAGCATGAACAACAAACTATATACCTTGGTTCCTCCTTGACCCAATAAACCAAAGCTGCTAGGCAGCCATACCCTCATAAACATTTTTCCTTCAATAAGCCTATAAGGAAGAGGACAAAAATGCCGTAAATTAAAGCAAAACATACAAGTTTTCCCCTTAAATCTAAACATGCCCCATTGGAACCACATGAAAACGAGAGCTGTGGCTCGGAGTGTGATATAATGAGAAGATAACTTTATCACCTTCCATGGCTATAACGCGCTTAGTCATGGTCTCTTTTTGATCGAGCGGCGATCAAACGAGGACGAAATCACTCGAACTCAATTCCTTAACTGATTATACAAGTTTTCAATAATGACAAGTACAGCGTCGTCGGTTATGCTTAATGTTGGGAGAATACTGGGGCTCAGAACATGGTTGAACAATAGTACGTAAGAGTCGGTGACGTGTAGAAAGCAAAGGAATTTAGCGACAATGGAAGCTCGAGCCATGACCACCTTTTCTATGATATTCCATTTTGTTATTTTGTTCTCTTTGGATTGTGTCTGGTTCATATACAAAAAATGGAAACATTTGAAATCTTCACTTTTTATCTTGAAGGGTTGTGCCTTATAAGATCTCCAGAAACATATATTTTACCTAGGGCTTTAGCAGCTGTAATCAGTTGCTTAGGGCCCCTGGCTAACATCTTCCTAATGAGGTCATTTGCACCTTTAGATATAGATGGCCATGGTTGGCTTTTTAAGTCAAGATTACATTGTAAAACTGCTTTGAAATTTCTTTCTCAGTCCCTACACATTTGAAGAGGTGTTGGGACTTTTATCAAGAATCGTCTAAATCTAAATGTTCTAATATTTGTCCTCAATTTCCATGTGCATACCTCTGTGAGATGGAGTCACTCCACAAAGAAGAATGTATAAAATGACACCAACGATCCACACATCTATCTCCTTACCATATCTCCGGTTTAAGACCTCTGGTGCAAAGTAATAAGCACTCCCAACAAGGTCCCTATACATTCTGCCTGAAATAAATTTGGAAATTGAAGGCATAAATTTGGATATTATCGTCCAATCAATGAAGAGAAGCGATGCAGTGGTAAAGGAGAGCTGACGATGGAGTTTGAAGAGGAGAGAATGGCCACGGTGTTTCGGATCTTGGAGATAGGTTTAAGTGCACCAATGGCGTGGAAACAATAGGTTAAAATAAAAATGAATAAAATAATATTGGGTTCTTATTTAAAGTTGAAGATTTGTCTAGTCAACGATCCATGTAAGCATTTAGAAGTACAACTCAACTTTCCATCACCCATGTTAATCACGGTTAACGTCAAGGGATCAATTTATTACAAATCAGTAATATTAATGATTAATTTTACTTTTAAATCTTCACTGAAAAAAACCAAAACTTACACAAATGTGATCAATTTGTTATTTTTGAAATTTCAGTGAAAAAAAAAATCTTAATAACAATTTATGTAATTTACCCTTTAAAAAAACTTTGGAGAATTGACGTTATTCCCCTTGTTGGTTGACCAATCAAATTGTCTCGCCACGTTTCAATAAAGGAAAACATCTTATTAAAAATAAAATGCAGGGTTATTTTCGTCATTGGAGTTTTCTTATTTTCAACGTGGAATTATTTTATTGGGTTCCAATGTTTTTAACTAGGACAAGTCCCTTTGACTGACGACCTAAGTTTTGTGTAATAATCTTTCAAAAAATATATAAATTTTGTGTAATAATATAACATTGTCCTCCTCTCAAATTGCTGAGAAATTCGACTTAAATTCACCTTACATGACGGTTAAGTTTTTGGAAGTCTTAATATATTTTTTAGTCCTTATATTGTACTTCAAAATAGGGTGAGTAAAATTAAATTTGATTTGAAAAATTAATTTTTTTATCTGAATTAACTTAAAAAATTCAACTAGAATTGATTTCGAATTACAATTTTATAAACTCGGCTTGAAATTTTTAGTAATTAGTTAATTTATTTTTAAATTTGAGTTGAATTGTTCGACTTCGTATTATATATATATCACATATGAAAAAATATATTTGTATTGCATATATGGTTATAGAATGTCACTTAAATTAGAATCAAATAATATTATAATATTATAAATATTTACAATTAAATTTAAACATAAACTCGAAAAATCGACTCGACTCGAAAAAATTTCAACTCAAATTTTTTTTACTCGACTTGACTCGATCGAACGCTCACTCCTACTTCAAAATATGATTTGGCGTCTTAATTTTTTCACTATTAATAAGTGTAATATTTTTTCGTTTTTCTTTTAGGTGTTTATCGTTATATTTAAAAAAAATTAATTTTCTATAATAAAAATATTATTTAAAAATAAAAGACTTAATGTATTTATAAAATCCAGGATTTTACTGAAATCACAAAAAAATCTGAAAAATTAAAATTTCTCATTTCAACCCCATCCAATTGTCGTTGGTCATTTCCAGCTATTATCGTAATCGTCGAACAGTCATCCACCCGTCATTGCCCACACAATAATCAATAATCGCTCTTACCGTGACCACAATCCCCTAAATCTATAAAATCCCAACTATCCAAATCTCTAATTCTTTTAAAACCCCTAATTTCCAATTTCAACGATCATGCATTCTACTAGGGAGCGACAAGGTGTAAAGAATTAAATTTACAAAGGGTTCGGTTTTTAACTTTGCAACGGAGGCCGACTTCAATGGTTCGATTTTGTAAGGCGATGGAGGTTACAAAGCGATTAGAGATTTTAGGGTATTACAAAAAAAAATTAGATAATTAAATTTATTATTACCCAAGAACAAAACAAAAACAAAAATCAGAGTTCAAGAAGCATCGGGACAAATACATACAAAAGAATCAAAATCAAACAATGTCTAATGCATACAAGGATTCGTATTTACACTATCAATGCTATTAAAATTTCTACCCCTAAGTTGTGATCCGACAGTGTTATTGATGGCTCGAAGCAAATCTTGTGCATTTCTAGATCGACCTTGGAACAATTTCTTGTTCTTTTCCTCCCAAATGAAGTAAATCAGAGCATTAAGAGCAAGCTTCATAATGGAAGTAAGCAAAAACTTTCCTTTCCAATAAGAGCAGGCCAAAGCCAAAAAAATCCCAAAAACGAAATCTGAATCGGAGACCAGAAAGAGAGAATATTGAATTCCACAAATAGTTAGCCATAGGACAATGGAGGAACAAGTGATCCCTAGTTTCTAATGGATCATCACAAAAAATACATTGGCAATCATTGATAAGCCCCATACGAAGAAGTCTATCTTTAGTAGGGAGTCGATCAAGTAAAGCCATCCAAGAAATTAAGATGTGTTTGGTATATAGAAGGGAAACCAGATGATTTTCTGCCAGATTACAGGGGGTCTCTTAACCCGAATTGCATCCCATATACTCCTCACTGAGTAAGCAACAAAAAATATAGCAGTAGAAGCCTCACGCCTTAATTTAAATATTTTCCTTAAGCTCTAGCTGGTCGTAGAGTTAATTTCTGCAGTCCAGAAATTGTTACCTTTAAGAACATAGCAGTTAATCCAGGCGACACACAGTGAGCCTTCACCTGCAAGAATTTTCTTAATAAGAAGGAGCATACAAGCTTTGTTCCAAGTCTGTAAGTCTTTAATTCCAAGCCCCCCCCCTCCGAATTCAAGAAGAAAATATTTTTCCATCCTACACGGGCTCCAGAAATAGATATATCGGCGCCTTTCCAGAAAAACCGGAAGCATAATTGTTCAATTCGCTTAAGAACAGAGTTAGGCAGAAACAATTGTCGACACCAATAACTACTGATGCTAAATAAAACCGCTCTGATTAATTCAAATCTACCAGCATAGCTAAGAGTTTTAGTAGACGAAAGATGTAGCCAAGCCTTTATGTTTTCAATGAGGATCACACTGTCTTTTTCAGAAACTTTCCTTGTGGTTAAAGGAATGCCAAGATACCTTACTGGAAGAGAACCAATTTTAAAACCAGTGAGAAGATTGATGTTCTCAATAGTGGATAAGGTCATGCCAGCAGCAAATAACTCGCATTTAGAGATATTAAGCCTAAGGCCCGATATTTCATAAAACAAGTCAAGAACACTTGTTACCCCAAGAACAGAATCAGTAGTCCCTTTGCAAAATACAAGAAGATCATCAGCAAAGGATAGGTGAGTAAGTCCAACTCTTTTATATTTAGGGTGGTAACCAAAGATGTTTTTAGCAGTTGCTAGATTTAAAAGCTTTGAAAGAACGTTCATAGAGAGGACAAATAAAAGAGGGGATAAGGGGTCACCTTGTCTTATACCTTTCACTCCCTTGAAATAGCCGATTAAGCTTCCATTAAAAGAAACTGAGTATCTTGTAGTAGAGAAGGATAATTCAATCCAGTTAACAAACATACTTAGAAGACCAAAGGCTTTCAAAATAGCAGAGATGAATCCCCAATTTAAAGAGTCAAAGGCCTTGTGAAGGTCAATTTTAAGGGAACATCGCGGGGAAATGCTCTTCCTATTGTAACCTCTAACCAATTCTTAGGCTAAAAGAGTGTTATCGACAATGCTTCTACCTTTAACAAATGTGGTTTGGTTAAGGGTAATCATATCAGGAATAATGCTAGTAAGCCTATTAACCAGGATCTTTGAGATGGCTTTATAGAAAACAGAGCAACATGAAATAAGCCTAAAGTCTTTAACAGTACAAGGATTAGGTATTTTAGGCACATGAGCAATAATTGTTGCATTGAAAGCAGGAATGATGGAAGAATCTTGAAAGAATTGTTTCATGGCCGAATATACATTCTGACTAATAATAGGCCAGGCTTTTTTGAAGAACAATAGAGAATAACCATCAGGGCCTGGTGCTTTGTCATTACCTTGACAGAAGAAAGCATCTT
Source organism: Hibiscus syriacus (assembly GCF_006381635.1). Classification (NCBI taxonomy): domain Eukaryota; kingdom Viridiplantae; phylum Streptophyta; class Magnoliopsida; order Malvales; family Malvaceae; genus Hibiscus; species Hibiscus syriacus. The sequence goes on from NW_024061891.1 coordinate 178,703, forward strand.
TGATTTCCTCATTTGAGATTTCCTTAATAAGGTTTTCAAGTCTATCAGAGGTCAAAGAGACTTGAAGGATGTTTTTTAACATGATAGGGTCAGGAACATTCACCTCAGGATCATTTGTGCCAAGGAGCTTTGAAAAGTAATTGATCGCCTCATTTGATATAGAGTCAAATGATTCTAGCTGATTCCCTTGATCATCAATCAGAATACGAATGATATCACATTTATGGTTACGAGCAATAGCAGAATGGAAAAATTTAGTGCACTTATCCCTCTCCTTAAGCCATAAAACCTTAGCATTTTGTCTTAAGAACGTATACTCATCATCTTCAAGGATCTTAAGCTCAGATTGAAGTTGGACTACATTCTCAATAGTATCCTCGCCTCTTAAGGATTTAATATGTTGTAATTCAAGCTGAGATTTCTTTTGAGTAACTCAGGCAGTAAGGTCACTATAACAAGACTGGTTGAGGTTTATAAGGTTATTTTTCAGGCGCTTTAACTTAGAAAATAGGATTTGCATCAGATTACCTTGAGCAGGGGTGTTCCAAGACTGTTGGACCACACATAAAAAATTAGATTTTTGATTCCAGAAATTAAAGAACTTGAAAGGCTTTGGTATGTTAATTTGGAGTTCTTTGGAAAGCCAGACTACCGCCATACAGTGATCAGAGACACCAGGAGCGAGAAATTCAACATGAGAAGCGTTGAAGGAATTAACCCAATTCGGATTAATAAGGACTCTGTCGAGTTTTCTAGCAAGCAAAGAAGACCTTTGTTTGTTACTCCAAGTGAAATTAGGGCCAAAGAACGGGTGGTCTATGAAATCCAGATCAGAATAGACTTCTTGGAAGTCTCTTATATCAGAAGAAATAATTAGACCTAATATCTCAGTGTCCGAGATCTCAAAAGTGTGCAAAGTAACATTGAAGTCTCCCCCTAGGATCCAAGGGGATTGACCAATGTTAGCTTCTAAATCTTTAAGTTGTTACCAAAGGGATCTTCTCACAATACCATCATTACTAACATACACATCAGTAATGACCAGAAGAATGCCAAAGTGTAAACTCTTGATGGACATACACTGATCAGAGGAATGAAAGACTGTGAAATCCAAACCATTTCTCCATAAAATCCATATTCTACCATTAACTGCAAAGTCATAATTGGAACAAGCTTTCCAACCACTGAATTTCCTACTTTGAATACTTTCAGCTTTATCCACTTTGACTTTAGTCTCAAGCAAACAAAGAACATCAATTTTATTCTGAAGAGCTCTTTTAAGAACACTTCCTTATTTTTTAGGACAATTCAATCCTCTAACATTCCAAAATCTGATGATCATTGAGTATGAGTATCAGGGGTTACCCCTCTACTACCTACATAACTATTTTTTGCTAAGCCTATTTTTTCCTTCTTTTTGGATTTTAATTCTTGTACAATGGCAGAGACTCCTAAAGAGGAAGAACGAGGCTTTCGGGGAAGACCTTCTAGTGCAAAATAATTTCATCTGCTCCGATAAGTATTTCGAATCTGTTTGAAGAGGAAGAGAATGAAGCTTTGACTTTATTTTTAGAGAGTCTACCTCTACGTTTTTTAGTAACCTCAAGAGTGTTTTCTTCCTTGTTAATTGGAGAGGGAATAGAATCAGAATTTTCCTGAGAGGTATCAACATTTACAGGAGCTGTGGAAAAAAACAATTATGCACTAACATAAACCCATCAGAAGGCTTAATTGGTTCCATATCGACCTTTTTACGAGTAGAATCATTAAGATCAACAACTTCTTTGGATTCAGACAAGTTTTGGGAAACTGTATTCTCTTTTTCTTGTAGCATTTCAATACCCCCAACAGTTAGTTCAACCTCTTTAGGGGAACCATCCTTTTTTCTCCACATTAGAGTCTTAGCTGGGGCTTGAATTTTTGTTTCCTTGCAACCCTTATCAGAGTGACCAAAAGTTTTACAGGATCGACAACGGGGAGGTACCCAAGGGACCTCAACCTTAACCGATACAGAATGACCATCATTGATGACTACTTCAATGAAATTAGGAATAACATTTGTAACCCCTAGTTCAATGCAAACTTTCGTGAATTCAAGATGAGATTTAGCAGTTGTGATCGATTCCATTGAAAGGGGGGAACCTATGGCACTCGCAATATAGTTCATACCAGTACGCGAGAAGAGTTCAAGAGGGACATTATAGAGGTGTATCCAGACTGGGATTTTAGTTAAATCAAAGTTTAATCGTTTAAGGTTTGGCTCCCACCTCATAAGAATCAAAGGTTTGTTCAATATACCATGGCCCATTATCTAATACCCAGTCTCTATCAGAATCAGAAGCGAAAGAAATAACATAGAGATTTTGGCCAGCAAAACTAACCTGAACGTTCCTGCCAGATAAGGACTTCTTCCACAAATTTTTCACGATTCTTTTCATTGAAGCAAAGTTTGGGGCTGCTCCAAGGAATTGGCCCACGAGAGAAGAATTCCACTCCGAAATTCCTGTTCAAGCACTTCAGGGGAGGCTGGACAAAGTAGTGCCATTGCGAACCCTAAAAGATAAAAATCCAAGAAAAAATATTTAAAATTTTATACATTATATGTTAGATAACATTTAAATTTAATGGTCATGACCGTCTATGCACCTAAAACTGTAATATATACACCTATCGTTAACAAAAAAAAATTATGTGCCAAATGTATTTTAAATATTATTTAAATATTAAAAAGTATATTAAACCTTTTGAAAGAAAAGTAATTATCAGCCGCGACAGTACCATGGAATGGATTAGTTGGCAGCTTTTCATTGGATAGTGAGACGTAAGGAATTTCTATTTTCCTCAAATACCCTTGTCTGTTTAGGGGAATAGTCTATGCAGAAATTAGGGAAAATCAAGTTTGAATTTTTAAGTAATTTGGTCAAAGTTAAATTTTTATTACACAAACTTAGGTTGTCCTGTTAAAATACTAAAGGCCAATAAATCCATGCCACGTGAAAAAATAACCTGACCATTTGTTTTTTAATGAAATGATTTTGATTAATAAAAATGAGGTGTTACTATTTGACAGGTCAGCGCTTAAGGGGGAATAACGTCATTTCAATTCATTTGCCTTATTTTATTTATTCTATTCCCCTTCGTCCATTTTAGATTTTATCTAAAAAGAATAAAATATTATATATATAATTTTTTCCTTTTCTTAATGAAAGAAAAAGCAATCAGTGACATAGGGGAGAGAGAGAGGAAAGTCTCTTCATTTTCTCATATACCTCTAAACTTGCAGCTTAAGAAATACCAAAAAGAACATATGTAAATCTAATTGAGATTTTTTTTTTCATTCTCGAAGATACTTCTCAAATAAAACCCAGTTCTTGTTTTTCAGAGTAGTTCTGTATAATCTCCCCCTTCATCGATTTCGTGAACTGGTAAGTTAGTTTGGGTTTTTAGTTTAATGTGATTTTATGCAATCGAATCTTTCTTTTGATTTCTCCAGAGCCAGATCTTTTATCTACTTTTACTGTCAGTGATTATTTTTTTTTTTGAATTTATTTCTGCTGATATTTATGCTTTTGATCTTTTCTGTATTTTTATTTTTCTTCCCAAGCTATGATAGTCTGAATCTATATTTAATTTTTCACTATCTATTTTGGTTGACATGTTCTTGATAAACATTGACTTGGCCGTTGCTGTTGTTTTCTTAGAATCCCAATTGGGTTTATCTATTTATTTTGGGTTTTCGTTTTCGAATAATATCTTATGGAATATTTATGAAACTAACCTTTCTCCGTGTATTGATTCTAATGGGTGCTTTTTTTTTTAGTCTCAGTTTGATTCTTATCAAATGAAAGCATGTGCTGTGAATGGGAGGGGTTAAACCCGAAGCCGATTCCGGTAACATCGAACGCTTCTTTTGAAGATAGCAGACATCCTAGTGTAGATATGAATCACCTAACTGTAGTGACCGAAGATACTTTTGCAAGTCTGCTTGAGCTTGCTGCTAATAATGATGTCGAGGGCTTTAAACGATCGATTGAGAATGATCCTTCCGGTGTTGATGAGGTTGGGTTGTGGTATGGTCGTCGGAAAGGCTCAAATCAGATGGTTAGTGAGGAGAGAACTCCATTGATGGTTGCTTCTATGTATGGTAGCATCGATGTTATTAAGCTGATCCTTTCCTCTTTGGTTGCTGATGTTAACCGTGTGTGCGGCCGTGACAAAACCACTGCCCTTCATTGTGCTGCATCCGGTGGGGCTGTTAACATTATCGACGTTGTGAAGCTGCTTTTAGCTTCCGGTGCCGATGTAAATATGGTTGACGCCAATGGTCATTTTCCTGTTGATGTTATTGTTGTTCCTCCAAAGATTCGAGATGTGAAATTAACTCTTGAAGAATTCCTTGCAACTGAGAGTTCCGGTTTTGATCTGAGTTCAAAGGTGTCGGCTGTTTCAAATTCCGACTCCCCTCCTCTATTGCCTTTGCAGGAAAATGGCTCTTTGTCATCTGGTTTGGATTCCCCGGTGAAGTCAGAGAAAAAAGAATACCCGATTGATCCATCTCTTCCGGATATCAAGAATAGCATCTATTCAACTGATGAGTTTCGGATGTATTCGTTCAAGGTGCGGCCTTGTTCACGTGCCTACTCCCATGATTGGACCGAGTGCCCGTTTGTTCACCCTGGGGAGAATGCTCGAAGAAGGGATCCTAGGAAGTTTCATTACAGTTGTGTTCCTTGCCCTGATTTTCGCAAGGGGGCATGTAGGCGCGGAGATATGTGTGAATATGCCCATGGTGTTTTTGAATGCTGGCTACACCCTGCTCACTATCGGACCCGGTTGTGCAAGGATGGTACTAGTTGTGATAGGAGAGTCTGCTTCTTTGCCCATACTCCTGAGGAACTCCGACCTCTGTATGTCTCCAGCGGTTCTGCTGTTCTATCTCCTCGATCGAGTACTTCCAGTGCCACAGCTATGGATTTTGCTGCTGCTATGAGTCTCTTGCCCGGATCACCTTCATCTGTATCCGCTATGTCTCCGTCACCATTCACACCACCCATGTCTCCCTCAGTGAATGGCATGTCTCATTCCAACGTTGGCTGGCCACAACCGAATGTTCCAGCCTTGCATCTTCCTGGAAGCAACCTTCAATCTAGTCGGCTGCGATCTTCTCTTCATGCGAGAGACATTCAAGCTGAAGAATTCAACTTTCTCTCCGAGTTCGATGTGCAACAACATCAGTTGATGAATGAGTTATCTGGCCTTACTCAGCCGTCGTTGAGTTCAAGTTCTTTTAACCGATCTGGTCGAATGAAGCCCCTGACCCCATCAAACCTCGATGATCTCTTTTCTGCTGAGAGCTCCTCTCCACGGTACTCCGATCAAGCGTTGGCTGCCGCTGTTTTCTCCCCAACCCACAAGTCTGCTGTTCTCAATCAATTTCAGCAGCAGCAAAACATGCTCACACCCATAAATACAAATTTTTCTCCCAAAAGTGTCGAGCTTCCTCTCTTGCAGGCTTCTCTATCCGGTAGAATGTCTCCTCGAAATGTTGAACCTATCTCACCGATGAACCCTAGGATTTCGATGTTAGCTAAACGGGAGAAGCTGCAAGAATTTCGCAGCCTAAGCTCTAGGGAGCTCCTCTCTGGCACGGCTGCTATTGTTGGTTCCCCGGTTAATTTACAGTCAAAATGGGGGTCCTTCAATGGGAAGCCGGACTGGGTTGTTAATGCTGATGGGTCAGTCAAGCATAGTAGGTCGTCGTCGTTTGAGCTGGGTAACGGGGACGAGCCTGATTTATCATGGGTTCAATCCCTTGTCAAAGAATCTCCAACTGATATCAAAGAGAAAATAGCAGCACCGGTCTCGGGTGAGGGTTCAAGCATGAACTTGGATCCGGTCGATAATGCTGCATTGGGTGCTTGGCTCGAGCAAATGCAGCTCGATCAACTTGTGGCTCAGCAGAACTGAAACCTGATTCGCTGAGCCCACCTGAGGTATAGACGACAGTAACGTTCAAATTCTTTTTTGTTCGGACAGGTAAAGAAGAAGAGAAGGTGAAGGTGAAGGGAAAGAGATTGAGGTGAGTTTTACAATGGAAACTTCGTTTTCACCATTTTATCATTACTATTATTACAACAAAACAGTTGAAACAAGTTGAGGATAATCCTTGTCTTGTGTTTTAAAGAAACTATGACCAGGTTTAGGTTTTTTTTTTTTTTTGGTTTTCTTCACAATGTAATATGATGATGATGATTAACATTCAACTAAGGTTTTATTGCTTAATTCCTATTTCAAATAGCTTCATTGTTCCTTGAATAGGTTAAATATATCTCTGCATTATATGCATGATAAGACGGTGATTGAAACTAACACAATTTAGATTATTAAGGGTTAATGTCACATTTTGCCCCTGAACTTTCATTGGAGGTGCAGTGTAGTATTTGCACAAAAATTAGTGCTCTCTTCATATTTCCAAGTGAAGGACGCAGGTGCTCCGAGCCATAACCGGTAGGGTAAAGGAGCCGGGGGGAGCCAGAGCAGTGACGTCAATGTGAACTAAAAGAGAGATTGAGAGAGTTTATGGGTCAAATTGATATTTTATCTAAAGTGTAAGGGTTAAATTAAAATTTTATCAATTTTTTAACGTGTCGTGTCATTGAACTATTTCATGGAGAAAAGTGTAACAAATCGATAACGTAAGCGATCAATATCGAAACTTTTTAAAAACTGGTGATCAAGATTGAACAGACCAAAATAAAAGGGACCGCCAATATTGTTTACCCTTTATATATTACCATTTTATACATTATTTTAGTAATAAAACTTCAACCTTTTATTAATTGCTTTACATCTTGAATTCTTTTGATTTCAACCCGCTTCGGTTAATTTATGAAATTCCCCTAATTTAAGTAAAAAAAAAGGAGTTTTATTTGTGATTATTGTATATTGATTTATAAGATGATTCAGATTGTATTTGAGGTGTTACATATTTCATGCTAATATAAAATTATCTGTCTTATATGTAATATTATTTTAGAGTTAACAAAACCCGATTCAATAAGGAAAAATATTTTTTTGAAATTTTAATTGTTCGATTTAATTTTTACATTTTGAGTTCGAGTCAAGTTATAATTTTTAAAGTTTGAATAGTCAAAAATATAAAATTAAAATGACATCTATTTAATCTTTAACTAAGTAATTTGATTATTTTATAATTTAATCTCCAATTTTCTTATTCTTTTATTTCATCTTTCAATTTAAGTATGTTTTTTACCAAATTTAAATCACATTCTTCTCGACCTCTATAAAATATTATGCAACAATATAGCTTCAATTCTTCTTTTAAAAATACTTATTTTTAATTTAATCTCTTAATTTTACAAAATCCTCCTATACTAACTGTTTTGAAATAGCAGCAACGCAATATGCAAATCTAATAAACTAATATTTGAAAAAGAAAAAAAAAAACACAGCTAAACCTGCTAATAATTTCTTTAAGACATATAAGATATCCTCAACCTATACTAACTGTTTTGTTGTAATAATAATGATAATAAATGGGGAAAATTGAAGTTTCCATTGTAAAACTGACCTCAACCTCTTTGCCTTCACATTCTTATATTCCTTTACATTTCCTTCAACATTCAATAACCACCAGAATCCGAATATCCGGGGGGAGGGGATACAAATGTTATTTACCGAAACATTTTTTGTTGTCACTACCTCGGGAGGGCTCGACGAAACCGGTCTCAGTTTTGCTGCGCCACAAGTTGATCGAGTTGCATTTGCTCGAGCCAAGCTCCCAACGTAGTATTATCGACCGGATCTGAGTTCATGCTAGAACCCTCACCCGAGAATGGTGCTTCCATTTTCTCTTTGATCTCCGTGGGAGATTCTTTTACAAGGGATTGAACCCATGATAAGTCTGGCTCGTCTCTGTTACTGAGCTCAAACGAGGACGACCTGCGATGCTTGCCTAACCCTTCAGCATTGAAAGCCTAATGATAATTGTTTAATTTAGTTAATATTTTGCTTTTAAATTACTTCTTAATCATTGGTTTTTGTGGTTTAATCGTTCGTTTTGATTCATTTTCTGTACAAGACGTCAGATTTTGGAAATTGAACAAAAAGGACAGAATTATGTAGTTTTTTTTATTGTATTTTCGGAATCAAAGCTGGCTGGAATTCGGATTTGGATTAAACTCAAGTTTTAGAATAATATTTTAAATATTATATTTTATCTTTGAATTTTAGTTTAAATAGGTTTTAGTATTTTAATTAAGTTTTAGGATATTATTTTTATATTTTATCTTTGTTTTAGATATTTTAGTTTAAATAGGTTTTAGTATTTTAATTAGGATTTAGAATATTATTTTAAATATTATTTTTTAGGTATTTTAGTTTAAATATTTTTAAGTGTTTTAATTAGGATTTAAGATGTTTTAGCTTGTTTTTAGGAATTTGAAGGCTATAAATACCTATCAGGGTAAGCCTAGAAACATATATCTCTCATCTGAGAATAAAATCTTCTTTTTCTCTCTAGCTTTCTCTCTATTTTTCGCATACTTTTCAATTATGCTAAGTATTACTTTGGTCATGCTTAGTTAATTTTCTCTCAAGCCGAAGACTGAAGCGAAGACTCAATTCCAAACGTGAGAATTGTAAGGTATTAAATAGCTTCGATTTTTCTCTTTGTTAACGATTTCGACATTGGTCCGAATATTGTTATGGTTAACGTTTGAAGAAGGATTTGCTTATTGAAGTATATTCAACTTCTCGAGAACACACTTAGCAAAATAGTTTGCTAAGAGAAAACTGAGATCGAATCAGTTATTGTTGAAACGACACAATCCGAGTTGGCAGCGAAGAATTGTCCTTGTAAGCCGACGTGAATCTTGAAGTAAAAATATGTTTCGATGATCCGAGGAATTTGAGGCAAAGCTGAAGTTTGAGGCTATTTTCACTATAAGTTTCTCTTTATCTCAATCTCTTTAATTTGTTTATTTAATTATTTTTATTTATTTAATTATCTTTTATTTTAAAAACAACTTTTAAAAATCCCCCTTTTATATTTATTACTATTAATATTTATTATTTTTTTTTTTCTTTTTTTATAATTATTTATTTTATTATACATTTTCAACTTTACATGGAATTCTATCTTTTCCTAAAATCAAGAAACATTTTTAAATCATAAAAACCATAGTCCCTATGGATCGACCCTGCTTCTCTATACTACCTTTTCCTTTATATTTAAGAAGTCGGAATTATTTTGATAACAAAACGACGGTTATCAAATTGGCGCCGTTGCCAGGGACTAACGACAAGTACTGATTTTTTTTCTAGTTTTTTATTTATGACCAGAAGAAACCCAGGTGAAGAACCAGAATCAAATCCGAGACTGGAGCAGACACATACAACATTCCAATGGCAGAAGAAGAACAAACGATCCGAGAGCTAGCCACAGCTCCTGTCACTCAGACGCATTATGCATTAATTTTCCTAGTGGCGGGACTCCGTTTCAATTAAAGACGGGACTCATTCATCTTCTTCCCACCTTCCACGGCTTTCCCACTAAAGATCCGCACAAACACTTGTTGGAATTCAACATGGTTTGCACTAGCATGAAACCACAGGGAGTTATTGAGGATCAAATTAAATTGAGAGCTTTCCCTTCTCTTTAGCCGATTTGGCTAAAGATTGGTTATTTTATTTACCTCCAAATTCAGTTAATTCATGGGCTACATGAATCAAATTTTTATTGACAGGTTTTTCCAGCAGCTAAAGCAAGCGGATTACGAAGGAGCATTCTTTCCATTCAACAAAAAATTGACGAAAGTCTTTATGACTATTGGGAACGATTTTAAAAACTTTGTGCACGTTGTCCGCAACACGGATTAAGTGAGCAAACATTACTTCAATACTTTTATGAAATCCTTTTACCAATGGAGATGAAAATAGTGGATACCGCCAGTGGAGCATCATAGTCAACATGACCCCAACAATAACAAGGGAATTGATTTCAACCATGACATCCAACTCTCAACAGTTTTCAAGTGAACCCAGCCGATGGGTTCACGAGATAAGTACATTTTCCCTTGAAAATAAGTTAGATAAATTAACTGAAGTAGTTAATTCACTTGTTTCAGAAAAATCTGGAGCAACAAAAGAATGTGGGATATGCACAAAGCTAGACCATTTGACAGATTGTTGCCCGCTGATACAAGAAGAAGGCAATGCAGTAGGGAACTTTCTAGGTCCTCCACAAAGACAATACAACCCATACATCAATACTTATAATCCAGGATGGCGAGACCACCCAAACTTCAGCTACGCGACAAATCAAAGACCATAATTGAGGAACTCATAGAAAAGTTAGCAATTTCACAAGAAAAGTTCATTGCATCCCAGGAAAAATTCCAAATCCGAATCAAAATACATCTTCAAGAGTTAGATAACCAAGTAAGCCGACTAGCTCAAACTATGGGAAAATTGGAATCACAAGGAAGAATACCTTCTCAAACGAAGTTAAATCTGAGAAAGAATGTTAGTGTCATCACACTCCAAAGTGGAAAAGTTATCTCACCTGAAGTTCCAACATAAAAAGCTGCACATCAGAAAGAACAAGAGAACGCGCCACCTTCAGAAATACAAGGTACGTCTAACACTCATCCTTCTCTTTCTTCTCATGAAATTACGCCACCACCCTTCCCATCAAGATTGATGAAGCGTGATAAAAGAGCTAAAGAAAATGAGATCTTAGAGGTGTTCCAAAAAGTTCAAAACAACATACCTCTTCTTGAAGTAATTCAACAAGTACCAAGGTATGCTCGATTTTTAAAAGAACTTTGCACTACAAAGAGGAAATTAATGGGGCACGAAAAGGTAAATTTGGGAGAACATATCTCTCAAATTTTTTAATGAAAGCTCTCACCAAAGATGAAGGATCAAGGTATGTTCGTTATACCTTGCAAAATATGTTATTTTAAAATTAAACGTGCAATGTTTGACTTAGGAGCTTCAATTAATGTTATGTCATTTTCTATATATAAAATGATTACTAACGAGCCTTTGAAGGAAACAGGAATAACCATACAGTTGGCTGGTCGATCTGTGATCTATCTAGTGGGAGTAATGGAAAACGTCTTAGTAAAGGTTGATGTATTATTTTTTTTCCTGCAGATTTCTATGTTATTGACATGGAACATGACAGGTCGGATACCTATTCCGATGTACTTTTAGGCCAACCCTTCCTAAGCACCGTACATACAAAGATCGATGTTAGAAGTGGTATACTGGCAATGGAATTTTATGGTGAGATCGTTGAATTTGATGTTTACAAAGCAATGAAATGTCCTGATCATATTGAAAGAATTAATTTTGTTGTTATTATAGATCCTTTAATTGATGAATATATTAAATCTAATTTTTCTTATGACCTTTTTAAGGATTCTGAACTTTGCCATGAAGAGGAAGAAAAAGAGTTTGAAAATATTAATTCAATCAATTCTGATTTATCTTTATCTTCTCTAAAACTAAAATTTTACCTTCTGTTTTGCAGGCACTTAAGGTAGAATTGAAACAATTACCGGAGCATTTGAAATATGGCTTTTTGGGCGAAAATGAAACTTTGCATGTGATTATCTCAAGTAAATTATCCGAAGGAGAAGAGGGCTTTGGTAGCAGTGTTGCGCTCTCACAAAGAAGCCATAGGATGGACCATTACCGACATTAAAGGATTAAGTCCCTCGACTTGCATACACAATATCAAATTCGAAGAAGGAGCAAAGTCATCACGAGAAGGACAACGCTGATTAAATCCACTGATGATGGAAGTAGTAAAGAAAGAAATTCAGAAACTCCTTGATGCTGACGCAATCTATCCGAATCGGATAGTAATTGGGTAAGTCTGATTCATGTGGTTCCCAAGAAACGGGAGTCACAGTGGTCGAAAATCAAGTAGGGGAGTTAGTGCCCAAAGAGTTCAAAATGAATGGCGTGTTTGTATTGATTACAGGAAGTTGAACTCTCTTACTCGAAAAGATCATTTTCCTATTCCTTTTATAGATCAAATGTGTCGCGACCGTCTTTCGGTTGAGCCCATAATTGGGCTTTGACCTGGATTAAATGCTTTAGAGTCGCCACCGACCATTTTAAAACGAATTTAGGTGGTTCGGACACCATCTTACCTGATCTACATTGTACCAGAAACATGTTAGGTTCGGGAGTCGGTTACGGTCAATGAAGGATTAGCACCCTTGAACTGCCCTTTCGGTACCACTTAATTTGCTAGTTGTCTTAATTGCGAAAATTAAAATTTAAATTGAAAAAAATCGATTCAAATTACATACCTTCAATTGATAAAAATACCCCTAAAAAATTAAAAGTATTATAAAAAATATCACAACTATATATTCCTACATCTACCCTAGAAATAATAACAATAAATCACATGTATTATTGAGGGAAAACATATACACTACCATGCAATATATATATTATGAAACGCTTAAGGCACTAAAAAAAGGAATATGAATGCACAATGCAAACAACTAACCTGTAAAATAATAATATATATAATATGAAATGTACGCACAAAAAAATTAATATTATATGAAATGCACACTGCACGAAATCAATAATAAAATATGTAAAATGTGTATATTTCCTTAAATGCACACAACACAAAAACAATAATGGCCCACTTTGTGCTATAGTACAATCGGTAGAGGACCAAGACATAAGGCCTCATATATGCAACCAAGCTCCAAGATATTCGTTCGTTGTTCGAGGAAGTGCAAAGCAACACTATCCTCTACCATTTGTTAAGAAACCCAAAAAAAAAACCAAATCCCACATCCCTAGTAAAGAAAATAAAATATGGGATCATCTTCAACCTCAAGAGCATTTGGTGCTATTCTCTACAGATTCACAAGTGGGGTTCCCTCGACTTCCTTGAGTGTTTCTCGAATGGCCTCCTTTCGAAGTTGTACGGTCCGCTTGACTCTAGAGAAAGAAATCGTGAGTTACCCTTCTCAAATAAGGTTCTTTCGATCCTTTTTATTTCAGAACCCTAAATAAACTCCCTTATCTTCTTGTTGTTTTCTATTTTTCTATTTTGGTTTCCTTGTCATATTTCTTGTGTCTTTTTTTGGGTATTTCCTTTGAATACTCTTCGTCGTATTTTTTTTGCCTTCCCCCTGTTTCGAATCGTTACATGCATTTTATAATATGAAATATACTATTTTAGTTTAATAGAGTCCTAATAAAACTAGACTTATTGCTCGGTTTTGCATGTTTGTGGTGTGGATGCAGAGCTAGACGCCAAAAATCTCGGTTGCGTGATGCATCAGACGAGGGAGACAGCGCTTGGATGAGAAATGGCGGGTGGCTGAAACATTAGAAACTCTAATCTACCTTAGGGTTTTAAGTCAGGTCGGGCGCAAGCGGGCTGGTTCGGGTTGCTCCTTGGATCCAGGTCGCTTGTTGGGTTTGCTTGTACTTGGTGGACTGTTGGGTGTTTGGACTGCTTGTTGGCCTGCAATTTAATAAAACATCAGTAAATAATATAATAATGATATATGTATTAAATAATATAATATACTCATATAATACTCATATAAATTCGTTTAAAAATACGGACGAAAATGAGTGTCAACAGTTGCCCCTCTTTGTCCTTTTTCGTGGAACGAAAAATAGGACAAAGATAAAAAGACACAAAATTTCGTTTGGTGGAGTTGAAAATTTATTTCCATTAAGAATAACTCCCTGTCGAATTTTGTTGCGGATGGCTCCTCTGTCGCGAAGTCGAGTCTATCTCGAAATGGAATTGAAGCTGTAATTCCGAATTTCAGCCAGAATGTAGTTTCTTATTTCCAAATTGCAGTGCATTTCGGTCTTCTTCTTGATTTAAAGACCTTGGTTAAAAATTCGAATGGAAAGTAGTTCCTTGACTCTACCCTGCGGTTGATAGGCCCTTGAGCTGAATGAAATCAAACTCGGAAGGTCTTCGTTGACAGATAGCTTTTCTAGACTTAAGCTACGCTGCCGGAAAATAGTTTCTTATCACTAAGGTACGGTTAACCCAGATCTTCTTCTCGACTTGAAAACCTTGACTACAACCGGACAATAGTGCGATTGATGTGTCATCGAGCTGAATGAAATCAAGTTCGACAATTTTGTTGATAGATAGCCCTTCTTGCTTCGAGCTATGTTGTAAGTTTTACTTGCCTCGAGCTATGCTGTAAGTTTTATTTGCCTCTGAGCTGAATGTAATTGAACTCGAATGTCTTTGGATGGCAGATAACCGTTCTCGACTTAAGTTATGCTGCAAATGTTGTGCCTTTGAGCTGAGTGTAATCGAACTCGAAGGTATTTGTTGGCAGATAACCCTTCTAGCCTTGAGTTATGATGTAAATGATGTTCCCTCGAAGTTGAGTGTAATCGAACTCGAGGGTCTTTGGCAAATAGCCATTCTCGACTTAATCTATGCTGCAAATAATGTGCCTTAGAGCTGAGCGTAGTCGAACTCGAAGGTCTTTATGTTTCAAGAGAAACATTTTCAAAGGTTTTTTGTGTTTCAAGAGAAACAATTTCAAAGGTTTTTTGTGTTTCAAGAGAAAATGTCTCTAGGGAGGCAAAATTTTGTTTCAAGAGAAACATATTCAAAGGTTGTTGTTTCAAGAGAAACTGTCTCAAGAGAGACAAAACTTAGTTCCAAAAGAAACTGTCTCAAGGGAGACAAAATTTGTTTCAAGGAAAACATATTCAAAGATTATTCAAGAAACTGTCTCAAGGGAGAGTTTCAAGGAAAAAAATTTCAAGGGAAACTGTCTCAAGAGAGACAAAATTTGTTTCAAGGGAAATTATCTCAAGAGAGACAAAATTGTTTCAAGGGAAACTCAAGTCAAAATCAAGAGAAACAAAATTTGTTTCAAGAGAAACTGTCTCAAGAGAACAGAGAGACAAACTTTGTTTCGAGTAAATTAGTCTCAAGCAAGACGACCCCTTGTTTCGAGAGAAACAATCTCAAAGGCGATCGATACTCTGCTTGTTTCTGCATGTTAAAGAAATCCTTTCAGAAGCTCTAATCGTCGACTTAAGGAAGTCAAATTTGTGGATGGCATGTTAGCTATGATGCTAAATCACTTCATCGGGTACAATATCCTTCTTCGTGAAGTTGAAATTGTGGATGGCTCATTCGCTGTGAAATTGATATTTTAATTGGACGTCCTTCGTTGTGAAGTTAAAATCCATACTTGTAAATTACATCTCTTTCGAGTTCAATATCTTTCGCTGTGAAGCATGAATCTGCAAAATTATGCACATATGTGATGCTATGGATGCAATGCTCTTATGTGTGCCTAAAATGTATATGCGAAATATGTTATTTTAGGATTTGGAGAGAAATCTCAATCTCTGATTGTCAGTCTTCTTGATTCTGGAATCTTGAATTTTTGATTCTTGATCTTGGATTCTTCAATATGCTTAAATCCGATGTACATAACGCTAATCTGTGAAGGGAATAATTGCATGAGTAGTCTTCAATCTATCCCTGACTCAGTTTGTTTTCAAGACAATTTGTTTTCATTCCCCTATAAAATTTTTCCCAAAAAATGGCTTCCTTTGCTTCAGCTTCGATCTTGAGCTTCGAAGAGATACTTGTTGAATTTCAAGATATGCTTCTAAAGAACTTATCTTGTTTCAAAATGCTTTTCTTCCTTTGAATTTTCAAAATTTTGAAAAATATTAAAAGGAATTTTGAAAAATATTGCCTCTTTCTAGGTTTCATAATTGAAGCAAATCATAAAAAAGAGTTCATTGGATATCAAAAGAATCAAATTCTCTTTTACTCTTTGATAGCTGCAAATCTTTGACAAATATTAAGATCGAAAAGTTGGTTTAGAGGTGGGCTACCTAAATCCTAAGGTTTGTTTCCTCAATTCGGTAATGGCTCGTCCCTCTTTCTTGGTTTGATATTTTAATCAGAGGTGAACAAAATGACAAACTAGCAAAATCAATGGCTATACCTTTCAGAACACTTCTGTTTCAGTTCTCTAAAATCTTCCATTTGTTTAAGCTTCGTAGGCTCCTCTAACAAAGGCAGTGCAGAAATATCGGTCTAAAAATTAAATTCCTGAGTGCTCATGTGAATTTGACTATAACAGGTGTTCCTTAACTCCCTTAGTCCATCTTTTACTGAAACTCCTTATTTAATTTTCTATTGTCTGGCTAGCTGGATCCATAAAGCTGGGGCTTTTAACCAATTACTTCAGAGGGACAACTCAATATCGTTGTATTATAATCACCTTTATCAGGCTAGCTGAATATTATCCATAAAGCCGGGGCGTTTAACCAATTTCTTAAGAGGGACAACTCAAGCTTTATTGTATATTATAATCACCTTTATCAGGCTAGTTGAATCTTATCTATAAAGCCGGGGCATTTAACCAATTGCTTTAGAGGGACAGCTCAAGCTTTATAGTATATATATATAATTATAATGTGAGTATACGGATTCAATTTCTTAAGTTTGTTAAGAAAAACCTATTATAGTCTTGGTGTTTTTGAAGGTAAAAAATTTCATCTTTAGAGTTCAATTGCAAAGCAACTGATCTAAGCTAGATTCACCTACTCGGCTATTCCATCTATAAAGATCATCATCATCATTTAACATCATAAAAAAAGTATAAACCAATTAGTTTTACAATCTTATGTGCTAGTTGCCCCATTTTGTTCGCTCTTAACACATACCCGAATACCAAACCTTTGATTGGCTATACATACGAGGATAGGGCTAGCTTGGTTCATGTAAGAGAAGGGTATGTATTCCAGTGTATGTTCTGGATCAAAAGTGGTCCTTGTTTTGTAGGGTTCAATCTTTTCATTTGTCAAAGATTTACAACCTCAATTATTAAAAAGTTTTTTATTAAGGTTATATTCGAGGAATTTAAAATTAAAACTTGCTCATTTCCTCATAAGGAAACATTTTATTTAAAATGTTTGAACGTCAAGTGACTTAAAAACATTCACACATAAGAAGTACGAAATAAAAAAAACAAGTTCAAACAATATGATATTCTTGAAAATGTAACAAAATTCCTGATGGATACCCCATCCGACTCTCGATCATAATGCCCCATTACACATTGAAAGTCAATGCTCATGAATCAATCAGATCTTGGACCTTACGTTTCAATGCCCCAAAGTTCTTAGTGGTGTGCCCTGAGCTCCCAATATGATAGCTGCATATGGCGTTAATATCATGGCCTTCAGGATATGGGCCTCTCGAGGTTTGAATTGAACCGGAGTCACAAGATTCTTCTCAACTAGCGTTGGGAGTAACTCCTCATATGTCATTGGTATTGGACTGATACGAATCTTTTTACGAAAGACATTATGAGGTCTAATCCCCATATTAGCTAGGTGAGATTCCCCAGGGTTGATGTCAGTTCTTTCCTCAATAATTGCATTGACCCCGCCTTCTTGGTGGTTAGGCAAAGGATTCTGGGCAACATTCTCTACATGATCTTTTTGAATGCTAGATAGTTTTCGGTCGAATGCCCCTGCACACCGCCATGATACTCGTAGTGAGCATTCTCGTCATACCATCTCGGTAAGGAGCTTAATTGGCTCCATAGGGTAAGGCAACACCACATGAGTGTCGAAGAGTTTTGGTATAATTCTTTGTATGAAATAGGAATGGGATCGAATTGCTATCTTTCTCTTCCATTCCTTGGTTCTCTGTGAGTGTTTAGAAGTACCAGATGGTACAGCAGCAGTGGTTTTAGAACTTGAGATCATAACATCTTTGTTGGCATTGTAGGTGTTAACATTGTTGATCTCTCTCTCTTTGTTCTTCATGGGAGGCTTCTTACTAGAGTCCCATCCCTCAATTTTTCCTTGCTTTATGACCAACTCGATCATCTCACCAGCCATAACTAGATCTGAGAAACTTCCCAATGTGATTGCCATCAGGTGCCTGAAGTAAGGTACCTTCAGGGTTTGTACAAACAGCTTCCTAGTCTCCTTTTCATCCAAGGGTGGATGAACATGCACAGCTCAATCCCTCCATCGTTGTGCGTATTGTCGGAAACTTTCGTTATGTTTTTTTCTCCAGACTTTGTAGCATAACTCGGTCTGGTCTCATATCGTTAATATGTTTGTACTACTCCATGAAAGACTTAGCTAAGTCTTTCCATAACTTGATATGAGTTCGGCTGAGCTGGTTGTACCACCGGATAGTTGAACCAGACAGGCTCTCATAGAAGCAGTGGATTAGGAGTTGGTCATTTCCCACGTATTCTGCCATCTTCCGACAGAACATAGTGATGTGGGCTAAGGTGCAATTGTTCCCTTCGAACTTCTTGAACTCAGGGACCTTGAACTTTGGTAGGAGAACCAAATCTAGAACCAGGCTGAGTTCCACAGCATCGACTCCATGATAGTCATGGTCTCCTTTAACTACCTTCATTTGCTCCTCCAACTGCTTGATTTTCTCCTCCATCTTCTTTGTTTTGTCTTCTTCGTCCAAATCCGGTATATGATAATAAACTGGATTGTTCTCAAGGTTGAATACAGTAGTTTGTATCTTTGCAGCAGATGGGGTCATTGCATTGGATAAGTCCCCTTGAAGTTTCGGTAAGATTCCAGGTTTGATAACCACTTGTGGGGTAGGTGACTTAGCTACCCCTTCCGATGAACCTGACCCAGGTACACTCGCTTGATGTAGACCAGACAACTTGACCACAATTTGATCGACCAAGGACTCTTGGTTTTTCATGATTGTATTCAGAGTACTCAGAGTACTCTGGCTTATCTTATCTTATAGCTCTCTCTGGAGCTTCAACATGTTATCCTCGATCTGAGCAATTCTGGCTTCCATTTTCTTCTTTTTCAAGCGGGTATTATACGGATGGGGTATGTCCAATGCTTGAGGTGATGTATCCAATATTTTCTCCCGAGTTCTCCTTGATGGTGCCTCCTTGGGCTTGCCAGACCCTTAGTCCTAAGCCCATTACAAGTTTGTGTGAACTAAGTTAAACTTGAGAGGAAACATTCCCTTATGTCGATACGGAGAATAAATTCACACGAAAGCATAAGGTATATGAATCCCGAATGTTACTTGCTAGGCCCATACGAAGAATGAATTCTCACGAGAGCGCCGATTTCACCTCCACTTAAGACGGGTTTGGAGCTCGGGTATAGAGCCAGAGATAGAAACTTTTCAAAAATCTAAAATCTTTTAAAAAAACCTCAGTACAACTATTTATTTGAGAAATAATCAAAGATATATAATTGGAACCGAATAAATAAATTAAAATTAAAATTTACCATTTTCGCATAAAAAGAAAACTGAAAATTAATTTTAGCCTAACTCACTTACCTGTCCCCAGTAGAGTCGTCAAGCTGTCGCGGTTGTCTTTCGGTTGGGCCAGGAATTTGGCTTCGACTTGGATTAAATGCTTTAGAGTCGCCACCGACCATTTTAAAACGAATTTAGGTGGGTCAGACACTATCTTACCTGATATGTGTTTTACCAAAAACATGTCGGGTTCAGGTGTCGGTTACAGTCAATGAAGGATTAACACCCTTGAACCGCCCTTTCGGTACCAATTAATTTTTCGGTTGTCTTAATTGCGAAAATTGGAATTTAAATTGAAAAAGAAATCGATTTGAATTACATACATTCAATTGATAAAAATACCCCTAAAACATTAAAAGTATTATAAAAATATCACAACTATATATTCCTACATCTACCCAAGAAATAATAACAATAAACCATATGTATTATTGAGGGAAAACATATACACTACCATGCAATATATATATATATATATATATATATATATATATATATTATGAAACACTTAAGGCGCAAAAAAAAAGGAATATGAAATGCACAATACAGAAAACTAACCTGCAAAATAATATATATATATATATATATATATAAGAGAAAATAACCTCAGTGACAAAAAATGCCTTATAATATACGATTTTAACCAACTTTTTTTGGATTTGCCAAAATGACCAACTAAATCGCAATGCGATCGATAATTCGCAACGCGATCTCCAGTATCGCAAATCAGTTTCCAGATTTGCAACGCGATTCTGACTATCGCATTGCGATTTTCTAAATTCGCGTTGCTACTTTCCTAAATCGCAATGCGAATACGTAAATCGTAATGCGAATACGTAAATCGCAATGCAGATACGTAAATCACAATGCGAATATGTAAATCGCAACGCGAATCTGACTATCGCAATGCGATTTACATAACGCCATTGGTATCCAACGCGTACTTTTTTTCAAATTCCAAACACGAATATATTAATATATCGGAACACTGAACCGTCCACAGTATATCCTGTAATCGCAACTCATAACCTAAAACCCTAAATCACAACTCAGTCTTATCTCCATCTCTCACTCTCTAAGGCGACATCCGTCCCCATCTCCGACGAAATCAGTCCCTATCTCTGACGATATCAGTCTCCATCTCTGGCGAAATCATTCACGGTCAGAAATGGAAAATCAACCAAATCAACCACCGAGGGTTAGTTTTTTTAATTATTTTATTTTGAAATTTTTTCATTATTATTAGGTTTTTCATATTGAAATTGATGATAAGTTTACTGGTGTTTTCAATAATAGATTAGATTGCTTATTATATTCATTCGATTGCTGTCAATACTGCTAAACTATTTAGTCTTTAACCATGTGAAGTTAGTATTTGTCTTTGTTTTTTCTTTTGGTTGAAGTAATGCAATCCATTCAAGTTTCTTTCAATTTTAGTATTTGAAACCGAGAATGACTATCGCAATGCTATTATGTCGTTGCGATTTTCATTTCGCGTTGCGATAGTCAAATTCGCGTTGCGATTGTCATTTTCATTTTCATGTTGCGATTTTAAGTTTCAGAAACTATTCTTCTTCTGCAAATTGAAACTTGAATGAATTGCATTACTTCAACCAAAAAACAAAGACAAATACTAAATTCACAGTGTTGCAAATTTAAGTTTGAAGAATAAACTACTACTCTTTATGTTTATTGTTCTTGTTATATCTTCACAGTGTAGTTTTTGGTATATCTAACTTGGTATGTTTATTGTTTTTGCAGAACTTTTGTTCGGCTCAATTGACCTTAAGAAATAAAGTAAGCCTGGCCAAAATAATTGCGTCGAAGCTTTCACCTGCACAAAGAAAAATATTTGAGGATACTTGCTTCGGGCCATGGCTGAAAGTACAACATCCGGGTGGAGATGCTATGTTGACCCATCTGTTTCTTCAAACCATGACTAGCGATCTACCAGAGACTATACAACGTCGTGATGAAGAGATATGGTTTGATTTTCCACCGGCGTATACGTGTTTTGGGCGGGAGGAGTTTTGCTTAATCACCGGTCTACGCTTTGGACACAATGATGTAGATCGGTACACTAGACATATTACCTGCCTATCATGGTTTTCCTGGGTTTTTTCTGAGCTGTCAACGGAGAAGTCGAATTTACACATGGAAGACTTGATGAGATTATTGAATAAGAAAGATGGTTTTACTCAGATGGATGACGTCGATGTTGTTCGAGTATGCCTTCTAATACTTTTGCAAGCCGGCTTTTTAGGCAGAGAGGCCCGACAACCTATTCCTAATGATCTAATTAAATTGGTAGAGGACCTAAATGCATGGAACCTGTTTCCGTGGGGTTCGTATCTATGGAAAGCTACATGGAATAAGTTGTCGTCTGCCTTTGATGATCGGAAAATTTTACGTGGCGATGGTTCCAAATACACTTTGTCAGGCTTTATTTGGGCCTTTAAGGTAATAATTTTTATATAATGTTTCCAAAATTTAATTAATTCTTTAACAATTACTAATGTTTGTTATTATATTGTTTGTAGATTTGGATATTTGAGGCCTTTCCCGCCATGCAGACATATGCATTAAAAACTTCTAATGATATTCCTAGGGCTATTTCCTGGAAGAGGAAACGGTCCTTGAAGCAATGGGAAGATTTACTATCGTATACTACAATAAATAATGTAAGTTAACACAAATACTACCATATGTTTATAAACAAGTTATTACTAGTACACGTTTAACTTTGTTTGAGCTTTTATATTGTTAGGAGGCCAACACTCCATTACAGAGGCTGACGCCCACGGAAGCTGGGCTTGCCACTGATTGGTGGCAAGCTAGTAAGCATTTTTTTGATGGCACAGATGATGAGCAGCCACCACTTCGAGAGCCATCACCTCACCCAGAGCCATCACCTGATCGACTCGAATATACACCTCCACAACGAGAGTAATCACCTATTCTGTCACATCATCGAGCCTCTTCTCCACCATCACCTCATGATAGGCGACCGGTAAAGATGCCACGACGTTTATCTCCCTGTTCTCCACCTCCACCTCCACGGGATGAGTTAGGGGAGTTACGTAATGAGGTCAATGCCTTGTGTGAGGAGGTCGGTACTTTACACGACGACAATGGTGCATGGCGTGTTGAGGTGTCTACTTTACGTGGTGAGGTAGCAGCTCTACGTGAGATTATAGCATCATTGTAGAACGAGGTTCATACTCTACGCAACGAGGTAAGTTTAATATTTTTCATATTTAACTTGATGATAAATTTACTCGTAATTTCATTAGATTGCTTAGTAAATTTATTCAGTTGCTGCCAATACTGTTTAACTGTTTATTCTTTAACCCTGTGAAGTTAGTATTTGTTTTTGGTTGTCTTTTGGTTGAAGTAATGCAATCCATTCAAGTTTCAATTTGCAGAAGAAGAATAGTTTACTATAGCAATGCGAAAATGACTATCGCAACGCAAAAATGACTATCGCAACGAGAGAATTGCAATGCGAAATGAAAATCGCAACAACAAAATTACAACGCGAAAATGACTATCACAATGCAAAAATAACTATCGCAATGCGAATTTGACTATCTCAACGAAAGAATCGCAATACGAAATGAAAATCGCATTGCGATTCTCTCATTGTGATAGTCAAATTCGCATTGCGATAGTCAAATTCGCATTGCGATAGTCATTTTCGCGTTGCGATAGTCATTTTCGCGTTGTGATAGTCATTTTCGCGTTGCCATTTTAAGTTTTAGATTCTATTCTTCTGCAAATTAAAACTTGAATGAATTGCATTACTTCAACCAAAAGACAAATACTAACTTCACAGTGTTGAAAATTTAAGTTTCAAGAATAAACTAATACTCTTTATGTTGTCATTGAACCTGCACTAAACCTATATGTTGTCCTTTTAAATGTTTATATAAGTGCTTACTTCTGGAATTTTATCTGATGCATTTTGTGAACAATGATATAATAATGACTTGGGTGAATACCGTGCAAGTTTGAAATATATTTGTCTTTGTTTTCACTGTTTAATATCATGTCTGTTTATTTAATGATTTATGTATTAATTTATTTTTAGCGGCCCGCTAAGGTGGATGCTCTACGTCGGGTTTTTCTTGCAAGACAGAGTTCACGCATCAGACGGCGTGCACGTGCCATTACGTCTTCGTTCACCCCAATAGTGCGAAGAATCTGTAAGAAAAATCCCAACTCACTTGTCATCGTTCAAGAGGTCTCCCCTATCGTTCAAGAGGCCCCTATTATCCCTCAAGAGTCCCCTCCCACCGTTCAAGAGGCCACTGTCATCGTTGAAGAGGTCCCTCCCAACATTCTAGAGCCCGATTCACACGGCGTAATATATCGAATTATTGAGAAGCCCCCTCACATGCCGGACATGATGGATGACTGTTGCCTTTCGTATAAGTTACCGGCCAGTACCATTCCGGCAGATGAAGTAGAGAGGAAATAACTACCGGAAACAATTATGGATAATACCCTTTAGGCTAAGACCGCAGTTGATTTTTATCTACATGAGTGGAGCCAAGGGTGTAACGCTGACATATACAAACTCAATGATGATATGCATGTGTTGATTGGACGGTCTTGGTGGGGTGTATTATTAGGGGTTGAAGACAACCACTATTTCGATGGGGGGGTTAGTCTTATATTTCTTCTTATATTTCAGTTTGATTAATTTTTTTTAAAATTTATGTAATTCACTAATATATGTCTTTTTTTGTAAAACAACATATTGATGCATGGGTGACACGTCTTCTAATTGTAAGGAAATTGAAGAAAAATATAAAAAAAATGCGATATACAATTATGCCGACGTCTTTTCATGTATTTCACTTGAAGAATCAACGACAGGAATCATATGTGTTGGCTAATGGACAAGCTAAACTTTATCCTACATGGTGGGAGGTCGATAAAGTTAGTATTTATTTGTTTAAATATTTTAAAGGTGTTCATAAATAAGTGCGCAATTTGAATTATTACATTTCGATGCAGATGTTTATCCCTATTTTGGAACGTACTCATTGGCTTCTCGTCGAGCTTCAGCTCCTATCCCTAAAGATAATAGTATATGACAGCATGATAAATTACATATCATTGTCTGATTTGAGAGATATTATTAAGGGATGGAGCTATCATTTGACTAAATTCTTGGATGTAATTAATTATTTGACTAATTCTGGAAACAAGAAGCCAAAGAAGTTCAATGTTATAGTTATCAGAGACGAGACCGCGCCACAACAAATGAAGGAAGCCAGAGGGGATTGTGGTCCTCTCGTATGCATGTGCTTGGAGCGTTTGACGACAGGAAGTACACAGTTTCTACCTCCCATCGATAGAGATAGAGGTGTAGTAGGCTTGTGGTTTCGACATTTTATGGCTAGAACAATATATGCGAGATGCTGCCTACCTGCATCCGCGTTATGAAAGTGTCCATAAATAATTTGTAAGTCAAATGCAAGTGTTGTTAAACATATATACTCTTTTTGGTTTGAAAATGTTTGGTTAAGTAGCTAGAATTCAATAATTTGCTGTTTGTAGGTTTTAGATGTGTAGAAAGTGTTGTTGATTCAATGTTTGGTTTCTGCAGGTTAATCCTGAAGTGAGCTGCGTGAAATGGATGTATGAGTGCAAAATTTGATTCAATAATTGATGAGAAAATAATTCTTATTATTATTTTTTGATTGTTTAATTGATTTGTAAAAGATGATTTGTAAATGTTGATTTGTTTAATTGATGTGTACATAATTATTATTTGTGCTTGTTTAATTGATTGAAATGTAATAGTTGATTTGTTGATTTCAATCTGCATTATGTTGAATGCAAAACAGACTATCGCAATGCAGAAATGACTATCGCAACGAGAGAATCGCAATGCGAAATGAAAATCGCAACGAGAGAATCGCAATGCGAAAATGAAAATCGCAACGCGAAACTAAATTCGCGTTGCAATTTTCATTTTCGCATTGCGATTCTCTCGTTGTGATTTTCATTTTGCATTGCGATTCTCTCGTTGCGATAGTCATTTCCGCGTTGCGATAGTCAATTCCGCGTTGCGATAGTCATTTCCGTGTTGCGATAGTCATATTCACGTTGCGATTTCCGCGTTGCGATAGTCAAATGAATGTCTAATAAGTGATAACAACTGAACATATCATAGCAATGTTCAAACTCAAGTTACTAATGTATGCCTAACTGAAAATGTTAAAAGTTCACACATAATATACACATAATACAACGTTTGCATTTAAAAATCACCTAAGTTAACAGTCCCAAAAGGTGAATCCGGTTGTGATTGGGATTTTGATGAGGATCCATATTTTGGTAGAGGAAAAGATGATTGTGATGGCACTGGTGATCCACATGTCAACCTTGTATGACCACTTTCCTTGCACCGACTACATGTCGATCTCTTCTTCTCTACACCCTTAGACGGTATACGATCATGACTTTTTGGTCGGCCAGGTAGCCTTCTGTTCATGGCTGGTGGCAAAACTGTTTGTAAGTCATCTGGTATGTCCCACTCAGAAGGATATGGAATAGGGTAGACAATCTCGACATAAGTCTGTCGATATACTTCTGTAGTGTAGCAATCCATAGCGTATGCGCTTGAATCATCTTGGTTTAGATGAAGAGCAACTTTTATAACATGGCCACACGGATAACCAGATGTTTTCCATTTCATACAACTACACGTCTTTGCATTTAGATCGACAAGCCCATTTAAGTTATTATCCAATACTTCAAACAAAGTGTTTGAACATGGTTCAACTCTCCATGACGTTAACTTCACAACACGTTTCGTTATCTTTTTTTCAGTCCATGGTGTAACACGATGTTCCAATGTTCCTGTAAATTTAAATAAATAATACTTAGTAAAATATATGATAAGTTACGTATTTAAAGAAATAATACCTACATGGTTTATTTTCTTGTAGTACCACTGTTGAATAGAGGCTCGAAAAAACTCTATTAACATAGTAATAGGTAATTTCCGGGAATGACGACTTAGAGCGTTGATTGATTCTGCACTATTAGACATCATGAAACCATATCTTGCTCCAAGTTGATGTACTCTTGACTATCTTTCAAACCCGACATCTTCTAGTGTTTAAGCACACTGAGGCAAAACGTCTTAAACATTTATATGCTTATTAAAATCCACTTCCCGATAAGCTTTTACAGCCTTCCAATATGTCCATTTGTGATTTTTTATACCAGCAGACCTTGATTTTAGATTTCTATACATATGAACACCACAAGTCCATGAAAAGCACTGGGAAACACCTTCTAACAGCGTTGTCAATTGAGTTTGCCCTATCGGATATGATTGTCAGATTGCTAATAGGACCTATACAATCCCTAAGATGCCCCATAAACCATGTCCATGAATCAGAGGTTTCAGATTTGCCAACCCCGTAAGCTATTGGCAGTATCCCATTGTTAGCATCCATGGCCACTACTAATAAGTTTACTCCAAGGTATCGACCTTTTAAATGTGCTCCGTCAACTATAATAACTGGGCGCATGCAAGTAATAAACGAACGAATCTACAAAATCATATACACAAGAAATATAATCATTTAAATGTGAAATGCATGTAACTAACAAAAATGAGTCAACAAAATTATATTAATTTACTAACCGCAGCACCAATGGCGATAAACAGCAACTCAAAGCGTCTATCTCTATCTGTTTTGATATGAGTTACCGACCCAGGATTTTTCAGGTTTAAATTGTGACAATAAGCCGGCAGTTGGGCAAACGATGCTTCTGGTGACCCCCTCAACAATTCCAAGGCATAACATTTGGCTCTCCAAGCTTGAGATATGAGATACTAATCTTGAACCGAGCATTCATGTCAGTTATAATTTCATGTCCCCGATATACCCTGCCATTCAAAAACATTAACTCAGCCAGAAATCCACCCAACACATTTTTGTTTTCCTGTCTATGGTGAGGAAAAACCTAGGTTCTTGAACATGTATGTTTATCAATAAAAGTCCTAACTTGAAACATTTCGTAATCTTTTATCCTCTTTGCAATCATACGCCACGTACAGTTTTTGTCAATCATACACCTTGTTTTGAAACGATCTTTGCTTGATTTGTTAACTTTTAGTTGATAGCCATCTTCCACACATTTCGTATACAAAGCTATCTTCAAGTCTTCCTTTGTATCAAAACAATCATCTTTCTTGATATGAATAATTTTTGTGTAACAATCAACTGCTATCTTTACCAACTCTTCTTCCGGTATCTGAAGTAATTCTGGCATATTCCAGTTATACTCCCGTGGCATTTTCTTCGGGGACTTTTCTTTGGGGATTTCTTCTTCTTCTTTTTCTTCTTCAGGGTTATATGAATTACAGAATGGATGTTCAACATGTTCATTTACAGTCGTAACTTCCTCCTCATTATCATCAACAACATCTTCCTCGGCAACGGCTGTTTCATCATTAAAATTCGGGTATTAACCACTATCAAAATCATTACATGCAGGGCCTGTTTCTTCTTTTGAAAAATCATCAAAATCTGAGTATTGACCAAGATCAAAGTCCGGGTATTGACCAAGATCAAATTTCGAATACTGACTAGTACTCACAATTTTTTCTGTTGGCTCATCATCGTCTAACTGGTCAATACGAAAACCAGAATTTGGTACTGAAAGTTGATTGGGATTTGGATTAGGGAAAGGTTGTGGGTTTTGAGATTGTGTTTGGTATTGGAAATGTGGTGAAACAATATTTGCTTGGTGATGAAATTGTGGTGGAACCATTAAATTTTGAGCACCATAAACTGGGTTGAAAAACTTAGTTGATTACTACCCGCTACTGACCCAACTTTACTACTTCTAGGTTCAACAACATACAATGTAACATCATCACTTGAAACACTAATGTAAGCAATGAATCGTTCAACATCTTCATTGTCGGTTAACAAATAAACTTTACCATTTCTCTGATAAGATAGCCTAAATCCACATAGGGGCTCTAAATTCAATTTATTTGCAACACGTAACATTAGAGTTTCATAAGTTAACTTTATAAATGACAGTTTTAGTTGAAGATTCATGGGTAAAGGCATATATTGTAAAACACCGTGAACATTCTCCCATGACCCTCCAAAACACAAATCTATCCAAACATGATCAACATTAGATGATTTCATTATTGTAAATTAATTTACTAAACAAATGAGCTGCGAAAATAAGACTTGTTGCTGGATGGGGAAGGATGTCGTTGGATATAGGAACGGATGTCGCCGGAGAGAGTGATAGATGGAGATGGAATGAATTACGATTTAGGGATTTAGGTTATGAGTTGTTGCTGCTGCGTAGTTATATACCCAAAACATTTGTGTCGCGAAACTAAAACCTGTTGCGAATTCAGAAATCGAGTTGCGAATTTGAAATTCAGTATTGCGATAGTCAGAATCGCGTTGCGATAGTCAGAATCTCGTTGCGATAGTCAGAATCTCGTTGCGATAGTCAGATTCGCGTTGCAATTTACATATTCGCATTGCGATTTACGTATTCGCATTGCGATTTACGTATTCGTATTGCGATATACGTATTCGCATTACGATTTACGTATTTGCATTGCGAATTAGAAAAATCGCAACGCGAATTTGGAAAATCGCAACGCGATAGTCAGAATCGCGTTGCAAATCTGGAAACTGATTTGCGATACAGGAGATCGCGTTGCGAATTATCGATCGCATTGCGATTTAGTTGGTCATTTTGGCAAATCCAAAAAAAGTTGGTTAAAATCGTATATTATAAGGCATTTTTGGTCATTGAGGTTATTTTCTCTATATATAATATGAAATGCACGAACAAAAAAATGTTAATATGTGATGCACAAAGGCACAAATAATAAAATGTGTGTATATTTCCTTAAAGGCACACACACAAAAACAATAATGGCCCACTTTGTGTTATAGTGCAATTGGTAGAGGACCAAGACATAAGGCCTCATATATGCAACCAAGGTCCAAGCTATCCGTTCGTTGTTCGAGGAAGTGCAAAGCAACACTGTCCTCTACCATTTGTTAAGAAACCCAAAACAAAACCAAATCCCATATCCCTAGTAAAGCAAATAAAATATGGGATCATCTTCAACCTCGAGAGCCTTTGGTGTTGTTCTCCACAGATTCACAAGTGGGGTTCCCTCGAATTCCTTTAGTGTTTCTCGAATGGCCTCCTTTCAAAGTTGTACGGTCCGCTTGACTCTGGAGAAGGAAATCACGAGTTACCCCTCTCAAATAAGGTTCTTTCGATCCTTTTTATTTCATAACCCTAAATAAACTCCCATATCTTCTTGTTGTTTTATGTTTTTCTATTTTGGTTTCCTCGTCGTATTTCTTGTGTCTTTTTTTTCTGGGTATTTCTTTTGATACTCATCGTCGTATTATTTTTTGCCTTCCCCCTGTTTTGAATCGTTACTAGGGATGGCAGAATGACCCGAACCCGACGGGGAAACCCAAAACCCGGTCAAGTTTAAGTCGGGGGCAAGGTATCCTTTCCCCACCCCGCCCCGATTATATATATATATATATATATATATATATATTTTATATTTTTTATATTAATTATATATATAATTTTTTTGGGTTCGGGTATAATATTTCGGGTCAGGTTCGAGGACGGGGACGGGACAAAAAAAATCCCTGAGGGGGATAAGGTCGGGGTTGGGGTCAGGGATTTATTTCGGGGATGAAGATAGGGACGGGGCGAGCAAACCCGCCCCGTTGCCATTCTTAATCGTTACATGCGTTTTATAATACAAAATATACTATTTTTAGTTCAATAGAGTCCTAATAAAACTAGACTCATTGCTCGGTTGTTGCATGTTTGTTGGTGTGGATGCCGAACTAGACGTCGAAAAATATACTATTTTTATATTTTATCTTTGTTTTTGGTATTTTAGTTTAAATATGTTTTAGTATTTTAATTAGGATTTAGAATATTATTTTTTAGGTATTTTAGTTTAAATAGTTTTAAGTTTTTTAATTAGGATTTAAGATGATTTAGCTTGTTTTTAGGAATTTGAAGGCTATAAATACCCTCTCAGTGTAAGCCTAGAAACATATATCTCTCATCTGAGAATAAAATTTTCTTTTTCTCTCTAGCTTTCTCTCTATTTTTCACATACTTTTCAATTATGCTAATTATGACTTTGGTCATGCTTAGCTAATTTTCTCTCAAGTCTAAGACTGAAGCGAAGGCTCAATTCCAAACGTGAGAATTGTAAGGTACTTAAATCGCTTCGGATTTTTCTCTTTATTTTCTGAGCTTACTTTTCAAATTAAAACATTTTGACATTAGTACGGATATTGTTATGGTTAACGTTTGAAGAATGATTTGCTTATGAAGTATATAACTTCCCGAAAACACACTTAGCAAAATTGTTTGCTAAAAACTGAGATCATAATCAATTATTGTTGAAACGACAAAATCCGAGTTGGCAGCGAAGAATTGTCCTTGTAAGCCGACGTGAATCTTGAAGTAAAAATCTGTTTCGAGGATCCGAGGAATTTGAGGCAAAGCTGAAGTTTAAGGCTACTTTCACTATATGTTTCTCTTTATTTCAATCTCTTTAATTTATTTATTTAATTATTTTTCTTTTATTTAATTCTATCTTTTATTTTAAAAATAACTTTTAAAAATCCCCTTTTTATATTTATTACTATTAATATTTATTATTTTATTATTTTTCTTTTTTTATAATTATTTATTTTATTATACCTTTTCAAATTTATCTGGAATTCTATCTTTTCCTGAAATAAAGAATTTTTTTATTAAATCATAAAAATTGTCATGTGGATCGACCCTGCTTCTGTATACTACCTTTTCTTTTATATTTAAGACGGCTATCAACCCAATCTAGCTTACTATTGGAGGGTCCCCATTTTGACCATGAATTAACCAAGGGAAACAAACAATGGCAGCAGAGCCAGAGCCAATCTCCCAGAGCTTCGGCTGCGATATTGTTACAGCTGCTCACGTTGAGCTACAACAAAAGCCGTGAGCTCATCGGAGAGAGGTTCAACATTTCGAGAAGACATCCTACCAGATAGAGAAGCCTACAAGAGAGGATGCTCAATATTTTTAGGAGAAAAATTTGTACTTATAGGTGATAACACCTTTTGTTGTTACTGAAATTGATTGAGAACAGCAGACTTATGAGTCAGAGAGAAAATGCCAGTGGCCATCAATTAATTCGAGTACCGTGGTGATGCTCTCAAAAGAAAAGATATCATCGAGGTTTGATAGGGTCAGGGTCTTCATTCGACCAGATCGATTAAAAGAATTAGAACTCATCAGATGATGGTGTTGCACATCAAAATCAGGCAGCAAGTTGAAGTCTTCGGCTTGAATGTCTCTTACATTAAGAGAAAATCACAGCCGACTAGATTGAAGATTGCTTCCAGGAAGATGCAAGGCCGGAACATTCGTTGTGGCTAACCAACACTTCAATGAGATATGTCGTTCATGGAGAGAGACATGAGTGGAGTGAACGGTGATGGTGACGTTATCAATACAGATGAAGGTGATCCAGGCATGAGACACATGGCAACGGCAAAATCTATTGTTGTAGCACAGGAAGTACTCGATCGAGGAGAAGGAACACCAAAACCAGTAGAGACATACAGAGGTCGGAGTTCCTCAGGTGTATGAGCAAAGAAGTAGACTTTCCTAGCACAACTATGTTGAAAAATAAAGCATGAGCGGCTGAAATAATGGGGCAGCAATATGGAAGCATTATTGGATGGAAAATTTGGTCAAATTTGGCCACCAAATTGTTGAATTTATGTAATGGGTAAATGATAAATTTAGTCATTGTAATTTAGGGTATTTATAAGATTAGTCCTTAAGCTTCAACTATAAATACCCTATCTCATTTAGCTTCAAAACCATCCCAAAAGCATTTTAGCTTTCTTCAATTACTAGAGAATTTAGAGAGTTTCTTGAGAGTTGTTTTCTCCTTTTATCAAGAGAGAATTATCATTGTTTTCTCCTTGGTACATAGAGAGAGGAGAGAAGTTGTAATTCCTATTTTCTTATAGTGAAATTCTTCTACAGTTGCCTGTGGTTTTTACCCTATATTATTTAGGGGGTTTTCTACGTAAATTTTGTGTCTCTTTTATCTTCATTTTTATTTTCTCAAATTATCAGTTACGATTTTGCTCTATCCGATAGTCGTCTTCCGCAACAATTGGTATCCGAGCTAGATTAGAGTGTGTAATATATACTTATTGTCTTTGTGGTTTCCACCAAAAGGTGGATCCTCCAACATAAGAAAGTAAGAAGGTATTACCCATTCTTTGAAAGTTCCAGAGAACTATTCCTGATAGTGAAATAGTGGGAGCTATCCATAATAGAAGCTATGGCAGCGAAATTTGATATTGAAAAGTTTAATGGGAGAATTTCTCATTGAAATTGAAGATGAAGGCCATCCTGAGAAGACAGTTGTCTAGCAGCTATTAGTGAAAGGCCGGTAGATTTCAAAGATGACAACAAATGGATCGAAATGGACGGGAATGCTATAGCAAACTTTCATCTAGCATTAGCAGATGAAGTATGTCAAGCATCGAGGAGAAGACAGCTTAGGAGATATGAGATCATCTCACCAAATTGTACGAGGCCACATCGTTGCATAATAAAATTTTCCTTAAGAGGAAATTGAACACTCTCCGGATGTCAAAATCTACTTCAGTGACAGAGCACTTAAACACGCTGAACACTCTATTTTCTCAGCTTATATCCTTAAGATGTACTATATGAGAACAAGAACGTGCTAAACTTCTACTTCAAAGTCTACCTGATTCGTATGATCAACTCATCATCAACTTGACAAACAATAATGTCACCAGTCTAGTCTTCAATGACATTGCAGCTGCTGTTCTACAAGAAGAAAATCGGCGTAAGAATAAGAAAAATAGACAAGTAAATCTGCAACAAGAAAAAGCATTGACAACGATGAGAGGGAGATCAACAGAACGTGGCCAAAGTAGCAGTCACAAACATGGTAGATCGAAGTCGAGGAGCAAGAAGAATTTAAAGTGTTACAACTGTGGAAAAAAGATCACTTGAAGAAGGATTGTTGGAGTCTAAATAAAAACTCCAATCCACAAGGCAATACCGCAAACACTTCAGGTGATGGAGATGCTCTATGTTGTGAAGCGTCAACCACCGTGGAAAGTAGAAAGAGATATGCAGATATATGGCTCATTGATTCAGGAGCAACATATCACATGACCTCGAGAAGATAATGATTTCATTATTATGAACCTGTCTCAGGAGGATCTGTGTATAGTTGCAATGATCATGCCTTAGAGATTGTTGGCGTGGGAACCATCAAATTGAAGATGTATGATGGAACAATTAAAGTTTTTATAGATGTGCGGCACGTGAAAGGCCTGAAGAAAAACTTATTATCCTATGGATTGTTGGATGATAATGCACGTAAGATTTAAACACGAAAATGAATCATGAAGGTATTTCGTGGAGCGCTTGTGTGCTGAAAGGTGAAAAGATAGTTGTAAACTTGTGCATGCTAAAGGGAGAGACTTTGCTAGAAGCATAAGCCTCTGTTGCCTCATGTAGTTCAGATTCTGCAATGCTATGGCATCAAAAACTTGGACACATATCAGAACAAGGAATGAAAGTCCTTGTGGAGCAAAAGCTACTTTCAGGCTTAACAAATGTATCACTTACTTTGTGAGCATTGCATAACAAGTAAGCAGCACCGGTTTGAAATTCAACACGTCAAATTCTAGAGGCAAAAGTGTTATGGAATTGGTTCATTCTGACGTATGTCAAGCACCAGTTACATCCCTAGGCGGAGTAAAGTACTTTGTCTCATTTATTGATGACTACTCCAGGAGATGTTGGGTGTACCCTATTAAGAAGAAGTCACACGTATTTTCAACTTTCAAAAACTTCAAAGCGCGGGAGGAACTTGATTCTGAAAATAAGATCAAGTGTTTCAGAACAAATAATGGAGGAGAATACACAAGCGAAGAATTTGATAACTTTTGCAAGAAAGAAGGCATTAAAAGACAGTTCACAGTGGCGAACACTCCTCAACAAAATGGAATGGCAGAGCGGATGAACAGAACCTTGTTAGAAAGAACAAGAGCAATGTTGAGGAATATAGGCCTAGAAAAATCATTCTGGGCAGAAGCAGTCAATACCGCTTGTTATTTGGTGAATCGAGCTCCATCAACTGCAATAGAGCTGAAGACATCAATGGAGATCTGGACTGGTAAACCAACTGATTATTCAAACCTCCATGTATTTGGAAGTATTGTGTATGTGATGTACAACTCCCAAGAAATTTCAAAGCTAGATGAGGAAATGCAAATTCTTGGGGTATGCTGATGGTGTAAAGAGGTATCGCTTGTGGGATCCCACTGCTCGCAAAGTGATCATTAGCAGGGATGTTATCTTTGTAGAAGATAAGCTACAAAGAAAAGAAGAAGATGGTAGCGCTGAAAAGTCAGAGACTACACAGATACATGTGGAAAATGAGGTTGAACAAGGAGATTCTTCTGAAGCAGAACCAGCACATGATGAATAAGAACCAGAAAGTTCTGAAGCTCTAACAACTCATCAATCAGATCGTGTGAGAAGACATCCCAATTGGTACTCAGTTTATGTTATAGAAGGAAATGTTGCAAACTACCTTTTAACAGAGGACGGTGAACCATCAACACACTAAGAGGCAATAAACAACTCAGATGCTTCACTATGGATGATGGCGATGCAAGAAGAAATTGAATCCCTTCATAAAAATAATACATGGGACCTTGTGCCACTACCACAAGGAAGGAAGCCAATTGGTAACAAACGGATCTTCAAAATCAAGCGAAATGGTGATGATCAAGTTGAGAGGTATCGTACAAGACTGGTGGTCAAAGGATATGCTAAAAAAGAAGGTATTGATTTCAATGAAATATTTTCTTCTGTGGTTCGACTAAAAACAGTTCGAGTAGTCTTGGCAATATGTGCTACATTGAACTTACATCTAGAGCAGCTAGATGTTAAAACAATTTTTCTTCATGGAAATCTTGAAGAAGAGATTTACATGCTCCAGCCTAAAGGTTTTGAAGAAAAAGAAAAGAAGAACTTGGTTTGCAGGTTGAACAAATCTTTGTACGGTCTAAAGCAGGCGTCGATGTGTTGGTATAAGAGATTTGATTCCTTCATTATGTGCCTTAGATACAATAGACTTAATGCAGAACCTTGTGCTTATTTCAAGAGGTCTGGTAATAACGATTTTGTTATATTGTTGTTGTATGTGGATGACATGTTGGTTGCAGGACCCAACAAAGATCATATTGAAGAATTGAAGACACAACTGGCTAGAAAATTTGAAATGAAGGACTTAGGATCATCAAACAAGATTCTACGGATGCAAATTCACCGAGACAGAAGTAATATGAAGATTTGACTTTCACAAAAGAATTACTTGAAGAAAATCTTGTCAAGATTCAACATGCAAGATTGTAAGTCATTTCTACCCCTCTTCCTATTAACTTCAATTATCCTTCAGTATGAGTCCTAGCAGTGAAGAAGAGAGGATGGAGATGTCTCGAGTACCGTATGCATCAGCAGTGGGAAATTTAATGTTCGTTATGATATGTACAAGACCAAACATTGCACAAGCAGTGGGAGTGGTTAGTCGGTACATGGCAAATCCATGCAAAGAGCATTGGAATGCAGTAAAGAGGATTCTGAGATACATCAAAGGGACCTCAAATATTGCATTATGTTACAAAGGATCAAACTTACTAATCAATGGGTATGTAGATTCTGACTATGCATAGGATTTAGATAAAAGTAAATCTACTACAGAATATGTGTTTAAAGTTGCTGGTGGAGTTGTAAGTTGGGTTTCAAAATTGCAGTCAGTTGTGGCTACATCCACAACAGAAGCAGAATATGTACCAACTACACAAGCCAGTAAAGAAGCAATTTGGTTGAAGATGCTTTTGGAAGAGCTTGGGCATAATCAAGAGTATGCCTCTCTATTTTGTGACAGTCAAAGCGCCTTGCATCTAGCAAGGAATCCAGCATTTCATTCAAGGACAAAGCACATACGAGTTCAATATCATTTCATTCGTGAAAAGGTGGAATAAGGGACGGTAGATATGCGGAAAATCCATACCAAAGTGAACATAGTAGATTTCTTGACAAATGTGATAAATGCTGATAAGTTTACTTGGTGTCGATCCTCTTGTGGCCTGTCAGAGACATAAGCAACATAATGGTACAAGGTAGAAAGAATGATGTGAAGATATGATTGTTCCAATCAAATCTTCAAGTGAGAGATTGTTGAAAAATAAAGCATGGGCGGCTGAAATAATGGGGTAGCAATTTGGAAGCATTATTGGATGGCAAATTTGATCAAATTTGGCCACCAAATTCTTGAATTTATGTAATGGGTAAATGAAAATTTTAGTTATTGTAATTTAGTGTATTTATAAGATTAGTTCTTAAGCTTCAATTATAAATACCCTAGCTCATTTAGCTCAAAACCATCCCAAAAGCATTTTAGCTTTCTTCCAATACTAGAGAATTTAGAGAGCTTCTTGAGAGTTGTTTTCTCCTTTTATCAAGAGAGAATTATTATTGTTTTCTCCTAGGTACATAGAGAGAAGTTGTAATTCATATTTTCTCATAATGAAATTCTTCTATCGTTGCCTGTGGTTTTTACCCTATATTATTTAGAGGGTTTTCCACGTAAATTTTGTCTCTTTTATATTCATTTTTATTTTATCAATTTATCAGTTGTGATTTTGCTCTATCTGATGGTCGTCTTCCGCAACAAACTTGTATCATCCTTGCACAACGAGTCCGATACTGAGCAGGATGTAGCCAGCATTCAAAAACACCATAAGCATATTCGCACATATCTCCTCGCCGACATGCCCCATTGCGAAAATCAGGGCAAGGAACACAACTGTAATGGAACTTCCAAGGATCCCTTCTTCGAGCGTTCTTCCCAGGGTGAGCAAACGGGCACTCGGTCCAATCATGGGAGTAGGCACGTGAACAAGGCCGCACCTTGAATGAATACATCCGAAATTCATCCGTTGAATAGATGCTGTTATTAATATCTGGAAGAGACGGATCAATCGGGTAATCTTTCTTCTCTGTTGCCAAAGAAATAGGAGCATCACTCGGCCTCAACTTCGGGGAATCTGAACCAGATGGCAGTGAACCATTTTCCTGCAAACGCAATAGAGGAGGGGAGTCGGAATTTGCCATGGCTGACACCCTTGAATTCAAATTGAAACAGGAATTCTCAGTCACAAGTAGTTCTTCAAGGGTTAATTTCCCATCACGAAGCTTTGGAGGAACAGCAATAACATCAATAGGAAATTACCATTGCCATCAACCATATTACATCGGCCCCAGCAGCTAAAAGCAGCTTCACAACATCGATAACATTAACAACCCCCACCAGATGCAGCGTGAAGGGCAGTGCTTTTGTCACTGCCACATACACGGTTAACATCAGCATCAGAAGACGAAAGGATCAGCCTAATAACTTTGATGCTACCGTACATAGAAGCAACCATGAAAGGAGTTCTCTCCTCATTAACCATCTGCTTTGATCCCTTTAAACGACTATACCACAATCCAACCTCATCAACACCGGAAGGATCATGCTCGATCGATCGTTTAAAGCTCTCAACATCATTATTATCAGCAAGCTCAAGCAAACTCGCAAAAGTTTCTTCAGTCACTACAGTTGAGTGATTCATATCTGCACTAGGATGTCTGCTATCATCAAAAGAAGTATTCGATGATATCAGAGTCGGCTTCGGGTTTAGCCGCTCCCATCCACAGCACATGCTTTCATTTGATAAGAATCCAACTGAGATTAAAAAAATGAAAAAGCATCCATTAGAATCAACACCCGGAGACAGTTCAGTTCCATAAATATGATCAAATATTCCATAAGATATTATTCAAGAAAAAACACAAAATAAATTAGAACATAACAAATAGATAAATCCACATGGGACTCTCTAAGATATTAACAAGAACATATGAACCCAAAACAAATTGTGAAAAATTTTGGATTTAGAACAACAGTGAAATTAACAGTAAGGTATTCCGTATTCTTTTTTAACTTTGATTCGAGTCAAAAGCATAAATATCACTCAAAATACACACTCAGTATTATCATTAAAATTTACAAAGACTCTTCAACAGATTTTTTCAATAGTCATAACTAGCAAACTAAAATAACTTTGAAAATATAATATAAAAAATCACTGACAGTAGAATAAGTTCATAAGAGATCTGATTCTGTAGAAATCAATTTAAAAAAGAACAGCTAAAAGGGGAAGTTAAAACAGAAATAAGATTCATTGCATGTGATCAAACCACTCATTGCACGCCATCTATATATATATTTCTTTTATTTGAAATGAAGCTTTGTTTTTTATATATTTTAAATCTAAATTTTATGTTTATTTATGCATTGTTGTAACAAACTGAGCTCTAGCTCACTTTTCAAATTGTTTTACTCCTTTTAGATATTTTTGGATAGACACTCCGTATCAGATATTTAGAAGATTGACACATTTAGTATAGATCTTTTTGTTGTAATATTTTTATCTTTCGAATTGCTTTTAATTATAGTGAAATATGTCTTATTTTTGAAGTATTTATCTTTTTATTATGTTTACTGCTTTTGATATTGATATTTGATTTATTATGCTCCGAATTTATTACATATTTTATTTTACCTAGTTATTTTTTAGTTTTATACGAGTTGAGTTTTTATCGTTGTTTATTATACTTTTATAAATGTCATTTGTAATATGATTTAAATTATCGAATAACATTTTTTTAAAATGTCTTTAAGAATCATTAATGTAATCTGCTAGACTTAATCGAAATACATAGGCTGAGTCTAGGGGATTACACTCTGACTTTACTTAAGGAACATAATATCTCATCCCATTAGACCAATTTATCAGAAAATATATATATAAAGGGATTAATCAATACAAAAAATAAAATAAAACGTGAAATGTCGATATACCCCATGTCTGTTGACCGATTAAATTGTAGCGTCCTGTTTTTTCTACTTCACTAAAAGTTAAAGGTGAGGTTATTTTCGTCAACAAGGAGAATACTCGATTTCTTGTTTTCAACGTGGCATGAATTCATTTGTTCGTGATAGTTTTAACCAGACAAGGCATTTATTTGACAGACAACCTAAGTTTGTGTAATGATTTCTCAAGGGAAAAAAAAGGTTTGTGTAATGAATTTAATTAGGTCAAATTGCTTAGAAATTCAACCAAAATTCACCTTTTACATTACATTTACATGACTGTTACATTTACCAAAGAAGTAACCATCAACAAGCAAACTTTCTTACGGAGAATACAGAGGAAATGCTAAATACCCTTGATATTTTGCTAAAAAGCATTTGTATCCTATACACGAATCCATACGATCTTGACACGACTGGTTTCATTAGGGGTGTTTAAAACTATCTGCTCTGATTGATCTAGTCCGTCGACCTATCGATCCAAACATAAAAACCTAGATATATATCTAAACCAATTAACCGATTATGTCGAATATCTGACTTGTAATTTTTTTAGGTAGTTGGGCTGGGTTAGGGACAAATTATTTTTATAATTGGGTACCCGATTTGTCTTGATAGTTTTAATATATATATATATATATATAGTTTAAATTATATTTTTATTTTAGGTTATTAATATTTTACCTTAAAATTAAATTTATATCCCTAATTTTTTTCTTAGATTTGTATTATATACTTTTAAGTTCTAATTTTTTCAAAGAAATTTTTACTAATCTATCAATATAAGGTTCAAAAAAATCACAATCAATATTGTTATTTTTAATGTTTTCTTTATAATATATATATATATATATATCCTTAAAACTAGCTTCAAATAATTAATTTTTGTGTAGATTTGTATTATGAACTTTTAAATTTTTATGTATTTCATATGTGATTCTTTTAAAAATTTAAATAAAAAATATATATATGAATCGGTACACGTGATCCGAAAATGCGAGTATCTAGATTTTATGGTACCTGACTACTGAGTATCTGGACTTAATAGTGAAGCGCGAGCCGATAAATATACTACTCGAAAAATCGGATACCCGAAGTGTTGGAAGTCAAAATTGGAGGCTTTGGAAGTCAAAAATTGAAGCTGGAAATTGTTGAAAAATTGGTAACGCATGGGCGGCTAAAATTAGTCCAAATTAGGCAACCATTTTAATTGAAAATTGTGAAGGGATAATTGTATTTAGTCCCTTCACTTTAAGGTATTTACAAGATTAGTCCTTAAGTTTCAACTATAAATATCCTAACCCATTTAGCTTCAAAATCATCATAAATCATTTCTTTCTCCCAATACTAGAGAGCTTTCTTCGGAGTAGTGAGTGTTTTGTAAACACCTGTAAATTATCTCTCTTCAGTAAAAGATATGCAACAGTCCAGAGACGTAGGCATAATTGGCTGAACTCTGTTATCAATTTCGGGTATTATTTTTCAGCTTTTAATTCGCATTCTCACTAATCTGGTTATAGGAAAATTACTCATTTACTCATTTATTTCCCAACAACTGGTATCAAAGCTTTTGGTTGTGAATTTTGTTAGTTTTTCTGCGAGGTTACTATTTATGTGAATAGTGAATTTCATGAACAATAAATTTTTATCGGCGATACGAGTTTGTCAACGGAGGTGTTCTAATACACGGTAGTTCGCGGGAATTATCAGAAACAATCCAAAAGAAGCCAGATTCGAGTGGGAGCGATGGCTTTGAGAAACGAAGTTGATGAGCTCAAGAGGAAGCTGCTCATATGCAATGGAGCAATGAGTGAATGGGATACGCTCAAGACCTTCTTGGAAGGACTTAGACCAGGGGCAATGCTCGGGAGAGAGCAATGTGATGCCCAGAGACTTTCGGAGGCCATAGCTGTAGGCGGAAAGCTGACTAAGCTTGCAGGTGACAAGCCAAGTAGTGATGTGTCATCCAGGCGCATGCCCACATATAGTGGCAACAGTGGTGGAGACCGGGAAAAGGTACAGCGAGGAGATGGTAGAGAAAGCTCTTCGAATGGACAAGGTGAGCCATCGACTATTCGTAGCCAAGGAAAGCTATCGGGAAAAAATGGCAAGGCTAAGTCCGGTGTAAAGAAGAAGGGGAGCAATGAAAAATTGAAGTGATACTTCTGTGATGGTCCTCATTTGATTAGAGGATGTCCCGAGAAGCGTCGCCTTACAGCCATCATAAATAGGATGGAAGAAGGAGAAGTAGCGAGAATTGGCGCGGTCGCAAGTGTTAAAGTTACCAAGCTAGGGAAAAGACTTGGTCTGATTGATGGGATCAATGCAGCCAAGTAAAGATTGAAACGTGACGAGACTGCGGGTGTCAAAGCAGTCGAGCATAAGAAGGGATTCGGTGCGATAGCAAGAGATAAAGCCGTCAAGCCGAGGGTGTAAAGTGAGCAAGTCCGCTCATAGTATGCCAGGATAGAGGCGTGGTCCAAGTTGAGGCATCTCAGGCATAAAGGGACACTTAAGGAGTATGTGAGTCGATTCAAAAAACTCATGCTCAAAGTCCTAAGTTTGACTGAAGAAGATGGATTTTTCACCTTCATGTTTGGATTGAAGCCATGAGCAAAGAGAGTGTTGGAGCAAAGGGAAGTCAAGGAGTTGTCTAAAGCCTTGACAACCGTTGAGTCCATCAAAGAATTTGGAGTCAATAATAACAAGACTTCAAAAGCAAAGCCGAAAGCTGAGGATAGCGGTAAGAGATTCCATGATAAAGGCAAGTCAGAGGATGAGGAATATTGTTCCCCGAGTAGAAGAGAAAATCACTCAATAATGAACCAGATGGTGAGTGTGGGGAAGATGTGTGCACTCTTGGCACAAGTTCGAGTGTCAAAGATGCTAAGCCAAGGGTAAAGGTTGAGCAAACGAGGAGGTACAGACTTAAGATGCCAGAAGTGTTGCAAAATTACCCAGAGGGGAGCTGAGACATCCAAGGTGATGGATGAGCCCAAGATCGAGTTGTCCAGAGAAGATGACGAACCCATGATTGAAAAGGCGTTGAGAGTTGGTTCAATAAGGTTCAATTCTGCCAAGGCGAGTAGAAGCTAAGTGCAAGAAAAGTTGTCTGTGTCCAAGGAGTTTGTCGAGCATGTTCGTGTAGAGAAAATGGCTTCAGAGACCATCTTAAGAAAAGGGTCGAAGCAGGGGCTTGCCGAGGATGTTCAAGTGAGGAACAATCCTTCAAAGACTAGTGGACAAGATTCGAAGGGAGCCAAGACGTTGAGGGACAAGGCAACCACAGAGAAACTGCCCAATAACAAGTGGGTTTACAGGGCGTTGACTACGGACAAACTGAAGTTGTGTTCAGCTTCAGTTGTCATGCTAGAATAACAAGACCAGAAATACTGCTGCATCGATCGAGGTGTGAAGACATATTAAAATCAGTCTTCAAGTGGGAGATTGTTGGAAGTCAAAATTGGGGGCTTTGGAAGTCAAAAATTGAAGCTGAAAATTATTGAAAAATTGGCAACACATGGGCGGCTAAAATTGGTCCAAATTAGGCAACCATTTTAGTTGAAAATTATGAAGGGATAATTGCATTTAGTCCCTACACTTTAAGGTATTTACAAGATTAGTCCTTAAGCTTCAAATATAAATACCCTAACTCATTTAGCTTCAAAATCATCCCAAATCATTTCTTTCTCCCAATACTAGAGAGCTTTCTTGTGAGTAGTGAGTGTTTTGTAAACACCTGTAAATTTTTTCTCTTCAGTAAAAGATTTGCAGCAGTTCGGAGACGTAGGCATAATTGGCTGAACTCCGTTATCAATTTCGGGTATTATTTTTCCGCTTTTATTTCGTATTCTCGCTAATCTGGTTATAGGGAATTTACTCGTTTAGTCGTTTATTTCCCAACACGAAGTAAAAATTTGTGATTACCTGATTTTAAACATCTGTAGTCCATGGCCAGGCTTGATTGGATTGAGTCCTAGTTTTAAATTGATTTTCAAATCAATGTCCAATTCACTTAAATTGGTATTTTTTTATTTAATTAATAATAAATTATAAAAATATATTTTATATGAATATACAACTAAATCTAATAATAATATATTATTCAAATTATATTTGAGTTGGACCTGTAATTTACAACTTTTATTCATATTTGAGAAAAAAATTAAAATCTTTATATTTTAAGTTCTCATTATATATGTGTGTGTGTGATATTGCTCCGATAATAACTTAATAAACCAAGTAAAAACAGCAATATATTTTAAACTATATAGTTTTTTAAATGCTTAAGTATACAAAAGGTATCTATTTTATGCATTTTTTTTCAGTTTAGTATCTAACGTTTATTTCGTTTCAGTTTGGTGTTTAACGTTTTATTCTATAATTTGGTGTCTTTTATATACTTAAGCCTTTTTTAAAAATACCAATGAGTTAACTTTCATACTAGACTCGGTAAACCTTGAAAGTTATATTTAATAAATATATGGGTAAAATGGATTACATTTTTAATTTAAAAATTAAAAATAATAGTATATATAATGAAAACCACAAACCCTAAAATAGTTTTCTTTTAATCTCCTTAGATTTGTGATTTGTCCATAAAAGTATATTCTACATGTTTTGGCAAATGGAATTACTTATCTATCCTCAAAAGCCTATCGTGTGTACTTTGTTTATTCGTTTAGGTTTATTTAGAAGAATTTCCATTCTTGTGTTAAAAGAAAATATTTTAATTGTTTAAATATTACCACTCTAAAATTAGAAAGAAAAAAATGGGCTAAAAATTATGTGAATTCTCCAATCCACTTTTTTTTTAAAAAAAATCTTAACTATTACTAGTATAAAATAATCACTACAATTTTTTTAATTCAAAAAATAATAATATAAATGCAAAAAAATCTAAAAAAAAATCCAATAAAGACTTCCAAAACAAGGTGATTTAATTTTAACTAATTAAGGCACTAAACAATTGTTTTAGTTCATA
Organism: Hibiscus syriacus; assembly: GCF_006381635.1. Classification (NCBI taxonomy): domain Eukaryota; kingdom Viridiplantae; phylum Streptophyta; class Magnoliopsida; order Malvales; family Malvaceae; genus Hibiscus; species Hibiscus syriacus. Next base: position 223,160 of record NW_024061891.1, read on the forward strand.
ATTAAAAAAACAAAATTGGGACCCATCATCATATTTCACTTTCAAAGCTCCTAAGAAATGGACATGGAAGGAGCATTGGTTCTAATTTTGACAACTAGAAAGCAACTTTGAATGTATTATTATATGCAATAAAGATGAGAAAAGATAGTCCCAAAATTTGGAGATTTGGGCATGTAGGGATGAGTTTGCACCCTTTTCAACTTCTATTTCATGGGATTGTCTCAAGAAAGGCGGGCTAATATACGGCGTTATCGGATACATTATAATATATTTAATAAATTCAGTTTAGCGCTACCTGAAATATCGAGTAATAACAATGTTGTAGGTGGAAATCATGAAGAAAATATTAAAAAATTTGGCAACCGGCAAACTTAGCTTGTCGGTTTGTGTCGATACAAATTAAAAATGTATCGATCCATAGCAATATAACAGGTAAAAATATGATAAAACCGGTGTCATTATGATAAAACCGGTAAAGCGCTACCGGATATATTGAAAGTGTCGATAAATTAATATAAGTGTCGACACTTTTGTAATCTAAAAGATAAGAAGTTATAGCGCCTAAAAGGTGTCGATACTTTATAAAAATGTGTCGATCCATAGCAATATAACAGGTAATAATATGACAAAACAGGTCTCGAAATGATAAAACCGGTAAAAAGCTACCAGATATATTGAAAGTGTCGATAAATTAATATAAGTATCGACACTTTTGTAATTTAAAAGAGAAGAAGTTATAGCGCCTGAAAAGTGTCGATACTTTATACAAATGTATCGATCCATAGTAATATATCCGGTAATAATATGACAAAAGAGGTCTCGAAATGATAAAACCGGTAAAAAGATACCGGATATATTGAAAGTGTCGATAAATTAATATAAGTATCGACACTTTCGTACTTTAAAAGAGAAGAAATTATAGCGCCTAAAAAGTGTCGATACTTTAAGAAAATGTTTCGATCCATAACAATATAATAGGTAAAAATATGATAAAACCGGTATCGAAATGACAAAACCGGTAAAGCGCTACCGGTTATGTTGAAAGTGTCGGTACTTTAATAAGTACGCGTAAACAAGTATCGACACTTTAAGAGAAATAGGTAAATATCCTCTCGAAAGTATCGACACTTCACATAAAAGTATCGACACTTATGTAATTGTATCGAACGCAATTACATCACCGAAGCATATTTAATCTGATCTCGATGTAGAATCCGACCAAATAAGATTATGCAACGCCCCTGATTCGTCTACCAAGTATGTCACAAAAAAACTCGGGATCATCATGTTTCTTATAATCAAAGTAAGCAATAAGCGCATTCACATCCCCATCGACGATTTCCTTTGCTTTGCCTCTTTGAAGTGCATTGTAGAGGTCTTTATGTGTAAATCCAACATTATGATAGCCCCCTGCCTGCTGCGTTAAATAGTTCATCACTTGTGACGTGCCAACACCGACCTCTTTCAATGTTGTTGCCTCATCGATATCAGCCTTACTTACAGCTCTATTAGAATGCATAAATGGTGTCATAGCAGGTGTGCACAATGCATGATTATGTTTCTGATAAGACTTACTTATAACCCACTGATCGTTTGTATTTATTGCTGTAACTACGATTCTAGCCTTGCATCCTGTTCTTGTGATTGGCGTATGAGCACGTTGACGATCAATGGTATTGACTTTTGATACTCGAAACCCTTCTTTGGAACAACAAAATTCTTGTGTCTTCACATTTCCTTCCATGTCAAGCCGTGTTGTTCCCCGACATGTACTAAACCCATGTTCCCGTGCGAATTCCTTGTAAAAGTACCAAGCTTGATCACGTGAAGAGAAGAGCTTACCAACCAATATGTCAGATTCATCAACATTATGTACTTTATTGCATTCCTCGGTTGGCTTAACATTGTCTGCATCAGTATGATCCATGCAAAAATTTTGTTGTGCAATTTCAGTGGTCCCAACAGGAGTTGATGGAGATGTATGTAAGTAAAGGTTCATTGAACAACATGTTTCAGTGGTGCTTTCAATAGGATGTGGTATTGGTAGTGGTGGTAGTTGAAGGGTGGGTACAACATTAAATTTGCAGGACATATTCAGGTATGTACAATAACTACAGAATTCAATAACTTTAAAGTAATATGTAAAATTACAATGTAGGTGGTAAAATTAGACTATTTTAATGACAAATGATATAATGTAATAGGTAAATTGACAATGTAACCAGTAAACATATACCGTTTAATTATAAAACAGGTTAACATAAAGTATCGACACTATTAGATTTTGTGTCGATAAATATAATGTAATAGGTAAATTTCTAATGTAACCGGTAGAAATATACCGGGTTCATGAGAGAATAGGTCAACATAAAGTATCGACACTTTGTTTAATTTGTGTCGATACATTTTTTCAAAATGAATAGCAAACGAGGTGTACGCATAAAGTGTCGATACATTTTTAAAAAGTATCGATCCTCGAAACATCGAAATCGATAATTATTATATAACAGGTAAATTTACAATGTAACCGGTTAAAATATACCAGTTAATTAGAAAATAGGTCTACATTATGTATCGACACTCTTTAAATATGTGTCGATACTTTTTTCCAAAATAAAGCACAAACGAGTTGCACGCATAAAGTGTCGATACATTTAAAATTGTATCGATCCTGAAAACATCGAAACCGATATTTATAATGTAATAGGTCAATTTATAATGTAATTGGTTTAAATTTACCCTTTTTATGAGAAAATATGTCAATATAAGCGCTACTTATTACATTATATAAGCGCTACTTATTACATTATATAAGCGCTACCTAATTTGTTATTGTACTTGATAATATTTTCGGTTAAATACCTATTTTATTATATAAGCGCAACCTATTACATTATCTAAGCACTACCTAATATGTTATTGTGCTTGATAATATTTTCAGTTAAATGATATAACATAACCGGTCTAAATTTTAACCGATCACGCCATTTTTAACCGTTTTTTAAGTGCCTCACACCAGAAGTTCCCTATTTCACCTTTGTTTTTTTTGACCGACCCCGAGGGTTTTGTTAAATCAATTACAAAGAAAGTCCACTATGACAATGAGGTTTTTGTTTTCATTTTATTTTGGTACGGGGTTTGTTGAATTAATAAATGAACCTTTATATTGGCAGTAGAGTTAAAAGTTTGGGTAAACTATGTTATACGTCATTGAACTTTAAGGTTAGTTACAATAAACCAAAAGTTGATATTGTTTTAGTATTAAATTTTTAATTTGGTTTAATGTAAGTTCAAATTGTTAAACTCATACAATGTAATGACGTGGATGAATTTTTTTTCGTCATTGAATATAAATTTACTGACCCACACAGGTCACCAACCCTCTTTTGAACTAAATTTAAAACTGTCGCCTCTTTACCATTATCATTATTGTCTTTGCGACTTTTTATGACAATTAGTGGCATTGAGAATATTCTTCCATCATCACCGTCACCTCCGTTTAAATCATTAAGTCATTGTAATTTTTTTTTTTTACAATCACACAAACAACCATTAGCTCTCAACCACTCGAGCCACCATCGAACTAAACTCCCATAACCCTTCACCTATAATCATAATCATAATTGTCATCATTCTCACTAAACAATTATAGATTAATATGAATTAAGTTATCTTAGTGGTTAAAGAGATTGTTGTTATCCTATAGGTCCCGAATTCAAACACTAATGATTATACATGATATTTAAGCGTTCATTGTTAAATTTTTGAAAGTCTTTAAAATAAATATTATCACTTATAATAACTTTAAATTCATAAAAAAAAACCAAAGATATACTTTAGCATAAATTCAACAATCTCACAACTTTCCAAAAGTTATATGTTCCTTTAACCAATAAGTAATACCAAAATCAAAATACAATCAAATTTGACCCCAAACTTGCCCACGCAACAACCAAGTAAAATCAAAATCTAGAAGAAAAAAAAAGTTAGAATAAAAAGAGAAATATAAACAATTATGTTAGCTCTAATGAACAATCGAAAAATGGCAAGAGAGGGTAAATTGACATTTTTTAAATTTTGGTGGAAGCAATCGAAAAATAAAAATTTTGCACAACGATTTAGAGTGGTTCGACTTCTAAATTAAATCTACATCCACTATCTTACCTATCCACACTAAGGATTTCTCAACTCCACTAGATTTGCAAACCTTTAAGGATAAGGTGTAACCTTACAAAGACACACAACGTTTATACCTCAAAACCTTGTTTACAAACTTTCCCAAAGAGAAATTACAAACTTAGCAAACAAAAGAAAACTTCACAAACGCAAATGAGTTTGCAACTAATTAAACACACACCCAAATTACACTTGAGCAAGAATAAACAAGAAGCTCACAAGTGTATTTACAAAGAATTTGACAATTTAGCACTAAAAACTTTTTTGATGTTGAAATGATCTTGCAATTAACTTTCTTGTTGCTCTCCATTTGAATCTTGGTCTATTTTATGTCTTCTAACATCAATCTAGCTGTTTGGAGTCATTGAGGATTGAATAGATCCGTTAGATTCATTAATTTTGAGCATTTAATGCTTACATGGACATTTGATAGCGAGACTGAGCCTTCCAACTGTCAAATTTATAGCTGTTAAACCTTTAGTATCAATATTGCATGAATCTGTATCGATACCTACCATTCGGTCTCAAGACTGGGACCTTGGTATTGATACCAAAAACCCTTCTGGAATATTGGTATCGAGACTGCTTGAGTGGTCTCGATACTGACAGTTGATTTGACAAAAATTAAGTGTTTTGAGCTTAAAAAATAATGTTTATAAAAAGCGGATTAACTCAAAAACACTTGAATTATTTTTAACACTTAAAAATACTTTAAAATTGTTTATGACATTATTTATAAATATTGTGAAATAACAAATTTTAACAATTTAAAATATTATAATAATCATGTTATATCAAAATCAAAATTTAGTTCAATAATCTCCCCTTTTTGATACAATAAAACTTTTGTGAAAAATTAATTTTAAAAGATTTTTCATATTTTGTGAAAAATAAGTCTCCTTAGAAAACTAATTTATGGCTATCAAATTTACACGTATACATATTTCTCCCCTTTTTATATTATAGCAAAATCAAATTAAACTTCAAAATATAAAATATGTTAGTGTAATAGGGAACTCAAATATTCAACATAAAATAATCAAAAGTCAAATTATGTTTATCATAAAATAATCAAGTTTAAAAGCATAATATCAACATCAATAATTCAAACATCAATCCATAAAGTATCAACAATAAGTATCAAACCTAAGGTAACATAAAGTTCCAAAATAAGTCATAAAGTGCATAAGTCCAAATCAAAATGCAAATGTCCTAAAATGTCAAATAAATGCCTAATCTTCCGGAGGCGGTGGCGAAGGAGAATGAGGCAACAAGTAATGATCCATGGAAGCCATATTAACACGTAAGTCCCTGAAGTTTCTCTTTCTGCCTAGTTGTCCTGGCAGTGGTTCCCTTGCGCCGTGTATCTATTTTGATTTCTGTACGACCTATAATGTTGAAAAATGCCTTTCGGCTTTCAGGAGAGGTGGTAAGGTTACCTAAAGGTGCTTCGCTGCCAGTAACACTCAAGGTTCTCGAGCATGAATTGTTCCACTTCTGTCCGATCAAGGCTAGTTTCTTCCCTTCCTTTTAGGCTACTTCTCGTAACTCGACTATGGTGGCTTATTGAATGCATTTTTCTATGGTGCAGCATATTATCAACAACATTTCATTTGCACCAATCGGCCTTCTCAACATGTTCAACAGCAGCGGTGCAATGGATCAGTACGAAGTGCAAACAACAACATCTGCCGAGAAATCCCAGTTCTTCGATGGCGAGGTTTCCTCAGAGTTGACATCATCTCTCAGCAACAACTGGTGTCCAACCACGAGGATCAGCCTAGAATCAGGGGTTGTGGGAGGTTCGGTGCTTACTCATCACACGTCCGTTGAAGTGCAGCATATTTAGACTCGAATCCCTACGAGCAGTCTGTACATCTCCTCCGATGGGACCGGCAGAGTTGGTGTTACCAATCCAGTGGCTGGGTTATGGATGTATCTCGACGGACATTGAAAGGAAGAAAAGAATGCCTCAAAATTTTATTACCAATAAAAAACCAGACCTAAAAAACCAATGAACCCATTACAAAATTACACCGAAAGCGCAATACATCAATCCGCCATCTTTAACCAATTCTAGATATAGCTAAGCTGCTCCACAACTAAAGCAGCAACCTCCTTCACCAATGTGGTAAACAGGGGCGAGCAAGATCCAGGCTCCTTAATCCAATTTGGTAAACATGCATCGTAACATGGATGACTTTTGTTAATAACTTAAATTTAACTAGAATCATCTTTTCATTTTAAAATTGAATATTATTCATTTAAATATAATAATTTATATTTCAAAAACATGGTTTGTTAGACATCAACATTTCAATTTTATGTCACTTTCAATTTATAATATATAATTTAAAATTTAAATTTGTAATGTCAAACCATGAGAAAGAAAACAATTACCTCGATCAGATAATTTATGGATGAACGAGTTCATTTATCAAAATAAAAATAACTACATGACATTATTGCATTGTTACGCTTTTACTAGTAAAAGTTGTTAAAAACAAATGGAATGTGCAAGTTTTTACAGGATGAAGAGGCTTAGCACACACTGAATTCAACGAATTCTATAAAGTTAAGATTCATTTCACGAGGAAGTCTTGTGCATAAAGAAAATGACAGCTGAAAATTCCAAATGCAGAGATCGTCCAGAAACATCCACAACAAAACGCAAAATTACTAAAAGCCAAAGCAAATTCGTTATTATAGGTCTAATAGAAGTAAGCCATTATGGCCAACCAGATTTAAAGCTGAAACAGCCATCACACAAGCAACCCATTCAAATCTGAAAACCAAACATATAGCTATAGTTCAAACAAGCTTAGACATCATTTAAAGGCCGAAAAGGCCACCTACAAACACAGACCATCCTTACTTAGAAACCACCGCGAAGGCGAAGGACAAGATGCAGAGTGGACTCCTTCTGTATGTTGTAATCTGCAAGAGTTCTCCCATCCTCCAGCTGCTTTCCAGCAAAAATCAACCTCTGCTGATCTGGTGGGATTCCTTCCTTGTCTTGAATCTTTTCCTTAACATTGTCTATGGTGTCTGAACTTTCAACCTCCAATGTTATTGTCTTCCCGGTTAAGGTCTTTACAAAGATCTGCATCCCACCACGCAAGCGTAACACCAAGTGAAGGGTTGACTCCTTTTGGATATTATAGTCTGCCAATGTCCTCCCATCTTCAAGCTGCTTGCCGGCAAAGATGAGCCTTTGCTGGTCTGGGGGAATACCCTCCTTGTCTTGGATCTTTGCCTTCACGTTGTCAATCGTGTCTGAACTTTCGACCTCCAAAGTGATGGTTTTCCCGGTAAGAGTCTTTACAAAGATCTGCATACCACCACGCAGGCGCAACACCAAGTGAAGAGTCGACTCCTTTTGGATATTATAGTCAGCCAACGTCCTTCCATCTTCAAGTTGCTTGCCAGCAAAAATGAGTCTTTGCTGGTCTGGGGGGATACCCTCCTTATCTTGGATCTTTGCCTTCACGTTGTCAATTGTGTCTGAGCTTTCAACTTCCAAAGTGATGGTCTTTCCAGTAAGAGTCTTCACAAAGATCTGCATACCACCACGAAGGCGGAGAACCAGATGGAGAGTAGACTCCTTTTGGATGTTATAATCAGCAAGAGTTCTTCCATCTTCAAGCTGTTTTCCTGCAAAAATCAATCTTTGTTGGTCTGATGAGATTCCTTCTTTGTCCTGAATTTTGGCTTTCACATTATCAATGGTATCCGAACTCTCGACCTCCAATGTAATTGTCTTTCCGGTGAGAGTCTTGACAAAGATTTGCATGCCACCACGAAGACGAAGCACTAAGTGGAGGGTGGACTCCTTCTGGATGTTATAGTCAGCCAGTGTCCGACCATCTTCAAGCTGCTTTCCAGCAAAGATAAGCCTCTGTTGGTCTGGAGGGATTCCTTCTTTGTCTTGGATCTTAGCCTTGACATTATCAATAGTGTCAGAGCTTTCAACCTCCAAGGTGATCGTCTTTCCAGTCAGAGTCTTGACAAAGATTTGCATACCACCTCGAAGTCTAAGCACCAGGTGGAGCGTGGACTCTTTCTGGATGTTGTAGTCAGCCAGTGAGCGGCCATCTTCAAGTTGCTTGCCAGCAAAAATAAGCCTCTGTTGGTCTGGTGGTATTCCTTCCTTGTCTTGGATCTTTGCCTTCACATTGTCAATGGTGTCCGAACTCTCCACCTCAAGGGTGATGGTCTTGCCAGTGAGGGTTTTAACAAAGATTTGCATCTATTAAATCAAAGGATCAAAAGAAATTAGTATCTCAACAGTTCACAATATTAGGTAAAATCAAACAGAAACAAACCATAAATAAGAATCTAAGAACGTGAATTATAAACCATCCATTATATTAGGGAATTTAGAATTAAGAAAAGGAATTCCGCAAGACAATCAAAAAGCCCCCTATTTAATAAGGAAAACAAGATATTTAAAATTCTTAAACTGAGATAGGAATACTACATATCAAAACTCTAAACAAACCTAACCAGCATAAATAAATTAAATTAAATTTCCAAGAACACATAGTCCACAAATTTGAAAATTTTACATGTTTACAACTGAATCTAGACAAACAAAGTTGATTCATTAAGAGATCTATCAATAATTTTAACTATCCTCATTTCAGGCAACACATTCAAGATGATATGACTAACAAACAAGTTTTGCTTTATCAAAAATATACAAAATCGAATCAGTAATATTAAAGAAATTAAGACTTTAAATTCGTCAAGAGATCCGCCAATCATTTCACCATATCCTCAATTCAGGCTAACATATTCAAGATAATACGATTAACAAACAAGATTCGATTAATTAAAAGTGATAAATCCAAAATTCATAGAAGCCATTAAACTATCGAAAGATGGAACAGAATTTAAAGCAACTATGATTGAAAATTCCCAATAAATTAACAAGCCTCTTTTCAGGTATAATATTGAAGATAATACGATGAAAAAACAAGATTCTCTTGATTAAAATATAAAAAATAAAATCCATAACTAATGAAAAAAAAACCGATTACCTTGAAAACCTAATTGGAAAAAAGCTTTGAAGCGTTGAGAATGGAATTGTCTGCCGATCGAGGAAAACTAAAGTGGCTAGGGTTGGGAGATTTACGCCTTTTTTTATAGATGGGATTTGCCCACTTCGTGACGATATTGTCAAAAATACAACCTATCTGTTCCTGCCACGTGTACTTCAAACCCGAATCCCGCGCTCAATTTTTTTGTTTGTTTGTATAAAATAGATAACATAAATAGCAAAAGCTTAAATATAGGCATTTATCTATATTTTTATGCTTTATATAGCATCCTTAGAGGTGTATTTATATCTATCTATATTTAAATTTGTGATTTAATTTGTAATTACAATAATGATTAAAAGAATGATTATTATTCTTAAATGTCACAGGTTTAAACGACTGAGTGACTGAAGTATTTAGAACATATACTATTTTATAATTACTTAACTTAATAAAAAAATAATAGTTTAAAAATTTCAAAGATAATTAATATTATTATAATTTTATGTTTATTTTTTATATTTATCTGATTAAAAATATATATTTAAATTATACTTTTTAGGTGTTTACTATTTTTATCAAAATAAACTACTAATGTTTCATAATTTCATTCCATTGTTTGTTTTAAGGTTGATATGTTACAAATGATTAAAAAAATCTTTTAATCGATGAATGCCTGACACGTGGTACATTTTAAATGATCAACACTATATATTAAAAATAAAATTAAATGGATAATTTAATTAAAAAAATCAATCCTATTCTTTTTCTCAACAAATAATCCTCCCTAAACTATTTTAATATCATTGTCGATTCAAATATTTTTAAACTTGGTTATATTTACTGAAATTATTTTTAGTTTACTATTACACTGGTTTAAATTATTAAAATTTTATGATTAAATCAGGTGTATTTTTTTAAAAAGGGTATAGTTGACTTCTAATGTTGCACTGATACGGGTACGGGGATGAAGACGAAAAACGACAATTTCTAAAATTACAGTGTACGGGATGGCAATGGTATGCCATATAAAATATTTTTTGATTAAGTTAAGGTGATTACAAAGTAGTATTTATTCTAAATATTCTCAACCATTTGACAATGAACGCTCAATCACCCTGCTTATAGGAACAATGATGATTCGTTTAATTATTGAGGTAAGTTGGTTCACGCATGCCATATAAAAAATTTAAAATTATAAATAGATGTAAGAAATCATAAATAAAGTCAAGAATACATAGAAAATTTGTGTAACACTCTAATCTAACCCTAATTAAAATCCTAACATTTGATACTTTTTCCAAATCCCTAAATTAATTTTAGTGGCTAATTCGAAAATATTGTAAAAATTATTTCCATATTCGAAAGCCCTAGAAAGCTCAGTGATTAACTGACAATTATACCAAATATTCTTTAAATTCTATTCTACCTCTTCTTCCTACCCGCGGCCGCTTCTTCTTCCTTTCCTTTCTTTTCCATATTCGACAGAACCGATTGGAGGCAATTCCGGTGAAAGGGTTGTGTAAGTTTTTCCAGGAGACAGGGTCGGAGATGCTTTAATGGAGAGCTTGTGAGAGCCTTGACATGTTTTAAGAGAGCCATTGTTGAAAGCGAAGTATAAGAAACCAGGGCGAGAAGGGTGTCGCTGCAAATGGTGTAAACAAAAACGACACCGCTTTGGCCCGCCGTCCCCATGAAGCAAAGCTGCCAAACTCACAACGTTCAAACCACCGTCATCCTATAAATCCTCTCTCTTTTATCAAACACCCCACTCCCTTCCCTCTTCGTCTCAGCAAACCCACCGTCGAACACCATCCCGATACTCGCCAAAATTACCACTGAGGACATCTTCGAAACGTCAGATAAGATTGACCGTCTTCGAATTAGATCAATCATACTCTACCACCTGACATGTCTTCAATACGTAACCCAGCTGTCCCCGTACTCATAAAAAACGTATCATGTACTTGAAACGGATTCTTTTCCGTCCTCGTGCTTCTTAAGTTGACTTTCTTAGATATAATTAAATATTCCTTTCATAATAATTTAATTATAATATAATTAAAAAGTTACACATATAATAGACAAGCAATCTTATAACTGTTGAAATTCAAATTCGAAAGGATTTATTTGATATGTATATGATGTATCAACTAATTAATTGTTAGCTAACTTTGAATAAAAATTTTAATGCGATGACCCATAAAGCATGGGGCTAATGGTGAAGTAAAATCATTTGTATAACTTGTTTTTGGATAACATTCCTTTTATATAAAATTTAGGTAAAGGGGTAGATGAAATCTTTGTACTTATTTTTAAAAAATTAATGTGAATTTCGAATTATTTTTATTCTTAATGCCATCCTCAAATTTAGAAAAATCTAATATGTCCCTTTGACTAACGTTTTCCTTCGTTGATTGTTATGGTACAGACGTAACACTTCATAGTGCTGACATGACAGTTTATAGTGGTTGTTACATGGATAATGACGTTAGGGGTGTGCAAATCCGGGTACCCGATTTTTGGGTACCCGGAACTTCGGGTCGGTGATTTATCGGTCCGTGTCCCGACCCGGATGTTACCGGTACCCGATAATTGGGTACTCGATACCCGTTTTTCTTTATTTTTCATTTTCAAATTATTAATTTTAAAAAAATATACACAAATTTAAATGTTCGAAACTTCGAATTACATAATGTAATATCCGAACATAAAATTTAAAAGTTTGAAATACAAAATCTAATAATCTATAATATAAACAATTCATTATATATTATATTATATTATATATATATATAAAATAAAAACTAATCGGGTACCCGGAAAAACTAGATTTTGTGACCCAGGCCCGACCCGGGAAATGTCGGGCCAGGTACCCGACACGGTCGGATAATTTTTTTTAGGTTCGGGTCGGCGGATCGTGTCAACCGGGTCGGATAGTTTTGCACACCCCTAAATGTCGTGACATATGAGCTAAATTATTTTTTATTGAGTTCGTGTTTTTTAAGTTTAGAGATTTATTTCATTTTTTAAATATTTTAAATTTAAAATTTAAACTATACAAATATACAAAAAAATAAACATAAAAATACTAAAAATAAAAATTAAATTACTAAAAATTAAAAAAAATATTAACTAGGGTGATTAAAAATATTAATGTTAAATAATTTATTAAATTTAGAGGCGGGTTCTAATGTGAGTTTTATTTTGTTTAGTAATATAATTATACTATTATGGTTGTACATGTCAATTTTAATGAGAACTTTATTTTATTTTTATTTTGTAGAGACAAATTTTCTATACCTTAAAAAAATAAATATTAGGGATGATAGAAAAACCTCAAACACGTGGAGTTTATATGCACGTTGACTTTAATAGAGTTGTTTTAAATAGAAATTGATAGGGTAGGGTAATTTTCTATTAATTTTTTTGAGATCGTGTTTAGATGAAGTTTACTTTTTCTTATTATGGTATATTTACTAAAATGTTATTCTTAATTGTATAACTATTTTTTAATATTTTTTAATTATATAATTTCATGATAATTCATCCAGTTATTATGTTTATTTAATTCAATGTTATAAAAAACTAGAGATAAAAAAGGTTAGGTTTATAAAAAAATAAAATTTGTGCAAGATGGACTGTTTATATAAATAAAATCAAGTTAAATTTGAATTAAATAATAATAATATAAAAGTTTAATATTTTAATAATTTAATTTTTGTTTTTGGTATTTTATATATATATTTTTTGAATATTTTTACATTTTAAATTTAGAATATTTTATTTTTCTAAAAAATCAAATAAGGCAATGAATTTTAAAAAAAATCAATTTGATCATTGAACTTTACAAAAAAATTAATTTAATCCATTTGTTATGTTATCAGCAACATCATCAATCATTATGGATGCCACGTCAGCATTGTAGATCACTATGTCAACATTATGAATTATCATGTCAATATCGTAATGATCAACGACGAAAATTATTAGTCAAAGGATCACGTTAGACATTCTTTTTCTAAATTTAAGAGCTACATTAGGTGCAAAAATTATTCGATGGCCACGTTAATTTTTCTTTTTTAAACTACAAGGGTATCAAGTACCTTTTTGCCTAAAATTTAACCCGACTTACAGCACGGAGGCAGCATAAATGCATTCACAGCTTCTGAGATGACCAACTATTACTTTGATGTCATCACTGATTGCTTTGAAGAAGCTCTGGACCGGTAGATGTTTGTGCAATCTTTCTTTGGATGTTATTTTCATCGATGTTCTTGTAATTTACGTGAGATTGTGTATTTTCGTGTCAGTTGCTCTTTAGGTTTGCACAGTTCTTCATCAAACCATTAATGTCAGCTGATGCTACCACGAGGTAAATTAAAGCTGTTGATTCTGGTTATCTCTTTGGTTCTTGGTTTATTTTAACACATGGATTTCCTCTACTTTAATCCATAATTAATCAACACAATCTTTTCCTTTTCTAGAGAACCAGAAAAACTTATTGTCTGATGTGTGGAGAATGAGCCAGGTATTATTTGCTTATTGTTGAATCAGTCCGTCTACTGAAAGATTGCAAAATCTAGCTCTGAACTAATTTAAAATGTTAATAATTTTTCCTTTATTGTTATTAGTTTTTCTGGAAGAAATGGATCCTAGAATTAGTCCCCCATCTCCCAAATCCCAATTGCAACTTCATTATTTTATAATTGCACCCCCGTCAATTCCTTTTATGGTGGTCATTGTTATCACTTTTGCTTTAGTGATTAAAACCAAAGCCCAAAATCTATTGTCTTTCATAAGAACATCTTGTAATGTTCTCTATAAATCACGTAGAAAATTCCATTTTCTGCATGTGCTTGTCATGTTTAGGTTCTCATACTAATTTAGTGTTTGGCTGGACTTTTCACATGGAAGCAAGTCACTTACTAACGACTAATGTGATTAGTTCCTCAAAGTGGTGAACTGAGCTTATGTTGGGAAGTGTTGTCTCATCCTTTGATGTTGATAGACGAGGATGATTGAATTACGACGTCATTAAGGACTGTTAATCAATTGCTTCTTCAGGTCCTGTTGAGGGCTTATGGTGTGCATGGTTATTGTGGTTCCATTGCTATTTTCCTTAATAAGCGAAAGATATCTGTGATTATTAAACACACTGGGTTGCTGTTTGTATTTTAGCGGTTTTCGTGAATCGCCATGCAATTTAGTCATCTCAATTGGTTGATTTATACCATTAAAATAGGTTAATAATTGTTAGAGTAAGCACACTTTTAGAAGCTTCCCATCTTTGTGTTTCTTGAAAATAAATAAGAATTCTCTGGATTCTGCATAGTTGGTCAATTAACCTAGTGACATTGGAGATGAATTATCACAAAACTGAATGAAAAGGTCCATAATAAAAAACCATTTATCATGCTGATGACAACTAATTTAGCATTTATTTATATATATATTCACCCCCAAGACTTCTGTATGGATGTCTTTGATTCTGAGATGCTTTTACTTTTTTAAAAAGATGCTAAGGTTTTCTTTATCTTGCCTGGATTTCTTGGATGGATTAGATTTTAAGTTCTTAATTTAATTACCCTACTTACTTTTCGAGTATTCTCTTGTTTTTCAACATTCCTTCAGTATGAAAGGGTAGGATCTTGCACTGGATCTTAATTTTGAGATACAGATGTATATCTTTCTTTCTCAAACAATTTCTTTGGTTTTCTTCCTTTTTTGTTCTTTTATTCTGTTGGATGTCTCTGATATTTCCCCCTGATCTCTTCACAGTTTACTGGTCTTTCTTTCGGCGTGTTTTGAACTTGTAAAGAAAGAAATGACCTCTAGTCCATTTTCTTATGCCCATCACTTGTTCAGGTACAGGGAACTGGGATACTCTGGATGTTAACCAAAAGCAAAGGGAGTAGAACAAGGCAAGAACTCCTTAAATTCTATAAAGAGAAATATTCAGCCAACCTCATGCATCTGGTCGCGTATTCAAAAGGTTAGTAACTAAAATTACAGCAATTTAAATTTAAGTCTGGGGAGTTTGGTAAGAAGAAAAGTTGTTGCTATAGTTCTTCGAATCATCAAAATCACAATTTCTTTGTTCTATATTTCAGAAAGCCTTGATAAAATTCAGAGTCTGGCCGAGGACAAATTCCAGGAAATTCGAAACTATGATAGAAGTCATTTCCAGTTTCCCGGTCAGCCTTCACATCCGAACACCTTCAGGTATACGGTGCTGTTTATGTTGCCTATGTATTGTCTATGCGCTATGCTTGTCAAGTTTCGAGAAAAGAAAGCAAACCCCTTCCGCAAGGTTCAATATTCGAAAAGGGTATTTTTTTGGGCTCTTTTTCTGCTTATTTTTTCTTTTGAATTGTCAGATTCTTGTCAGAGCCGTTCCAATAAAGCAAGGCCACAAATTAAGGATTGTATGGCCAATCACTCCAAGCATTGTTCATTACAAAGAAGGGCCATGCAGGTATCTCGGTCATCTCATTGGCCATGAAGGAGAAGGATCTTTATTTCATGTCTGGAAAAAATTAGGTAGGTTGCACGTCACTATATGCTTTAGGTAATCCAGTTTGGACATATCTTAAAATTCTTGTCCCCCTATAATTCGGGATGCATCTTTTTAAAATCTACGTTAAATGTAGACATGTTTTACTTTTTGGTTCTCATATTCACAAAATACCAGTCCATGCATATCCGCGGGTGAGGTAGATATTAGAACAAGATACAGTTACAATATGAAAGAATACGAGTCATCTTAAAATGCCTTGAATGCAGGTAAAAGAACTCACTCAGAAAAAGTAGTCCTGTAAATAGGTTTGGACTCTGACACTAATTCCTAAGAAAGTCAATAACAAATATGGTATTACTTGGGATGAACAAAATTTAATTTGACTTGAAAAAAATTGAATTTCAAGTAACTTAATTGAGTTATTTGGTTTTTTGAATTGTTTGATTTTTCAAATCGAGTCGAGCTGGATATTGGTCCTTGACAACTCGAATAAACCGAATAACAAATTTATGTAAATTCCAGTTTGGTCCCTGACAGTTTTGAAATATGTATATTGGTCCCGGTCCTCCAATATTGGCAGAACTATTGGCTATTAAAAGGGGTTTGGAACTCTTCTTGGAGTCTCGGAGGGATTCAAAGGGGAGGCTTATATTAGAGTCCGATTGTTTAGTTGCGTTGGAGTGGATTAAAAATCCCGGTTCTTGCACTCCATTGTTTGAGTCTGTGGTGAAAGAAATTGTTAGTACTGTTATGAATAGGGGTGTTTTTGTTAGGCATATTAAGCGATCTGCAAATTATGAAGCGGATGAGTTTGCTAAGTTAGGGATTGGTTAATGTTGTGTTTTCTGGTATATGAATTGGTCATTAGTTTTGTGGATGTATTGTGGTTGTAATTGGTTGGCTAGGTACTCTTGATGTACTTGGTATTTTACTAATAAAATTTTGAGGTATTCCTTCCAATGTCCGTTGAGTTATTTTTGTAGTTTGACGGTTAAGAAGGTGGTCTATTTTGAGGTATTCTTTTCCTCCTTCCAATGTTACTAATTGATTAGTCCAACTTAGGATTCCGCAGGGATTTCTGCATTTGAGATAGAATATGAACGTTGGATGGAAGAACAAAATAAACACATATGTGAACTGAGGGCTACTGACGCTTCGCTCCCCACTGGAGCAAAATGGTGTGTTTTCATAGATAACCTGAGCAGAAGAGGGCCGAGAAGAGCTCTATGGGAGCGGTTTAAACACCACGGCAAGGTTACTAGAGTGTTTATTCCTTTCGTTAATAGGAGGCCAAGGTACAAAGATGCGAAATTCGTTTTTGTTCATTTCGAAGCTAAGGAGGATACGCTCAATGACATAGATAAGCTTAACAATGCTATGATTGATGGGAGAAGGATTTCTGTTGCGGTGGCGAAGTATCAGAAATGAGTTGCGCAGAAGAAAAAGGTGAAGGTTGATGGGGAAGCACCAAGGAGGGAAACAGGAGACCATCCAAGGAGATTAGAAGTTAGAACGGCATCTTTTAACAAGTTTTGTGTTGGAAGATCTTATAAAGAATCATTGACGGGAACGAGGGAGGATCAAGAGGGTGATGGAGAATGGAAGAAGAGAGGTGCTGGGGAGACAAAGAGTCCTCTGAATGTGTTCATGCTTGTGGAAAAGGGAGTGGATTAAGTTGTCATTGACAGGTATTCTCAAAGCCACAATTTAGAAGCTGCCTGTTCGCCAAATGCAGTACTTTTCTTACCATCCTAAGGAGTAAGGACCAAAAACCTTATGGATTTTGTGTGATCTGTGATAAAAAAAAATTGTTTGAGCGGCTTGTCTTCCCGTAAAATAAATAAAAATATGCAAGAATAGACTTCTGACATGTATCACTTGCTAACACATGCTATTGGATAAGGACTGGTAAATGTTTTTTGTTAAGCCTTTTTATTTAAGTTCAATTTATTGGTTCATCAATGGAGCACATGATTTAGAAACACTTTTTTTGGTTTATTAATACATTTGCTAATACCGTTATGCTTTGCCTTTGCATTCTTTTGTTTTACCAGGAAATGGTAATTAAAGACTATCAAAATTTCAAGTTCCGGCAACCCTATCAACAGGCTATGTATTATTGCTCATTAATACTCGAGGACCAAACATGGCCCTGGACGGAACAACTTGAAGTTTTGCCTCATCTTAATGCAGAAGACCTTGCAAAATTTGCTCCAATGATTCTCTCACGGGCCTTCCTAGAGTGTTACATTGCAGGTTTGCCATTTTTTTTCTTGCCTCTTCACTTCAGTTGCATTCTTTATGCATCTAGTTGTACTTGCTTGGTTTTAATATTCTATTTCTTTTGCTTTTACTTATTTCACTCATAGGAAACATTGAACATGAGGAAGCCGAATCAATGATTCAGCATGTTGAAGATGTGTTCTTTAAGGGTCCAAACGCAATATGCCAACTGCTGTTTCCATCTCAATTTCTAACAAATAGAGAGATCAAACTTGAAAAAGGCATGAATTACTGCTTCAGTAAGGAAGGCCTTAATCCAAGTGATGAGAATTCAGCCTTACTCCACTATATTCAGGTAATTGTGTTTGTCTGGAGAAATAAACTTTTTGGTGATCCCATCTTGAGTGAATTTTCATTCAGGAACCTCTTTATCATCTATAAAGACAATGATGTTAAGTTTTGAATCAATGCATAACATGCTGAAAAGTAACCAATTGATGCCATTTTCATTTAAGAAAGTATTTGCTCTAAATATTGGAGCTTTAGTTCAGACAACTCGTCCTGAAAGGACATGTCATTGATGTTTAGCTTATTCATGTTTCTGAAGATATTTTTCCTTGACCAATAGTTGAAATGTTGTATCACTCATTTATTTAACTCAACCTGCTATGACTTTGAACTTTCCAGAGACCATGTGCTGGGTACGGAAATTGAAAATCTTGTATGTTTCTCTATTGGCTCTTATGATGGTGCAAAGCTTCATGAACAAACTTCTTGATGTATGTCAGTACAACCCTAAAACTCTGAAAGGAACATATTTGTGTTGAATAAGAAAATATATATTTGTATATGGAAGCAACATTGGTTTTTCTAAAAAAACATTGCATTAACATGTGGAGGATATGCTTTAGGCCTATAATTATGGGAAATACTTTTGGTCTCTACTGCTGATTCTGGGATATCTAGGGGACAAGCACATGGTCTTTCCATTAATCAGATGCCAACATAGTTATTATTTATTTATTACAACTTTCTAGAACCTCTAACTGTAAGGCTCTGGTTTTCAAACATCTGAGGAATGCTCTGGTTACGCCAACTTATCTCTAAATATGTAAAATGCTTTTCTTCCTTTTCCTTTTTTTGGCAAATGAAAGGATACCTAGGGCTTAAAGCGGTTGCTGCACTTGGAAGGTCAACATTTTTGCTATGATTTAGTTATTACCTCTTTAGTTCTCAGTGACACGATTGGATTTTACATATCACCTTCCTTCCCTGCCCCCATAGAAAAACAGAGCCTTATTGTTCTTTCCTTTTGTTTCTATTCTAGTGCCTGTTTGTCTTTTTTGCTTGTTTTGTGTGAGATTGTGCTGCATCTTGATTATCTGGATTTTCTGTTGAAAATTCAATATTAGCCTAAATAAGTTCACACCTAAATTAATGTGATGTCATTGCTTACATCAATTTAGTTTTGATGTCATTGCTTACATCAATTTAGTTAGGTGAAAATTAAGTATTTTTCTCATGTTTTAATTTCAATGGTTTAGATTATTTAGTGCTTATTTTAATGAGTGGTTTAGATTGTTTCTTGTAACCTATAAATATCCTACTTGTATTTGAGTTTTATCATCCAACAATCAAAGCTTAATTATAAGCATTTGAAAGCTTTCTTAAGAGTTCTTCCCTTTTGCAATTTTGTGAGATTATTCTAAAGAGTTTTTTCTTCTTCTCGATCAATTAGAGTTTTTACTCTATTTTGATTCAACAATTGGTATCCGAGCCACGTTTTTAAGGTCTCTTGAAATTCTGAGTATGCTTTGTGGCTGCAGTTTTTAACTGATCTTCCACATCAGAAAATATTTCTTGAGTTATTGTCGGGGTTATTACAAACCTTGTGGAGCTTCTTTGTGTTTAGGGTAATTTAGTACTCTGTACGTTTGTTACTCAAGCTTGTTCGGTGTAGTCAAAGCCTTGCCGTTAAGATGGGTGATCTTCAAGTAGTTGGAGGGATCAAGAAGCTCAACAACAAAAACTACAACACGTGGGCAACATGTATAGAGTCATACTTACAAGGTCAAGACCTTTGGGAGGTTGTCGGCGGTGGTGAAGTTACACAACCGGCGACAGAAGATGCCAATGGAATCTTGCGAAAGTGGAAAATTAAAGCAGGCAAAGCAATGTTTGCTTTAAAGACCACAATTGAAGAAGAAATGTTGGAGCACATTCGGGATGCTAAAACACCAAAAGAAGCATGGGACACTTTTGTTACACTCTTTTCGAAGAGGAACGATACAAAATTGCAACTTCTCGAGAATGAACTTCTATCAATGGCGCAACGCGACATGGCGGTTGCCCAATACTTTCACAAGGTGAAGTCGATATGTCGCGAAATTTCAGAATTAGATCCGACAGCTGCTATTGGGGAAGCCAGGATAAAAAGAATAATTGTCCATGGTTTGAGACCCGAATATCGAGGGTTTGTTGCCGCTGTACAGGGATGGCCGACACAACCATCGCTTGTTGAGTTCGAAAATTTGCTTGCAGGTCAAGAAGCCATGACCAAGCAAATGGGAGGAGTCTCGCTGAAGGGTGAAGAGGAAG
The DNA here is from genome assembly GCF_006381635.1 of Hibiscus syriacus. Classification (NCBI taxonomy): domain Eukaryota; kingdom Viridiplantae; phylum Streptophyta; class Magnoliopsida; order Malvales; family Malvaceae; genus Hibiscus; species Hibiscus syriacus. The sequence continues at coordinate 243,719 of NW_024061891.1, forward strand.
CGCTCTACACTAGCAAAAGCAGAGGCACTTTTCAGCGGTATACTGGCAGTGGATCTAAAAAGGATGGTGACAAAGTAAAAAATTACCAAGGAAAAGGAGGCCCTCATTCAGGGGGAGCATCCAAGAATCGCGGTAATAGTAGAAAGTTCGATGGCAAGTGTTATAACTGCGGGAAGATGGGTCACATGGCAAAAGACTGTTGGACCAAGAAAAAGCCTGTTGAAAGTAATATTGCTACTTCTTGTTCGAAGGAGAATAGTGAAGATGGTTTGGATGCTGAAGCTTTATTTGCTACGGAGGAAGAAGAATTAGCTCTCACGATAACAATACCAGAACGGATTGACTACAAGAATGATTGGATAGTAGATTATGGCTGCTCAAATCATATGAAGGGTGACAAACAGAAGTTACAAAACCTGTCTGAGTATAATGGAGGTCGTGTGATGGTGACAGCTGACAACTCAAGGTTACCGATAACTCACATCGGTAAGACAATAGTTACGCCTCGATATAATACTAATCAGGTGTAACTCCAAGATGTTTACCATGTCCTAGGAATGAAGAAAAATTTGCTATATGTGGCTCAACTAACATCATCAGGCCATTATGTCTTATTTGGTCCCCAAGACGTGAAGGTTTATTGTGACGTCAAAATCTCAGAAACACCAACAATGGAGGGACGACGTTTGGAATCAATTTACGTGATGTCAGCAGAGTCTGCATATGTAGACAGGACAAGGAAAAATGAGACATCAGATCTATGGCATATGCGGTTAGGTCACGTTAGCTATTCCAAGCTAAGTGTGATGGTGAAAAAGTCGATGCTTAAGGGGCTTCCTCAACTAGACGTGAGAACAGACACGGTCTGTGCGGGATGCCAGTATGGTAAAGCACACCAATTACCATATGACGAGTCGAAGTTTAAAGCAAAAGAACCGTTGGAGTTGGTTCACTCTGATGTGTTCGGACCGGTTAAGCAACAATCAATTAGCGGTATGCGGTACATGGTAACATTCATTGATGACTTCTCCAGGTATGTGTGGATTTTCTTTATGAAAGAAAAATCTGATACTTTCTCAAAGTTTAAAGAGTTCAGAGACTCAGCTGAAGGAGAAGTGGGAAAGAAGATATGTTGCTTGCGCACAGACAACGGAGGAGAATATAGATCAAACGAGTTCTCTCAATACCTAAGGGAATGTCGAATACGTCATCAGTACACTTGTGCCAACACGCCACAACAAAAATGGTGTAGCAGAAAGAAAAAACCGGCATCTTGCAGAAATTTGTCGAAGTATGCTACATGCAAAGAATGTACCTTAAAGGTTTTGGGCTGAAGCAATGAGGACTGCAGCCTTTGTGATCAACAGACTTCCTCAACCAAGGTTAGGATTTGTTTCACCCTTTGAGAACCTATGGAACATAAAACCTACAGTTAGCTACTTTCGAGTATTTGGCTGTGTATGTTATGTGTTTGTTCCTGATCATTTACGGAACAAATTTGACAAGAAAGCTGTTAGATGTATCTTTGTGGGATATGACAGCCAGAGAAAGGGGTGGAAATGTTGTGATCCAATTAGTGGAAGATGCTACACGTCACGAAATGTGATATTTGATGAAGCATCTTCTTGGTGGTCCTCAGAGAAGGAGGTGTTGCCATATTCGAGAAGATCCAAATGGCGATGATGTCGAACAAAGAGTGACTCAGAATCCTTGGCAAACTGGCGTGTATCAACAACCAAACGAAGAAGGTGGGCCTAGTGAAACAGAAGAATCAATTCCACAATCTCAACTCCGAAGGTCAACAAGAATACGAAGGCCAAATCCCAAATACGCCAATGCAGCCATAATTGAAGAAGCGACGGAGCCTGAGACGTTCGAAGAAGCATCGAAGAGTTCTGAGTGGATGACAGCTATGAAAGAAGAGATCGATGCACTTCAACAAAATCAAACTTGGGATATTGTACCAAAGATAAAAGATGTGAAACCCATATCTTGCAAATGGGTTTACAAGATAAAGCGCCGTCCAGATGGGTCAATTGAGAGGTACAAAGCGCGATTGGTAGCTCGTGGTTTCTCTCAACAGTATGGACTAGACTATGATGAAACATTTAGTCCAGTGGCGAAACTTACAACCGTACGAGTCTTACTTGCACTTGCAGCCAACAAAGACTGGAACTTGTGGCAGATGGATGTGAAGAATGCTTTTCTTCATGGAGAACTAGATCGAGAGATCTACATGACCCATCCAATGGGTTTTCAGAGTCAAGATCATCCCCTGAATATGTGTGTAAGCTGCGAAAAGCACTCTACGGATTGAAACAAGCACCTAGGGTGTGGTATGGTAAGATTGCTGAATTTCTAACGAAAAGTGGTTATTCAGTAACACCTGCAGATTCTAGCTTGTTTGTCAAAGACAATGAAGGTAAGCTAGCTATCGTGCTAGTGTACGTGGATGACTTAATCATAACCGGTGATGATGAGGCAGAAATTCTTCAGACGAAGGAGAATTTATCAGTTCGTTTCCAAATGAAGGAACTTGGACAACTTAAGCACTTCCTTGGTCTAGAGGTTGATCGTACACACGAAGGAATATTTCTATGTCAACAGAAATATGCTAAAGATTTGTTGAAGAGGTTTGGAATGCTCGAATGCAAGTCAAATTCAACGCCAATGGAACCAAATATCAAAATGTGTGCACATGAAGGAAAATATTTGGAAGATGCAACAATGTATCGACAATTGGTAGGTAGTCTGATCTACTTAACCTTGACCCGACCTGACATTTCTTATGCAGTTGGTGTGATGAGTCGGTATATGCAAAATCCAAAGAAGCCTCATTTGGAAGCAGTTCGACGAATACTGAGATATGTGAAGAATACAATTGACTATGGTCTTTTGTACAAGAAAGGTGAAGATTGCAAGTTAGTTGGTTATTGTGATGCTGATTATGCAGGAGATCATGACACCAGGGAGATCAACAACTGGATATGTGTTTAAGCTTGGCTACGGAACAATTTCTTGGTGTAGCAAAAGACAACCAACGGTATCATTGTCAACCACTGAAGCTGAGTATCGAGCAGCAGCAATGGCAGCTCAAGAGAGTACATGGTTGATACAGTTGATGAATAATCTACATCAACCAGTAGATTATGCAATTTCGTTGTATTGTGACAACCAATCGGCAATTCGGCTGGCGGAGAATCCTGTCTTTCATGCAAGAACTAAACATGTGGAAGTACATTACCACTTTGTTAGGGAAAAAGTTTTGCAAGAAGAGATTGAGATGAGGCAAATCAAGACAGATGAGCAAATTGCTGACTTGTTTACAAAAAGCTTGAGTGTTGGAAAGTTTGAACATTTCCGTCGTCAGCATGGCGTGATTCAAAGAATGGAGGCTAACATTGAGGGGAGTGTTGAAAATTCAATATTAGCCTAAATAAGTTCACACCTAAATTAATTTGATGTCATTGCTTACATCAATTTAGTTTTGATGTCATTGCTTACATCAATTTAGTTAGGTGAAAATTAAATTTTTCTCATGTTTTAATTTCAATGGTTTAGATTATTTAGTGCTTATTTTAATGAGTGGTTTAGATTGTTTCTTGTAACCTATAAATACCCTACTTGTATTTGAGTTTTATCATCCAACAATCAAAGCTTAATTATAAGCATTTGAAAGCTTTCTTAAGAGTTCTTCCCTTTTGCAATTTTGTGAGATTATTCTAAAGAGTTTTTTCTTCTTCTCGATCAATTAGAGTTTTTACTCTATTTTGATTCAACACTTTCTTTAGTTCTGATGTGAATCACATTTGACTGGTCTGGTCAGGTTCATTGTGATGATTTTATACTGAATGTAAAACTTCAGCATTTTGCTCTTATTGAAGCAACCTGCCTTCCATCAGCTTAGATCCGTAGAACAACATGGATACATTACTGTTCTTATGCAGAGGTATGAAGAAATACCGCTTATTTTATTCTTGGATTGGTCTGCCAAATTTAAAGGCCTTTAATTGTCTCCCATTAGGAATGATTCTGGTATCCATGGGGTGCAGTTCATTATCCAGTCTACAGTAAAGGTGTATAGCAGGTTCTTTCTCTTGTATATACCTTTTTCCTTGTTCATTTAACTTAAGAATACGATCTCTCTTAACAGGGCCCTGGACATATTGATTCGAGAGTTGAGGCATTGCTTAAAATGTTCGAGATTTCCTTTTTTTTTTTGGGTTTTTATGGACTTTATTTTGAACCTTCACGACAGGCCAAGGTAAATTGTGAGATTATAGAATCTCAATTGATTCGTTCATTGGTTGAATGTCAAATATTAATTGAATTCTGTGTAAAACCTAAAATCCAAAGTTTTCGTTTCCCTAGCCCATCCGCCATGAATCTGAAGTTAAACATCCTGCCATGCACCATTGATTATCTAATAATAGGTTAGGGCTTTTGTCAAAATGATTCATGTTGTGTTTTCTTCCTTGTGATGGCTTTTCTTTGAATTCCAATATAGTCGATTGCTTGAGAATTTGATTTGAAACAGTTTAGTGGATTTGATATATACATAATGATATCTTTGTTGACAATTCAGCTGCATAACAATTAGAAAATCCTTTTGACTACTGAATATATTAGTTCAATTCTTTTATGCATTTAGTAGATTAAGGAATTTCAAACTAATTCCAATAATATTTTAGCAACATTCGACGCAAGATTGAATGCTTATGACTTTTGGGTATTCCATTCCATTTCTTTCTGTGTTTCGGTGAGTGTCCTCTAATCATAAACTGCCAACTTGTTACACAGAGCAATGTAAATGCATTGATCGATATGAAGCTTGAGAAGTTCAAGAATTTAATGGAAGAATCTCGATTTAACTGGCGAGAGATCCTCGATGGGACTCTCAAGTTTGATAGGAGAGAAGCTGAGGTATGCCCCCATCGATCTGATATTTTCTAATCACTGAAAAGGGAATTCATCTACTTCAATCTTTAAGTAGTTCATCTTTACCACCTGTTTCTTCATCTGCTTCGATCTTTAAGTAGTTCATCTTTACCACCTGTTTCTATCAGGTTGCAGCATTAAAGAAACTTACACAACAAGAGCTGATAGACTTCTTCAATGAAAATATAAAAGTGGGTTTAAAACGAAAGAAAACACTTAGCGTGCGAGTGTTCGGGAACCTACATTTGGCCGATTTCAACTCGCAGAAAAGGGAAGCAGATGAACCAAATACAATTCAAATTGATGACATCTTCAGTTTTAGAAGATCACAACCTTTGTATGGTTCATTCGAAGGAAACTGTAGTATAAAGGGTCGTCCCTTGTTGAACGAATACAAAAATTAGGCTCGCTTGCCCCAGTTGGTTTTCATAGAATTGTATGTCTGTGATTTTGGTTATATCGTAAGTATGGAATGTAATTCATTGATAGAATTGAACGTGTAACTCTATGTTATTGTACTTTGCAGTGTCAAATATGGATGTGTTTGTAAATCATATATTTTTGGTAGTTTTGCGATTTAATTTGTGTTAAAATAGGTAGAGTTGTAAAGCTTCTGGCCTAAAATTTGCCATGTATCCCACGCATAGACCGTTGATTTTGGGGAGTTTACCATAAACAGATACATTATTGTAGTTCTATCATGAATTGGCTACTTGATTACAAGGTGATATTTGTTTAAAATCTTTCTTGGTCATTGATAAAATGTGTACCCCTGTAAACAAAATTGCTTGAACTTAAGACCTCTAGGAAGAGTAATACTTGTTAGGTATGGCTCATATACCAATTGGAGGACAAATGCTGGAGCGGAGTTGTAACCTAAATTTGAAATTGTACCGGAGTTACTCTTATATACCGTAATTGTAACCTAATTTTGGATTATTGCGAATAATAAAGAGAATAGCTGCTCATCGCTCCCGAGGACGTAGGCACATTGTCGAACCTCGTTAAATCTTGTGTTCTTTATTTGTTTTATTGCTTGATGATTTCCTGAGTTAATTAGTCCATTTTCACAACAATTGGTATCAAGAACAAGGTTTGAGATGGTTATGTCAGGTGCGAAATTCGAAGTGGTGAAGTTTAACGATCATGGTAACTTCGAACTATGGAAAACAAGGGTAAAGGATTTGTTGGCGCAGCAAGGATTTTGAAGGATCTACGAGCTCAAAAGCAGAATCAATGAAGGACGATGATTGAGAAGAACTGCAACAATGAGCGGCAGGAACCATACGGTTATGTTTGGCAGATGAGGTTATGTATCACGTAATGAGTTTGTCATCTTCAAGAGACATATGAAAGAAATTGGAAAGTCAGTTTATGTCCAAATCCCTAACGAATAAATTGTATCTAAAGCAGAAGTTGTTTAGACTGAAGATGCAGGAAGGTCATGATTTGACGGAGCACATGAATGTCTTCAATCAAATAATTACAGATTTGGTTTAACTTGATGTGAAGATTGAGGATGAAGACATAGCAATGATTATGTTGTGTTCATTGCCTTCCTCTTACGAACACATGGTGACTACTCTTACATATAGGAAAGAAACAATCAGTGTTGAAGAGATTACTGCAGCCTTGTTGGCTCACAACCAGCGAAAGCAAAATGCGGCGGAAAACTCTCCTGCTGATAGTTTATATACTAAGGGTAATCAAGACTATGGAAGAAAATCAGAGAATGAGGGGTCTGAAAAAAGAAATTTAAGTTCAAAGTCTAGGGACAAACAGACAATTCATTGCTATAAGTGCAAGGAGTCAAGACATATGAATAGAGATTGTCCAAAGAGGAAAAAGAGTACTGATGAGAAACGTGATGAATCATCCAAGTTTGTGAATGTGGTGCAGGATGACAATTCAGATTGCAGTGATGGTGGTATGCTTTCTATTTCAACAACTCAATTGACGGATGCATTGATTCTTGATTCAAGATGTTCTTATCATATAACGCCTAACAAGGAGTGGTTTTCGACATACATATCTGTTAATTCTGGTTCTGTCTATTTGGGTGATGACAGATGTTGCAATATTGTTGGTATTGGTTAAGTCAGAATTAAGATGTATGATGGTACTGTTAGGACATTATGTGATGTTAGGCATATACCAGATTTGAAGAAGAATCTAATTTCCTTAGGCATTTTCCATAAGAATAGTTTTATTTTTAAGGCAAATGAGGATAGGGAAACCATTAGAGTTGTTAAAGGTGCATTAATTGTGATGAAAGGAAAGATGACTGGAGGGAATATCTATAAACGGTTAGTGTTGAGATTTGCGGAAGCTCGAATCGACAACCGAAACGGTTTGCAAAGAGGAGTCGAAATGGTTTTTGTGTTTAGGGAGTAAGGAGATTGAAAGATAAAGAATTGCACAGTGATTTATAGTGGTTCGACTTCTCAACCAAGTCTACATCCACTACCTTAGCTCCTCACCAAGGATTTTCCAACAAATTCACTAATTTGTTCTTTCTTTTTCAAGGACAAAGAGATAACATTTACAACTCCCTAGTTTTTCACGAGCTAAACTAGAACATTTCCCTAGCTTTTCACGGGATTAGCTAGAATCTTTCCCCTTTACAAAAGGATAAACGAAATAAACAAATAAACCTCTCTAAGGTAGGTGTTTACAAGAATTAAGTTCACAAGAACAAATATTTACAAGAGAAAGGAAAATAAGAATAAAAAGTTCTTCTCTTGTGTTTGATTGCTTGGATAGTTGTTCTCTTATTTCTTCAAGTATCCTTAGCTTGTATTTATAGCTTGGAATGTGTTTGAAGTCATATCTAGCCGTTTGGGGATTATTTTTCTACAAAAATAGGCTACCCATAACAGGGTGTATCGATACACTATCAAGGTGTGTCGGTACCCCTTCATTATATTCAAATAAACTAGCCGTTGTAGCCAGGGTGTATGGATACACTACAGGGTATATCGATACACTAGTGTATAGATACACTCATAGGTGTATCGATACACTATTTGCACTCTCTAGTTTTTCACGGGCTAAACTAGAACCTTTCCCTAGCTTTTCAAGGGATTAGCTATAACATTTATCCTTTACAAAAAGGATAAAAGAAGTAAACAAATAAAACTCTCTAAGGTAGGTGTTTACAAGAATTAAGCTCACGAGAACAAATATTTACAAGAGAAAATAAAATATGAATAAAAAGCTCTTCTCTTGTGTTTGATTTCTTGGATAGTTGTTCTCTTATTTCTTCAAGCGTCCTCAGCTTGTATTTATAGCTTGGAATGTGTTTGAAGTCATATCTAGCAATTTGGGATGTTTTGAAGCCGTTTAAGGATTATTTTTCTACAAAAGCAGGTTGCCCATAACAGGGTGTATCGGTACACTATCAAGGTGTATCGGTACACTATCAAGGTGTATCAGTACCCCTTCATTAAATTCAAATAAACTAGTTGTTACTAGGCGTTGCAGCCATGGTGTATGGATACACTACAGGGTGTATCGATACACTAGTGTATGGATACACTCATAGGTGTATTGGTACACTATTTATATTTGGTGTTTGAGCAGTCATAGGTGTATGGATACACTGTAGGGTGTATGGATACCCTTTGACACCCTTTAACATTTTTTCAAATCCAAATTTAATGGACTTTGAATTATTTTTGAAACCTTTTTTAAACTTTGAATAAATTCAATTCAAGTCCAAAAACATTTTGCCTTAAATTTGTTATATCGAAACATAATTCAACAGTTAGGGAGTACAGTTGTAGGTGGAGTTCATTCTGTTGAGTCATATGATGATGATACAAAACTATGGCATATGTGTCTTGCTCATCTTATTAAACGTGGAATGGTTGAATTGCATAAAAAAGATATGTTGCATGGTATTAAAAGCCGCAATCTCAATTTTTTTCTTGGTAAATAGACTATAGTTAGTTTCAAGATTGGAAAGCACAAAACTGAATGGATTCTTGATTATGTGCATTTTGATGTATGGAGGCCTACCAAAAAATCATCATTGGGTAGATCTATGTATTATGTTATATTTATTGACGATTGTTTCTAGGAAAGTTTTGGTGTACTTCATGAAATAGAAATCTAAAGTTTTTGCCAAGTTCAAGTTGTGAAAAGATGAGGTAGAGAACCAAACTGGTAGAACGATCAAGTATTTGATGACCAATAATGGCACAGAGTACACAGATTCATAGTTTCATAAATTTTGTGAGGAGCATGGGATTCAGAGACATTTTACAATACGCAAGACACCACAACAAAATGGTGTTGCATAAAGGATGAACATGTCATTGAATGAAAGGGTAAGATGTTTGAGACTGAATAGAGGACTTTCAAAAAGCTTCTGGGCAGAGGCTGTGAGCATGGCGTGTTACCTCATTAACAGATCATCGAGAGCATTATTGGGTGGCAAGGTTGCAGAAGAGGTATGGATGGGTAATGCAATTGATTTTGGTCATATACAAATTTTTGGTTGTCCTGGTTATGTGCATATACCTAGTGATGAGAGATCAAAGCTTGATGCAAAGTTAAAAAAAGTGCATTTTTCTGGGGTACAAGAAAGGTGTCAAAGGATACAAGTTTTGGGATCCGATTGCAAAGAAAGTGGTGATCAATATAGATGTAGTCTTTGATGAGTAATTAATATTGCAGCTGAACCAAGACAAGGCAGTGATGGATGTAGAACAGTATCCAGTAGCAGCTGAGAGAGAGGAAAGTTCTAGTCCCAAGTTTTGGTGGTTCTAGTACAATTGATTTGCAGGATTATAAACTAGCCAGAGACAGAAAGAGATATATGAATATAAAAGCTCCAAACAAATTGGGTTTTGAATACATGGTCTCTTTGCACTTCACAATAGTAGTGATGATCCAACTACTTTCCAAGGAGCTATTACTAGTCAAGAGAAAGGAAAATAGATGGCTACAATGGTTGAGGAGATGGAGTCTTTGTAGAAAAATCGTACATGGGAGCTAGTTCTTCTTCTAGGGGGAAAGAAGGCTATTGGTTGCAAATGGGTGTATATTAGGAAACAAACAGTATCAGAAAAAGAGGACGAAAATTTCAAGTCTCGATTGGTAGCAAAGGGTTTTTCACAGTAGAAATGAGTAGATTATGATGAAATCTTTTCTCCTGTGGTTAGACATACTTCAATCAGGGCAGTATTTGCATTGGTAGCTAGTTGGGATTTGCATTTAGAGCATATGGATGTCAAAAACTGTCTTTTTGCATGGTGATTTAGAGGAACAGATCTATATGCAGTAGCCAGAAGGGTTCACTCAACCTAAACATGAGCATTTGGTTTCCAAGTTAAAGAAATCTTTATATGGGTTGAAATAGTCTCCAAGACAATGATATAAATCGTTCGACTCTTATATGATTAAGATTGGTTGCAAGCAATGTGAGTATGATTGTTGTGTTTATGTTAGGTGCCTTGATGATGGTTCTTTTATTTTTCTACTACTGTATGTTGATGATATGTTAATTGCTGCAAAGAATATGCATGATGTTGTTGGTTTGAAAGCTTTATTGAGCCGGGAATTTGATATGAAAAACTTAGGTGCTGCAAAGAAAATTCTTGGAATGAAGATTCACAGGGATAAAGGCTCAAGGAAACTGTTGTTATCTCAGCAAGGCTATGTTGAGAAAGTGTTAGACAGGTTTGGGATGAGCAATGCAAAGCCAATAAGCACTCCATTGGCAAGTCATTTTAAGCTTTCTTCAAAACAATGCCCTAAGAGAAATAAGGAAGTTGTTGACATGGAAAATGTTTCATATGCCAGTGTTGTTGGTTGCTTGATGTATACAATGGTATGTACTCACCCTGATTTAGCTCATGATGTTAGTCAAGTTTGTAAATACATGTCTAAATCAGGTAGGCGACATTGGGAAGCATTCAAGTGGATTTTCAGGTATTTGAAGGGCACTGTAGAGAATGGAATTGTTTTTGGTAGTCAGCATGATAATCTTTTGGTTGTAGGATATGTGGATTCAGACTATGTAGGTGACTTGGATGATAGAAGATCTGCAACTGGGGTTTTTTTTACTCTTGGTGGAGCGCCTATATGTTGGAAGTCAATTGTCCAGTCAACTGTGGCATTATCTACAACTGAAGCAAAATACATGGTAGCAACTAAAGCTGCAAAAGAAGCTTTATGGCTTAAAAGACTAGTAAAAGAATTGGGTGTTCAGCAAGGTGGAGTTCAGTTGCATTGTGGCAGCCAAAGTGTTATTCATTTGGCTAAGAATCAGGTGTATCATGCTAGAACTAAGCATATTGATGTGAGGTTCCATAAGAATAGAGAGTTGATTGCATCTAGAGAGATATTGTTATAGAAGGTTCATACTAGTGAGAATATGCAGCTGATATGTTAACCAAGCCAGTTACTACTGACAAGTTCATGCATTACTTGGATTTGTTGAATGTTTACAGTTACTAGAGAAGTATGGTAGCCCAATCCACTTTGATGTTTGATAAACTTCCGACTTTTTTTATTTCATTTCCTAAGGGGCAGGATATTCGTCAAGGTGCAGATTTGCTAGGTATGGCTCATATACCAATTAGAGGACATATGTGTGTGTGAGAAAGAGTGTGAGCGAGAGAGAGAGATTTAAATCTAATGAATGAAAAACCAAACACTATTATTTTAATTTGAGAGAGAATTTTCATTTTAACTCCTAAATTTTATTTTTGAAAGGTAAATATTATATGAAATCATCGTTATTCTTATGGTTATTAATTATTTCTGGTACAACGTTTATATTATTCGGATCCTCTCCTCGTAGGCCTGTAAATGAATTGACGTTCAGTGAACCGTTCATGAACCGTGCGGCGGAAAGTTCGTTTATGTTTATTTTATTTATTAAATGAACGAACATAAACAAGATTTTGTGTTCGTTTAATTAAATGAACAAACACGAACAAAGGGCTCGTTCGTTCAATTACGTTCGTGAACGTTCAATTATATATTCGTTCATTTATGTTCATTTATGTTCATTCATTTATGTTCGAACAAAGGGTAAATTGAATATGTTACGAAGATTATTGAAGTTGTTTGGATTTCAAGAATATTGTTTTGTTAAACAAATTAACTTTAAGACTTTATTATGTTCATATAGCTTATTTATGATTTATGTATGTTTTTGTCGTATTCGAACAAATTAACTCTAAAGTTGAATGTTATATTAATGAATTTTAAGTTGTTTACTTTTTTTTACATTCATTTGTTGTGTTTGAATAAGTTTGTTTTTTGTGTTTGTGTTGTTCGTTTATGTTCGTTTATGTTCATTTATTATGTTTTTTTATGTTCGTTCGTTTGTGTTCGTTACGTTCGCTTATCATTTAAATGAACGAACATGAACAAGTTATATTCCTTAATGAACGAACATAAACAAAAAAAATTGTTCATTTATGTTCGTATTCGCTTATTTGTTCGGTTAAAGTTAAATGAACGAACATGAACATACCTCCGTTCGTGTGCGTTCGGTTCGTTTAGAAGACTATCTCCTCGTCATTTATGAATGAAGAAGGGATGGGTATATATCTAACCGCGGTTGTGGTTGTTAAGATAATTATACATCAATAGTTTATTTAAAGAAACATTTAACTTTTACGGAAATGAAAACATATTTTCAAGTGTAATTTAATTTGCATAATTGAGCGGTTGCTTAACTTGTGGGGAAGTGTAAATCTAAAATTAGAGGTTTATTGTATGGATGCTTATCTCGGAAATTCTAGGAAAATAAAAGATAAAATTAGTAAAAGAATACATTGAAGCTAAAGAGGAAGAAGAAGCAATATCAAGATGGCGCCGTTTCCTTGGTTCCCGGATCTTTTCTATAACAATCAACGACTACTTTATCTGCCACAAGCTCATTTCCCATTCGCTTTCAAATCCAGCCAAAGAGGCATATATCACATTCATCTTTCTTTTCTTTTCTTTTTTCCTTCTTATCTTTTGAGTTGCCAGTTTTTCATAGCTCTTTCCCTTCTCTTCCTTAAACTCGTAGGGATATCTCTCTCTAAAGTAACGTTCTCGTCTTCTTCTTCTTCTTTGATCATCGTCTGTTTTTGTTTTTCTCTGCTATAATCAAGGGCAACGCCATTGCCTTGATCATTTCCTTTGTGGGGTTATAAATCATCTCGACATCCATTTTTTTCGTGTTTCGTTTGGTGTTTGTTGATACGGGTACACGCTTGATAGTGTCTCGGTTTTACTGGGGTTTTTTTTATCTGCGTGTGCATGATGTTGTTATCCAATTTTCTGATTGATATTGTCTTTAAACTCTCTTTTGCTAAGTGTAGGAAGCTTTTAATATCATCAGCTATGGATGTGATTTAATTTGTTTGTTGTAACTCGTAACCACTGACACTGAGCATTGGAGATTAAAGAAGACCTTAGATTTTATTCTAGTTTTGAGCGATTGTTTGGCTCATCCAATTCAATTACATTTTTCTTATTGATCCCTTGATTGATAGAGCAGGATGGCATGTAACTGTTGCTTACATTGGCTTATTGCTAAAGACTGAAAAACCGAGCCGTTATAGAAAGCAAAACTGATTTGAGCTTTTTCCCTGGGTTGTATTATTATTATTATTATTTGGATTTGAGCTTTTCCCTGGGTTGTATTATTATTATTATTATTTGGTAATGTAACTTAATTTTCTTGCATCATTTGATTCCTGTATTTTCCCCAGTAAGTTTTTTGTAACTTACAGACAGCTAAAGGTTGGATTCTTAATCTCAGTGATACAGAAGAATTCCTAGAAATGGCTAGCGCTACAAAAGTTGTGGATCCTGCATTTCAGGGAGTTGGTCAGAAACCGTATCCTTAAAACAAAGGATTTATATAAGTATATATGTCTGTCATTCTTTTATACGATTATATGGGTATTTTTTGGTCTTTTAATCATAAGAGAACTGAAATCAAACTGCAATCTTTTCCCAATTACTAACAAGAAAAAAAGGAAAAAGTAAAAAAACTGACATTCTCTTTTCTTCTTGTTGAGGTCTGTGCTAATGTTCAGTACTTCTCCTGATATTTTGTTTGCATAAAGGCTGTTGGACTTAACATCTTGTAGTGGAATTGAAATCTGGCGTATTGAGAATTTTCAGCCGGTTCCGCTTCCAAAGTCTGACTATGGAAAATTCTACATGGGGGATTCTTACATTGTCTTACATGTATATAATCTACTTGTCTCTCCTTTACCAACCATATGAGATACATTTCTACGTGGACCATTTCCTTATTCCATTTTTTGCATGTATTTTCGTAGACGTCACAGGGAAAGGTTGGTTCCTATAGGTATGACATACACTTCTGGATTGGGAAAGATACCACTCAGGTTTGCTTTTTCTGCATCTTCTTATCTTATTTTGTTAAGGATTTAAATGTTCCTTCAAATGAACTAAAACAACATTTTGAGATAATGTTTCCATATGCAGGATGAATCTGGAACCGCTGCTATCAAAACCGTTGAGCTAGATGCAGCGCTAGGAGGCCGTGCTGTGCAGCACAGGGAACTTCAAGGCCATGAATCTGATAAATTTTTGTCATATTTTAAGCCTTGCATTGTACCATTGGAGGGTGGTATTGCTTCCGGATTCAAAAAACCAGAGGAAGAAGTGTTTGAAACACGGTTGTATGTCTGCAGAGGAAAACGAGTTGTCAAATTGAAACAGGTATCCGATGATCCTTACATAAGCTTGATGAGCATGGATACAAAGAAGAAAGAGAGAGAAAAAAGAGTTTCCTGAAATACTATTTTGGATTATGCTCTTGCAGGTTCCTTTTGCTCGGTCTTCGCTGAATCACGATGATGTATTCATCCTGGACTCTGAGAAAAAGATTTATCAGTTCAATGGTGCAAACTCTAATATTCAGGAAAGGGCTAAGGCATTAGAAGTAATCCAGTTTTTAAAGGAAAAGTATCATGATGGAGTGTGCGGCGTTGCAATTGTTGGTAAGGATGATACATTTACAGTATCGATTGATGATGATGTTTTTCCAGATTTTCTACTTCCTCTGCAAGTATTAATTGAATTTTGTACAAGGTTTACTTTATCTTACTCTATCTAAAGACGCAACTGTTTTAATGGTAATCATCCTGACAGATGATGGAAAATTGGACACCGAATCTGACTCCGGTGAGTTCTGGGTCCTGTTTGGTGGTTTTGCTCCAATAGGTAAGAAGGTTAGCCGTGAAGATGATGTTATTCCCGAGGATACTCCGGCTAAACTTTATAGGTATCTTCTAAAATTTTGTTAAACACTGTTACCATGCATCCTATTTGTATGTTGGTGATGATACTTCAGTTTTGTTGTGATTGTAACCAGATTACTAGAGGCCTGTAGGCTCAACTTCTTCCCCTAAGGAAATCAGCATATAAATTAAGCAAATGTTCTTAGATATTGTTTAGAGGTCACAACGATAAATCGATTATCTTTATAAGCAAGAAATCTGAAGTCGAATACTTTAATGTGCTGTCATGAGACAGCATTATAGATTAAGGCCAGAAATCATTTAAATGTGCTCGATATCAGTTGCTTCTTTTTCCTTGTCAAGAAATGAAAGGAGAAAATGTTGGATTTTGTTAACTAATGATTTGGAATCACTGATTCCTGTAGCATAACTGATGGCAAGGTGACACCCATAGAAGGCAAATTATCGAAAAGCTCTTGGAAAACAACAAATGCTATCTACTAGACTGTGGTTTTGAGGTTTTTGTTTGGGTTGGAAAGGTGACACAATTAGAGGAGAGAAAAGCCGCCAATCAAGCCACTGAGGTAGAGATAGAGAGAGGCGTGGTACTGGTTTCTTTATGTACATCAAGAATATGAATTCTCATTTCCGACCTTTTATCTCCAGGCCTTTATTGCTAGTAACAATAGACCAAAATCAACACGCCTAACCCGTCTCACCCAAGGTTATGAAACCAATTCATTCAAGTCCCACTTCGACTCTTGGCCGGCTCAATCTACAGCTTCTGGGGGTGATGATGGAAAGGGAAAAGTAGCCGGTACGGATCACTTAAGAGTCTACAATTGATCCTATTACATTGTGTGGTTAACATTTTTTGAATACCACTATTTTACTGCCAGCTTTGTTGAAGCAACAAAAAGTTGCTGCCAAGGGGGTGACCAAACCTGCTCCTGCAGTACAAGAAGAAGTTCTTTTGCTTGAAGGCGGCGGAAAGTTGGAGGTCAAGTTAACAGTTTTAGTTAGTTATTGATATTTGACTTATAGACAAAATATTTATATGACTATGTTGTTGCTTGTTTTTCAGGTATGGTGCATCAATGAGGGTTCGAAGACGCCGTTGGAAAAAAGAGGATATTGGTAAATTTTATAGTGGAGACTGCTATATTGTGCTTTACACATACCACTCAGGTGAGAGGAAAGAAGATTTCCTTCTTTGCTGGTGGATTGGAAGGGATAGCGTTGAGGTAATTTACATTGCTCATAGTTGGTATTGAATAATTTAAATAATAAGCCCAATATATATCTTTCGACTTGTTGATTTTTAAGTGTCAGCAATAAGTTGCCTTCTAAAATTCGTGCAAGTCAACTTGGACTGCCATTTTTTTTATTGTCTGCAATAAGCTGCAATTTGATTATCAATATTGATTTTTAAGAATTGCTTTCTAGCTCATTTACTGGCGACAGTATCTCCTTCATTCGATTTGTTCTCTGCGTTGAATCTAAATCCCCTCTTTTCATTATTTTCACGTTCACAGCTTCCACACTTCATCTGCTATAGGAGAAAGTTCATTTTCTAAAAGTACATATGTTTCTTAATTCAGGAGGACCAAAAGACGGCGGTCAAGTTGGCTAATTCAACATTTAACTCACTTAAGGGGAGGCCTGTTCAGGTACTATATTACCTTTGGCTGAGTACTGTTAAAATAATGCTTTTGTTTCTAATGGATGCTTCTTGCAGGGTCGTATATTTGAAGGTAAAGAGCCACCCCAATTCATTGCACTTTTTTTCAACCTATGGTGCTCCTCAAGGTATTCAATTTGACCTCAAACTTTTAGAATCTTACTATCAATGTACCATTGCATGGGGATTTTTTTGGATTGGGATCGAAAGTTATCAGTTTTAGCATGACTGATTCCCATTTAGGGTGGCCTAAGCGCTGGTTACAAAAAGAGTATACAAGACAAAGGCTTGACTGATGGAACATACAAAGCAGATTCCGTTGCTCTGTTTCAGATAGCAGGAACTTCACCATGCGATAGTAAAGTACCGCAAGTTGATGCGGTATGCATTAGTTGGTTTTTTCTTGTCACGTTTTCCTTTTTAAATTTTATTTGGTTGGTTTGGTTTTTCCAAAAAATATCATGCAAACAAGCAGTTTAATTTTGTATTGCATCCAAGTAGTTTAAGACTCTTTAACATTTTCTGTTGTCACCCTTTGACTGTACAATCTCATTTGATGAAACACCTTATCCAATTTGAACTTTTCATAATGCTATTTTCATAATCTTTTCATTATTTTACTGGTAGTGAGGTACGAGCTACTTTTATTGGACATCAAATGTGTTGTGATGGCTGTATTCCTGATAGGTTTTTTTTATGATGTGTTGAATGACTGCCTATTCCTTTTGTAACCTAACATGTATACTGCTGGATATCCCTATTCTTGGATTTCTAATCATTGTTTAGGTGGCAAAATCATTGAACTCGACTGAGTGTTTCGTCCTGCAAACTGGACCTTCAACAACTTTCACTTGGTTTGGAAATCAAAGCTCCAAAGAACAGCAGGAATTGGCTACGAAAGTTGTTGAATTTTTGAAGGTATACTCTACAGAAAGTTATTTACTTTTTGGCTCTTCTTGTGACACAAGATTAAAGCACATAGGCTTTATTGAGAAGCCTGGTAATAACTTGATATAGTTACAGTTTAATATTGCCTTCCCTTATGTCGATCGATCATCTAATAATCTTTTGTATTCAGCCAGGAGTTACTCGGAAACATTGTAAAGAAGGAGCAGAGGTTTCTGCCTTCTGGTCTCCACTTGGTGGGAAAGACAGTTATTCCTCCACCAAAAAAGAACCTGATGAGACTGTCAGGGATCCCCACTTGTTCAGTATCTCTCTTAATAAAGGTGTATTTTTCAACTAAAAACGTGATTTGCTTTGCCTCAGTTATTAATGAAGAAGCTTATTACCATTCTAACTTCCATTGTTTTATCTTTCCGGACACGGATGCCTCAGGAAAGTTCGAGGTGATTTTTCTTTCTGTAATTTAAAACTTGTTCTTAATATATGCAATATACATATCCAAAGTCCTCTATGTGTAAGTTTACATTCCATTGTGCAGGTTGAGGAAGTTTACAATTTCTCGCAAGACGATCTCTTAACTGAAGATATTCTGGTACTCGACACGCATGCTGAAGTGTTTGTTTGGGTCGGTCACTGTGTAGACACCAAAGAAAAACAAAGTGCTTTTGAAATCGGCCAGGTAATACAAAAACTTGAAGTTTTTCCATAGTAATATCCTTTTCGTTTGCCCGTCATTCATTTTAGAAAATTTCATGCAGAAATACACAGACAGGGCTGTATATCTAGAGGGTTTGTCTCCAAAGGTTGCACTTTTCAAAGTTATTGAAGGAAACGAACCCTGCTTCTTCACTGCATACTTTTCATGGGATTCTCATCGAGCTATTGTATGTGTTTCCTTGACTAGATTAATGTTATATCGCTTTCATTTTTATCAGCAACAAATTGAAGTTATACTCTCAGTTTATCTACATAAACTGGGATGAAATTTGATAAAATGCAATTGAAACGCTTTTAACAAATGCCATTGTTTTCCAGATATACAAATGTTTGAATGCATGTATAGAGAGTCCCTATGATATAGCTATACCTGTAACTTCGGTTTCACCAATTTCTTGTTTGCACCTAAAAGGGTCAAAAGTAGTATAGTAATGTTATATGGCTCAGAGAATTGATTAGCATAGTGCACTTGTTTTAAAGAAAGTACTGTTTAATCCTTCCAAAAATTAGACTTCGAGGATCATCTTATTGAGAGCATCTTGTATCTTGTATGAGACATTCATTACCCTGTTAATTGTATGCATTCTCCGAAAATTTTATGAAATGCCCTGTTGTTTTCTCTAAGCCTTACAGCTCTTTGTATGGCATGGTTCATCCTTTCTTTCATATGTATTGCTTCCACTGCATCTGTTTGATATTTATGCTTTTGATGTTATCTGTCGAACACAGGTGCTTGGAAACTCGTTCCAGAAGAAGGTGGCATTGCTCTTCGGGGTTACCCATGCAGAGGTAATTCCTTTGCAGTATATTAATTTTCTGTTTAGCATACAGACATTTAGATCGTAAATGTCGAATCGAAAGTTCAGTGAGAAACAAGGGCTTTCATTTCGGAAATTTATTTCTGTTTTCCCCATCTGCTTTCAGTTAGCTTCAGCCTGATAATGCATCTGTTTCCCTTCGTTTCGATTGTTTCGAAGATTAGTTCAGCTTATTTTCATATATAATGATCATTACTGAAGTGCTGTGTATTTTGAGAATTCAAAGCATTCATTTAGGTTGCTTATTACAGCAGCAGGATAAATCTGATGGAGGTCAAGGACCTAGGCAAAGAGCTGAAGCTCTAGCTGCCTTAACATCTGCATTTAACCCATCATCAGACACCAAAACCTCAGCTCCGAAGCCTTCCGGCGCTGGCCAGGGATCACAGCGAAAAGCCGCTGTAGCTGCTCTCTCCGGGGTTCTTACAGCTGAAAAGAAGAAATCACCTGACGGATCCCCTAGAAAATCCACTAGCAGCCCTCCTTGTAAGTACCCTTGTACTCTCTGCATAAGACCAATACGTCTGATCTCGGTGCAATTTCCGATATGTAAAATCGATATACGTTTTTATGCATAATTCTCAAACTGTGTCTGATGAGATTGTGCAGCTGATGCTAAGGGTGAACTGGATCCTTCGGAAGCGCGTGATTCTCAGGAGACAGCTGAAGCCGAGACAGGCGAAAACAACCAAGAGACGGGTGATGCTGGGGATGAGGGTGAAAAACGTACATATAGTTACGATCAACTGAAGTCCAAGTCCGAAAATCCTGCTCCTGGAATTGACCTCAAACGTCGAGAGGTTCGTCCCACCATCGATGTTTTTAAGCTCACTCTTATCCTTTTTTCCGAATCATATCGGTATTCTTACTCCTTTATCTTTGATTCATCAGACTTATTTGGCCGACGAGGAGTTCGAGACAATATTCGGGATGACAAGAGAAGCATTTCACAAATTGCCAAAGTGGAAGCAAGACTCTAAGAAGAAGGAAGTCGATCTGTTCTAAGTGCTTCTCAATGCATTCTTCCTAGCAATCCCTCTTCAATTCTGCCCCATAAACATCGTTTCATTGTTATACGATGCCTGGATTACCATTTTTGTTCCGTATTTTCCGTTCCGATTAGTATTAAGATCGACTCCGATGTGACATGGATTACCATGATCATATATTGTAATGTTTTGCAGGCCAATAACATCCTTTGGTTTGTTTGCAACATATCTCATCTCACCTTCTCGGTTAATCACTTAATTGAGTTAATCATATAATATGACTTTCATGCTGATCCTTATTGGTCGACTCATCTCTTGATCAAAGACCCAAGGTTAACTTGCCATTTTAATAGTGTAAAAGTTTGCGCCAGAATCTCACGCATGTAATTTTTCCAACAGACCCTTCTTTTTATATTCTACAATATTTGGGGACCAATGAACAAATTTGACAGCTAGCATTTGTACAGCCAATCTTAAAATGTCACTGTCAAATAAAAGAAAAGGAAGGCTGGCCAACTAAACCCCCGTTATTGAATGCATGCACTGCAGTTTCCGTACCCCCAACTTTGAATTCTCTTCATTTTCTGGACTCATGATCTGTGCATTTTAGTACATGTTTTTATATCTAAATAGTTTTAAATTTTGCGATATATATATATATATATAAGGCAATAGACGAAGTCTGAAATTTAATATCAATTAAATCTTTATTTTAACCAAAATATTATTTATGAAATTAATCTAAATTTTAATTTTTAAAATAATTTAATTCGACTTGTTAAATAATAGCTCATATAAATACATAACGATCCTTATTGATGGGAATAAGATTTTAAAGTTTAAAATTAATTTTTATCTTGACCGTTTAAATACTTTACAAAAACTTATTGAAACTAATCAACATGTAAATATGTTTTTTATATTAAAATGCTACATGTGCAGTTCGAGCCAATGATTTCAACCGTTAAAAATCAAAATCAAAATAAAAAAAAGTGGGTGTATACGAACCAACTTATCTCATTGATTAAAGAAATTATTATTATTTTTAAAAGTTACAGATTCGAACACCAACAGTTATAACATGGTGATTAAACGTTAAGTATTAAATGATTAAAATTATTTAAAACATATAATATTTTTTAATCACGTGAATTTAATAAAATAATAATAATAAAATAAAAGGTAGGCGTAAATGTTCATGTATGATTCATGTGAGCTATAGGGTGTCGGTGGGGATTGGGTTTTGCATATGTCACCTGTCTGTGACACTCAACATTTACCATCCACTTTATAGCAATTTGTTTTATATTTTATTCTCATTCCAAACAATGGTTTTTAGAACTAGATCGATTAGCGAACAGGTAATGCTATCGGTTCACTGGTTCAACCGGTCGAATCGGTCCGACCGGTCGAAAGAATCAGACGATATCATAATTATTTAAAAATTTAAATAAAAATACCAAAAATATTTAATAAAAAATAATTTTTTATATCACAAGTCATATTCAAAGCAAGTCATAACATATATAAGTTAAAAACCATAAAATCAAGTGAAACAAAATTATTCAAATTAACTACAACATAATATTTAAGGTAAAACATATTAAATAATAAATATAATTATATAACTATAATTAAAAAATAAATTTGGGATTAAAAAATCATAACAAAATGATATTGTTTGGTTTAATTTTTTTTTTAAAAACAATCTCACATGGCTAAGAAACATAGAAGAGCATCCCAAAAGTCTAAAGAGTAAAAATATGAAAACAAAACAATCTCACATTGCTAAGAAACATAGAACCGCATCACAACTAACTTCTATAAATAATATAGGTAATTTGACATTCAAAATCATGGAGCCTTTTGGTGAGCATTGAGTGAACTATTCTTTCACTTTAATCAAGCTCGAATTTTAGGCTTCAATCGAGCTTCTAATTTTTTTTTAGTTCAAGCCTTTTTGAGTTCAAGTTTCAATATTATATTTCGAGTTTGAGTTGAACTTGATAATTTTTAGCTTGTGAGTTTGAGTTGAGTTGAGCTTACTTTTAAAGTTTTCAAGTTCGAGTCGAGCTCAGCAATACTCAAGTTCGACTTGGCTCGTTTAACAAACGACGTTATTTGGTTTAATTTTTTTTTAAAAAAAATCCGGGTTTTCCCGGTTTTTCCCGATTTTTTTCAGTTTTCAGCCGATCCGGTTCGAACGGTTCAACTGTTCTGGCCGGTTTACTAATAACGGTTCAACAGATTTAGATTGAATCGAACAAAATAACAATTCCCGGTTAAACCGAACGATCCGATCCGATTTTCAAAACAGAGTTCCAAACGCTGCTCCATCCTCCCTCCTTCCAAGTAATTTCTTCTTTGTTAATTCCGTACAGCAGGGAAGATTGAATGTCAGAATCCGCATTTCAATATTTATTATTAAAATTATTTTATAATTTTAATTTTTTAATATTATTTTGCTTAAGAGGAAATAAAATTTTATTTTATTTATTTTTTTAGTTTTAAATTATTTAAATGAATTTAAATTAAGTGCACGAATTATCTTATCTTAGTAGTTAAAAAATCGTTGTTATTTTTAGAGGTCACGAATTCGAACACTAACGATTGCAGCAAGGTGATTGAACGTTTATTGTCAATGGTCAAAATTATTTAAAACATATATTAGTTTATAATCATCTTAGCTTAATCAAAAACTTAAATTAAATATTTAAATTTTAAATTCAAACCAAATGTAAATTTTGAAAATTTAAATAATAAAAAATTAATTTAAATTATATCAATTTTTATCTAATAGTTTATTTTTATGATTTATCTCTATTTTTTTTAAAAAAATCATTTTTCTCTTTATCTCACAAATTTATTCGCTATCATTATCTAACTGCAATTCTTTATTTTCAAAATATATTAAATAAAAAATTATTTAAATTTTATATTATATTATATTATATTTATTAAATACAATTAAAATTTTTATTTATATATGTGAAAATTATGATATATATATATATATATATATATATATTATAGATAAATAAAAAATTATTTAAATTAGAATCAATTACAATTTATATATATTTAATTTATTAAATACAATTACAATTTTTATTTATATATGTGAAAATTATGATATATATATATATTATAAATAAAAAATTATTAAATTAGAATCAATCCATAACATAATATTATAAAAAATTATAGCTAAATTTTAAAAAATCTAATAAAATATATTGAATTTGACCTAAATTTATTCTAAAAATCAACTAATAATTGGAAATAAAATTTAAATTATAAATTAATACACAATAATTCAATTACCTCAATTTTTTCTACCACTCTTATGAAATAAACACTCGTCCATAATCCCGATACTGTTAAAAAGAGAGAAAATCTTACTGGGAATACCAATCACATACTTAATTTCCTGCCCTCCGCACGTGATTAATTTTTTATATATAAAAGACTGTTTAACGGCATAATATATATATATATATATATGAACAGTAACAATATTTTAAGTTTATATGTTGAATGTAATAACTTATTGGCATTACTTTGACAGCGGAGCAGAACTAGATCACGGTCACGTCCACATCCACATCCACGTGGTGCTAATCAACATGTTCGCGATTTCCTACGCCTGTAGTTTGAATTTTATACTTCATCGGTCATTCCTTCAAAAGAAAATATACTTATCAATTACTCTCTTTCAAAATACATTCCATGAACAAGAAATGCAATTATATAACAAAAGGTCAAAATTGTAAATAAAAAAATATATGTTGTTTTTATTAAATATGTAACGTGTTTGCATAGAATCATTTGATATATCTTGCTTATAAGTAAAGGAAATTGACTTTTACATAAATCGAGCAATCTCGGTGGTAAGTGAATATTTGTCATTCTTTAAGGTAATATGTTCGAGAAAAAAAAATCTAAAAATATAAGTATTTAATGTTAAATGATTAATAATTATCTTTAAATAAATACTAAATTATATTTTTTCATAAAAAAATTGGTTTTTGAGGACACATAATGGTGGAATAATTAATATTTTTAAAAGATTTATATACAAAATGTGATTGGCTATAAAGGGTCGATGGTTTTTTTTCTTTCAAAAAGGTATATGATAAGTTGTTTTTGTTCTTTAGTTCTTCTTTCTTTCTTTTGGAATAAAGTGGGAGAAAATGAAGAAGGAATTTTAGCAATGTGTAAACAATTTTCATTATTGGGTCAAATCAATCACAAAGGTCACCGTACTCAACTCATTTACTGTGGAAATTGTAGTTTAACATTGATTGCACCTAAATTCCATTGTTCCTATACCATGAATGGTTGAATTCTTTATATAAATTAATTTTAGTATAAATTATATGTTTATTTATTGAACTTTAAATATTAATTTTTTTCATTCCACCGTTTACTCAGTAATGAGATGTTTACGTGACTTATTTTAATAATAAAATATATCACGTGTTTACTCACTGAATTTTATTCTTTCTCATATTGCACTTATTGTACTTTTAATTTTTTTTCAATTTTAATTTAACAGCTTTAAAAATTTAACAGTCGAGTGACAAAAAAATTAATATCTAAAGTTAAGTGAGTAAATTGAAAAAATTAAAAGTACAGTGAGTGAAATAGGAGAGAGAGTAAAATTAAGTGAGTAAGCGTGTAATTTACCCATACCTTTAATATATTAAAATTTATCATTTTTATAAATATATTATTTATTTTATTAATTAGTTTGATCTTTGATATTGTCAGTTTTACAAATACGATATTTAATTTTTTTTATAAATTAAATATTTATATTTATTAAATCTTATATCTTTGATATTTATATTTATTAAATATACAATAAAATAATTAACATTAAATAATTTAAAAATAATAAATAAAATGAAATTCATAATTCACATTATACTTTTTAAACATTTGACGTTAGATTTAATAAATACGAGTACCAGATATGTAATGTTTGATGTTATAGGCACCAAATTGATCAAAAGAATATATGTATCACATTTATAAAAATGATAAATTAATGTATCAAAATGTGTAAGGTTTGACAATAATAAATATTGCTTTACTTTAAAAAAATTATAGTTATAAAAATATATAATGATAAAAAATATGAAATAAAAAATCCAAGGTCAAATTATTTGATTTATGTTTATCGTTTTCTTTTACAATTTAACTATAAAAATGTACCTGGCAAAACGACATCGTTGCTTGCTTTCAAGCAAGTATAGTCGCAGAATTCATTGCCCAATCAACTAGGTGAAAAATTGCAAAGTAGATACCCATAAAATATAAATTAAATACGATTTTGGTGTAATGAAACTTTTAGCTCCTCCAACTCCTAAAAATAGACATTTTAATCCTTAAACTTTTTTCTGCCAAATTTGACATTCATTTTTTTATTTAACCAACAAACAAAAATATATCGGATTTCTTTATAATTTATATATATATATATATATATATATATATATATATATATATATATATATATATATTTACAAATGTTGATATTTTATAATTTTTAGCAAATTAATTATGTTTTCATATATTTTGGAAATATTTTTATAATTTTTAAATATTTTATCTTTTTAGTTTCATATAAAAAAATTACTAGCCCATTAATTCTGCTTCTTTCCTGATATGTCTGATTTCCAGAGATGCGTGGAAGTATTGGGAATCTTTGATCATCAGTTTACTGGCCCTTTATTCACCTGGTCTAACAAACAGCAGGATTCTTACTTGGCTCGCAAGTTGGACCGTGTCCTCATCAATCCTAGCTGGGTTATGGCTTTTCCGTCCTCGGTGGTGGAGTTCCAAGCTCCTGGGGATTCAGATCACTGCCCGACCCTTGTCTGGCTTAATAAGGATGCCCCCAGTGATAAGTCGAAACCTTTCAAGTTTTTTAATTTCTGGGCTTTGCATCCAGATTTCCTCTCTATTGTTAGTGATTCGTGGCAGCTTCCGGTTCTTGGAAATCCAGCTCAATCTCTTTTTTGAAGCTCAAGCGTTTAAAATGCCGTCTCAAAGAACTTAATAAGTCTCACTTTCATGATATTTCGGGGCAGGTTCAGGCGAAGAGAGATGAGCTTAAAAGCATTCAGCTCTCCAATCTATGTTCCGGTTCTGTTGGCAATTTTGTTATAGATGAACTGGCGGTTGAAAGAGATCTTCGAGCCCTTAGCAAGCGGAGTTGCTTTTCTACAAACAAAAGGCTAAAGTGGACTGGATTAAGGATGGTGATCAAGGTACTCGTTTTTTCCACTCCATGGTGGCCAGCAGAAGGATGAGCAACACTATCCGAGTCCTTTATGACCAAGATGGGGTTAAATTGGATTCTTTCGATCTCATGTCGAATGAGGTCATTCGTTTCTTTAAGAAGCAGCTCGGGATGGTTGACCCGAATGTCAAGTGTTGTAATGCTAATGTTATCAATGACCTTCTTGATTTCTCCCTGCCAAGAGGTGCTGCGGATGCTTTAATCAAAGACGTTTCTGATGTGGAGATTAAAGATGCTATTTGGGGGCAAGATAATAACAAGTCCCCTGGGCCGAATGGCTTTAATGCTTACTTCTTCAAGTGTGCTTGGCCTATTGTTGGGAGTGATTTCGTGGCAGCTATTAGGTATTGTTTCGAAAATTCTTTTATGTTACCGTCTTTCAACGCTACTGCTGTAGTCTTGGTCCCTAAACCTCCAACTGAAACATGGTTAAGGATTATAGGCCCATTTCTTGTTGCTCGGTCATTTGCAAAACTGCCACTAGGATTTTGGTGAATCGGTTGTCTGTTATCTTCCCTAGCATGATCTCTATGAATCAATCCGCTTTTGTGAAGGGGAGAAGCATTGTAGATAACACGCTTCTTGCTCAGGAACTTGTTAGAGGCTATTCTAGGAAGAATATTTCGCCTAGATGTGCTCTTAAAATAGATTTGCAAAAGGCTTTCGATTCTTTAGATTTTGAATTTGTGAGAATCATATTGCATGCTTTGGGTTTACCTGAAAAATTTGTTGGCTGGATATGGACATTTATTACAGGGCCTAGCTATTCAATTGTCCTTAATGGTAGCCTAGTTGGATACTTTAAAGGTGCCCGGGGTGTTAGGGGACCCTCTTTCCCCTTATATCTTTGTTATGGCTATGAATGTTTTATCTAGGCTTTTAAACCTAGCTGCTGCTAAGGGGGTGTTTAAGTATCACCCTAAGTGCAAAAAAATGGGGCTCCCTCACCTTTACTTTGCGGACGACTTGCTCGTTTTTTGTAAAGGCTCCATGGACTCTGTAGTTGGGGTGCAAGCTGTTTTGGACATTTTTTATTCGATGTCGGGTCTTAAGTTGAATGCTAGCAAATGTGAAATTTATCCTGCTGGAATTTCTGCTCAGCAATGTGCTGCTATTAAGGACATTACCGGTTTTACATTGGGTAGTCTCCCGGTGAGATACTTGGGTGTTCCGTTGGTATCTAGGAAGTTATCTGTGAAGGATTGCCATAGCCTCATTGATAAAATCAAAGCTAAATTGAATATATGGGCCAATAAGCACCTCAGTTTCGCTGGTAGACTACAGCTGATTCGGGCTGTTTTATTTAGTATGGCAAATTTTTGGTGTAGGCAGCTTATCTTGCCTAAGGAGATTATTAGAGCTATTGAGCAGCTATGTTCTAGATTTTTTTGGAAGGGATCTGATATGCCTGTGAAAAGTGCTCGTGTTAGATGAAGGAAAGTTTGCTTAACAAAGTCTGAAAGGGTTTGGGTGTACAGGATATTGGTGGTTGGAACAAGGCATGCATCGTGCACTTAATCAAGAAACTTTTAGCCAACGAGGGCTATCTTTGGGTGGCTTGGTTGCGGTTCTATGTGATAAAAAATGATGACTTTTGGCAGTTGAACATCCCCAATAATGTTAGCTGGAGCTTCAAATGCCTTTTGAAATTTAGACCTGCTATATCTCATATTTTTACTGGCTCGGTTTCTGACCTTAGTGTGAGACAAATCTGGGAAGGCATGCGTGTCACAGCGCCCAAAGTCCCTTGGCAGCACTTGGTTTGGTTCTTGGGGCGTATCCCCAAGCAGAGTGTTATTACATGGATAGCTTTGTTAAATCGTCTTCCTACGTGGGTAAGACTACAAAAAATGGGACTTGTTATTGATGATGTCAATTGTGTTTTGTGTGGTCTTGAGGCAGAGTCTAGGGAGCACATATTTTTTGGCTGTAGTTTTGCAAAAGGCCTTTGGGGATTTATCCTTGCTTTGTGTGGTGTGTCTCGAATGGTCAGCAGTTGGGATGGAGAGCTGGCTTGGGCGATTCACTGCCTCAAGTGTAAGTCTCTCATTGTTATGATTCTCAAGCTCGCCTGGAATGCTCACGTCTACTGCACCTGGAAAGAGAGAAACATCAGATTGTTCGGGGGCAGCCCGAGGCCGTTGGAGGCTGTTCTGCAAGACATTAAGGAAGCCGTTCAGATTCGTTTGTCCGGGATGCCTGTTAATAGAGCTGACTTGAGAAATGCTGGCCTATGCACTAGTTGGGGCATTTCTTAATTGAATCTTTCTCCCTTTGTTTCCTGCTGTGTTTTTTGTTTTGTTTTGCTGGTTATTTTATGGCTGCTGTTTTATGAACTCTGTATTTTGTAGCAGGTCTCCTGTTTCTTGGGTAATGAATGGAATTATCCAAAAAAAAAAATTACTAGCATTACCTAATGAAAATAATTAGCACTGCCTTAACAAATTTATTACTTTTTTTCATCGGTTAATTTAAAAATTTAAGGTTATTTTCTCTTAATTTAAGGGCCAAAATTGTTTTAAAACCTACAATTTTTTTACTCCTTTATTATTGTCTCATACCTACTTGACAGACTAAACCGTACCAATTTTTTTTTCATTTATTACAAAATTTATGTATCTGATTTATAACATAAATTATTACCATAAAAATTTAAAATTATTATTTATTTAAAAATTATATATTTTTTATTGAAAATTTATTGTCGACTTATAGAATTGTATAAGTTCAAATTCACCCCTTTTAACATAAGATATTACGTCCGTCCTAATTATGAATTTAGAATATATAAAAAATGGATTCAAAATTATTTAATTACTAGAATTATAAATTATAAATTACTAGAATTATAAATTATATATAGAAAATTAATTCACAATTAGGAAATATTAACAAAATAACAAAAGGAAGAAAAAAAGGTTGATCATACAAACAAAATTATCTTCTTTATTGGGCTAGTAAATCAATCCCTATAATCTAAAACTATTTATACATTAAAAGAAGAAAGAAAGTTATATATATTTATTTATTTTCAAAAGGCTAATTAATATATTATATTTTTCTAACAATCCCTATAAACGTAAGAATTTGTTTCCGATAAGCACATTAGCTGCATAATTATGGGATGAAGATCATGATTACTATTACCACGTTGGATTATTAAAAAATCTGCTGCAGCTGAGTTGGACCTGGAACCCGTGAGTGAACTCGCTTCCTGAATGGACTCGCTCGATGTGATCACATCAACATTCTTCAGTACATGCCCATTGCCGACCAGTTGACTCAAGATTTCTGACTCGGATATCGAATTCTTCTTCTTCTTATGCTGCATGGTAGCTCTAGCAATCTCCGTCAACATTGCATTGGCTAACCTCCGAATCCCTCTAGCTCCACCCATCAAAATGGCCGAGTTAATTTGAGAATGAGACTGGGTTTATCCGAGTTCCTCTTGCCATGCTTGCCGGAACTGCTTTCCTTTGTTAACAAGTAAACAGACTCGGGACTCCGATTCCTGACACGGCCGAGTGGGTCACTAAGTACCATCAAGCTTTTAACATCCAATAACATTATATGCTTAAAATTCCGCCTGATTCTTCCTAATAGCATCGGATAACAAGCCCATCTTCTGAAACTCATCGAAACGTGATCTAAAAACCCAGCCAGCGAGTTCTCTGGATCCAACTCGTTCACATCGAATCCCACAACCGAGCCGTAAGTCAACCGAGTTGACTCACCTTCAGCTTCAGTTGAATTACTAGAATTCCCTCGGGCCCCCTTCTTTCCCCAAATAGTCTCCCCAACCTCTTTCTTCCCAGATTTCCAAAACTGGGTCGAGTCAAAACCGAACACCGAGTCACGGTGACCCTTACTATTAGGCTCATTGTAGTGTTGAATGAGTTTCAAGAACGAGTCGTTCTCTTCATGAATAACGTTGCTGAATGTCGAAGTTGAAGAAGCAAAGAGAAAAACAATGTCGGCTTTCGAAGTGATACCGGACCTATGCAAGACTCTCAAGAAAAGCCTGAGCTCATCTTCAGTCAAACCTTCATCAACATGGCCGACTATAAGATCGTTCATGGCTTTCGTCCCACGTCTATACAAAATTCCCATCCTCTGCAAAGCGAACGAAGAGGGAGAAACACTGGGTTTCTGCTTGACGCTCAGTGGTTTATAATCCCAAATCGGGAAGAAGCCTTTAAAGGGAGGAGGAGGAAATTGAGTCTTCTGGTACAAGATTCGACGAGGGTTTTTGATGGTGGGAGAGGGTTCAAAAGTAGAGAGAGTGAAGAGTAGAAGAGTGATGAAAACCAAGAGAAGGCAAATCGAAATGGTGAATTGAGCTTTGGAAGAAAGGAGAGTGGAACTGGTTCTTCTTCTCATTAACCTTGTTGTTGGTGTAGTATTAGTGGTATTGTTTTGGTCATTAATGGCTGTGGAATCCGATGTGATTTTGGTTTGATCTCCTCCGCCGTGGAAGAACACCAAGAGTAAACCCATGACCTTGCTTTCTTTGTTGCAGTTGCTGGTATTGGCGCCTGGTTTAACTGATGCGAAACCCATTTTCCCTCTTTCTATCTATCTATTTCCATTTTCACATCTTCTGTTCTCATGGCCTAAGATTTTTGGCTGGAAGTGGGGTGGGA
Organism: Hibiscus syriacus; assembly: GCF_006381635.1. Taxonomy (NCBI): domain Eukaryota; kingdom Viridiplantae; phylum Streptophyta; class Magnoliopsida; order Malvales; family Malvaceae; genus Hibiscus; species Hibiscus syriacus. The sequence continues at coordinate 274,950 of NW_024061891.1, forward strand.
CTATTGTTTTCACAAGGGCATATGGAGGAGGCCGAAGGCAAAAACCTGCGTGGCTCAGGCCAATCGCTCTCTGCCTGTCACTAATCCTTTTATTTGGTTGAAAATAATGTGATCACTTTACAAGTTATAAACTCAATTTAATTATTTAGTTATTTCATTATTATTTTTATAAATATTTTATATTAAATATGATAAATTCTCACCTATGTAATTGATTATAATAAAAAAATAAAGTTAATTACACTACATGTCCCTAACTTATAATCTTTATTCTAAATTGGTCGTTAAATTTTTACATTTTTTGATTTCATCTCCACACTATGACTTCTATTTTAAATTAGTCTCAAACTTTTGAATATTCTAAATTTATCTCCCAACTATAATCCTCATTTCATATTGGTTCCCAAACTTTTGAGTGTTCCAATTTCATCTCCAAACTTTTGAATGATTTTGGGAGACATTATCATGCTCAGAAGTTTTGGGATTAATTTAGAATGATAGTAAAAATTTAGAATGCTCGAAACTTTTGAATGATTTTATCAGGATTGGATTTAACGTCGTTGCGAATGATTAAGATGACGCTTCTTTGTTATCCTGTTGATATTCTCTTCTTTGGACCATCAGATTGAACTTAGATATGCAATTAATGTTCGTAGATAATTTTCTGAAAAAATTTGACTCTAACGTGTGTTTGTCGATGATCTTTCAATAGTTTGATATCTTGTTTTGGTCCATTTATTAGTGCAATCATATATATTTGTTTCTATCATTTGTTCACATTTTTTGATGGGTTTATCATATTTGCCTTATATGGTCCTTGTATGATTCAAAGTGACTAATTTTTTGTGTCAATAGTTTTAAGATAATATTTTATTTATGTGATTATTTTACAATTATGATTATAAACTTTGTTATAATTTTAGATATATTTTTTAAATTAGTTATGTAGATGCTTGATTTGTCCGGGGTGTTATTTGCATTTAATCGGGTTTTATTATTATTGTTATTATAATTTTGGTTATTATTATAAGTTTGATATTATGTAGTTATTAATATATATATATAGCTAAGTAATTAAACAATTAAAAAAATTTAAAAAATACACTAAACATTTATTTGATTTTAACAGGCCTGAATTTAAGGAAAAAAAAGGTTACAACAGTCCTCCCAGAAGCCCGAGCCAGCACTAGGATCTGTCTGCCATGCCTGTCGACCACTCTCGAGCAGACCGAGACTGTCGCAACTGCTCGATTCCCCATCACCCGTGCCCAGGCTACTGCCGCCCGTGAGCAGCTCGCGCCCGTGACCTGCAAACACACCAAACAAGAAACAGAGCAGAAGGTACAGAAAAAACAAAGATGAAATCAACTAGAAATAACAACAAGAGAAACACAAAAAAACAACCATCAACACAAAAAAAATAGAAAGCAAGAGAAAAAAAGATCAACCACAGCAAACGAGAGATCCACAAAACAAAGAAAAACATTCATAACCAGAGAGTGAAACAACTGAAAAATAGAAAACGAAACCCGTACCTTTATTCGTCTGAAGAAACTCACTCACATCGCTTAAGGCCAAAGCCACCACCAGTCGTTAAGGTAACCTCTTTTGACCTTAGATCTATGTTGGTTTTAGGGATTTAGGAGGGTTCTCAATGAGGTTTAGGTTTGGCTTGTGAGTCTAGGTCCTGAGCGAGGGGAGATGAGGGTCATCGGGTCTTGGGTTTTCTCGGCGAAGCCTTGAGGGAAGAAGAAGGGTGGTGGTGCATGGGTCTTGATTTTGTCGAGATATTAGAAGTTTTGGGTTCAAGGTTGTTTTCGAGGTTGAGATCGTACCGGTGTGGCTCCTCACCGGAGCTCTAGGAGGGGTGGCCATGGCAGCCACGGTGTGGTTTGGGTCTCGTTGAGGGTTGAGGAAGAAGGGATGAGAGAACGGCGAGGGTCGGTTTAAGGATGAAGAAGATAATGAATTAGGTTAAAAAAAATTTACCCTAAGTATCAAATACATCCAGTAACCAAAACGGCGTCGTTTAGAACTGAGCAAAAAAGGCAACGCTTTGAGTCCGGGAGTGATGCGACGTCGTTTGGAATGGGTCGAAACGGCGACGTTTTGAGAGTTATATCACATCCGTGTTTTAGGTCGTTAGGGGTAATCAGGTGCGAAGTCCAGTATCTTTTAATTAATTATATTTTAGTCCTTGAGTCAGTCTTTTCCGTTTTCTTAATTCGGTTCTACTAGTTTACGCGCATTCTGTTTTGGTCACCAGCTTATGTTATTTTTCATTTTCGTTTATTTTGCATTTAGCTTGTGAGTTTTGATGTTTGACAATTTAGTCCTATGGCAGACTTGAGTAATGTACTAATCAATTTGTATTTTGGTTAATAATTTGATGTTTAGCTATTTTCATCCTTTATGGTATATATTAAATTCAAGATTGGGTTATTCACAGTAGGTTTTTATTTTATTTTAATGAATGTGCGTGTTAATGTATGTATACATATATCGTATAAATGCACTTTAGCATAGACAACATTTTAATGAAAATAAACATTATTCTAGTCATAATTTATTTAGCATGAAAGCCCTTGTAACATATTAATAGGAGTATGATAGGTTTAATAATCTTAGAATATTAAGAATTTAAGATTTCCTTTGTAAAATAAATAACCATAAATGCATGTGAATATTTTATTTTAGACTTAGATGTTATTTCAAATGTGTGACATTAATTAATTAATTTTTGTATGATACCCACATCAGCATAACTTGACATTATTACATAATTGGATTAAGGGTAATACTCTCTCAATTTAAATTCGTTTTAAGTGGGTTGTCTTAACTATTAGAGGTTCACTTCTAACGATTTTAAATTAAAAGTTTATCTCATTATTGACACCTAAAAATTGATTGATCACTGTAAAATTTGGGAATGGAAGAAAAAGAAATGTTCGACTGTTTAAATTTATCGAAAAAAAAGTTGTTATAACTATTTAAGATCTGGTCTCGATGTTTTTAAATAATCGAATATTCTTTATCTTTCTAAAGGTTTGGTAATTTTTAATTTAATCTATTTTGTGCTTTTAAGTATGGTAAAATTTGCATGTTATTGTTTTGTTGGGGATCATAAATCAAATTAAAATTGAACTTGTAAATTTCATTGCAAAGAAATTAATTAATCAACGAGGTACCGATTTAGGGCGCTGTGGGGGTGCTAATCCTTCCCCACGCGTAATCGACCCTCGAACCCATTTTTGGTAACGCATACCTCAATTTGTTGTTTTAATTAAAATTAATTTTTATTTAAAATGGCAAAACGTTTTTGGGTGTCCAATCACACCCTAATCAAAGATTGGTGACGACTCTTCGAACCCGTGTTTTCATTGTAAAAGAAATTCCAAATTTTTGAAACAAGAGGTTTTCTAAAATCGCATTGTTTTTAATTAAAAATTCAATCGTAAAGAGAACAATTAAAAATGACGTGGTTTTTTAAATCTCGTCCCCACCTGTGATAAAAATCGTTTCGACAGCTTGGTGACTCCGCTGGGGACGTTTTTTAGAGAGTCAGGTCTATAGTCGGTTAATTGTTTGTCTTTGCAATTGAAAGTTATAAATTCGGTCTAATTTGGTTTTTGATCCCCTATTTGGTTTTAATATTGTTTGTTCGGAATTTGATTAACCAATAAATAGTTGTACTGATTTGTTTGTTAATGGTTTCAGATTAATTATGTGTTTAAAGAGAGTTGATATTTTGAGTGTTTTGAGAATATGTGTTATTTTATTTTTTTCTTTTCCTCACACACTGCACAGTTGCATTTGCATAACATGAGCTAAAACCCCGCTCTGTCCTATTTAAGTAGGAGTGAGAGACTACTCCCTCGTGTGGTTTTCACCTCCGCATGGGATAGTGGATCGCTCCTGAAGCTCACACCTTATGGTACTCGTGATGGTAATCACCTCCGTATGGACATAAGGAGGTGTGTTCCCTCGAAGTTAAACTCGATCCCTAAAGCCTATGATAGGCCAGGATTAAGGGTTCGGCAGCCCAAGAGGGCACTGACAAGGACAATTCGAGGACCTATTGCTTTAGAACCTAACCCAGCACATAGAGCCTGAATTTAGGTCGAGCCTGACCCGAACCTTAGGAGTCCCGTGAGGAGGGTACACAAGGAAAAGTTTTTGAGTCATTTATTTTTACTTTTTGAATAAATGTATGCGAACTAGAAATCATGCGGTTAGGTTTATTTTCTCGAACAAGCATGCGAATTAGATATCATGTGGTTAGGATTTTTTGTGAATAACAAAGCATGGAGGTAGGTATCATGTTGGGTAAGATCTACTAAGCATGATTGGGTAGTCAGCATGTGAGGGTAGGTTTTATTTGTTATAATAGTCATTATTTTGTTGTTTATATTATGTGTACTAATCCATTTTTTGTTTTATGTCTATTTTGTTTTGGATTTATTGCATTTGCATCTTCATGTCATTCAAAGGTGTTAATTCGCAAGTGATTGACTAATAAGAAGGCTGGTCATAATGAGGTAAGAAATTCTTAACCATGTAGTCAAAATCGGGAGATCTAGAGGCATTCAAATGATTCATGAAGGACATACGAAGAATGAAGAAATTTGAACCTGATTGAAGATCGATTCATGAAGAAGGACATCAAATGAATGAACAAATTTGAACCTGATTGAAGAACGATTCATGAAGAAGGACATCCAATGAATGGAGTTTGAAGTTGATCGAAGACTTATTTCAAAGGAGCGAAGGCCAAAGATGTTCCCTCAGGAGATAGATGCAGTAATACCAAGGACGAGAAGACCCTTCACAAAGACATGAAGACCACTTTGCATTGAAAGTGAATATGAAGATCCCCATATTCAATTTAAGGACGTCCGACGTCGCCAAAGGTGATAAAATACGCCGAAAACTGAGGGGTGCAATGTTAGATTCCATGAATAGTACAGTTCAAGAAAATGAAGAAATGAAGAATCACAATTGTATTTTGATTACATGGTGTAATGAAATCTTGTTGTCTAAATGAGGGTTGTTCTATGGTGGTCACTTTTGGAATTAGCACCTTTTGCATTTTCATTTGGCATCCACATTTGCATATGCATTGTATGCATTTATTTAAGCATTTTACATGCATTAATTTTGAAAACATGGAAATAACTTATGGGAGGTTATATGACAGTAATAACAAGATCATTCATTCATATTGTTCCTCATCATCACGAACAAACAATGGAAGCAATTGAGCAATCTAATGAGAAATCACAAGATCAGTTGCAAGAGTAGTTGGTCGGGTTACAAATAGATACGAGGAACCAAGCATCAGGTTCTCTGTAGGACACATCGAATCAAATGATCCATGTGATGACACCACATGTTGCTGGTAAAGAGAAAGTGGAGGATAAAGGAAATCAATCTCGTCAAACTGGTACATCAAGAGTGATAATTTGCCCTGGAGCATCTAACTCAAACCAAGGGAAGAGCCTCGTCAATTATGGACAGTTTGAGAACGAATTGAAGCGGTTGAATGAAGCCGTTAAAAATATGAAGGTCGTTAATGCCTCTCACAAGGAGTTAGAAGCCAAAGAACTCAGTTTGGTCCCTGATTTGGTCATCCCACATGAATTTAGGGTACCTAATTTTGAGAAATATGATGGCACCAGTTGCCCTCTAATTCATCTGAAAATGTTTTGCAAAAAGATGGAAGGTACTTAATAATGATAATCTGTTGATTCATTACTTCCATGATAGTCTTGCTGGGCCAGCTGTAGTATGGTATAACCGCTTGGACAAGGAGCAAATCAAGATATGGGTCAACCTAGTTGATGCTTTTATGGGGCAATATCAATATGTTAAAGGCTTAGCCCCAAAACGTCATGCCCTTCAGAGGATAAGTATGGGAGCTACTGAGAGCTTTAAAGAATATGACCTAAGATGGAGAGGAGTGGCAGCACAAGTTCAGCCTCCTTTACTAAAAGAAGAAGTATCATGTATGTGTCACGATTCTCTTCCATCTCATTTTTTTGAGTTAATGTTGGGAAATTCGACGAATGACTTCAAGGATCTTATGATGGCTGGAGAATTAATTGAAGATGCAATCAACAAAGGAAACTTGAAAGTCACTTCCAAAAGCTTGAGAAATCAAGAGGGAAGAGTTGATGAGGTGAATGAATGTCATGTCCAGAGCTCCCACAGTCGTAAAAGAAAAGGGGCAGTAGGGTGCTCGAGTCGTCCGAAGAAAGTCCCAAGATCGAAAAATACTTTGAAAGTGTTCCAAGCTTCTATCTCGGATTTGTATCCCATTTGGTTAAAGGTCATACCTTATACTAAGGCTAATGAAAGTGAAACCAAACCCTTCTGCTCACAGCTATGACCGAGATAGTGCATATGATTTTCACTTAGGGGTATTGGGGATTTCTACGGGGAATGGTAGGCCGATGTTAAAGGAGACATAGATGCTTGTGGAAAAGGGGACATTGACTCAGGAATTGGTGAAACAATGGATGACGAGCTCGAATGGGGCACCAGGGCCAAATGTATAACACCCGATCGAGTTAAACGCTGCTGCATCAGAAGAATAATGTGGCATCCTAATTATGTAAAAATCATTTTGTTCATCAAAAAACATTTGTCATTTGCAACATCGTGTTTGAACATGTTTTTGTCGTTTTCTCAAACTTTTTGAAAAGATTTTTAAATTGAACTTACGTCATTTTCCAAAGGTCATGAGCAATGAATCAAGTTTTAATCTTGTAATTCTTTGAATATCAAGTGAGTTAAAGGTTGTTTTGCTACTTCATTAATTATATGCTTTGACAAGAGGCAAGATTAGACCTTCCATGTCTCGTCTAAAGCCAAAAGAACCGTTGTTGGGTTTTTTACCCAAAATAACACCGAGACTAAACATTGACATCACTTCCCCAACCTCAATAAATCTTAAGAGCATGATGAGGACCTTTTCTGCGAGAAAGACAAGATGGAGTGTTACAGATCAAAGACATGCAAGTACCACGTAAAAGAAGAGGAAATAAATGGAGTCATTGGAATAATTCTATCATGCATTAATTATATTATTTTCACGTAAATAAGGTTAATCTTGAATATACGTCCCCCTGGGGATACCTCTTTTACGAAGACTTCCATGTATGAGATGATGAACGGCTTTGTTTTATTTATCCCTTCAAATATATATATATATATACCCCTTGTTGTCCCCTTTTGAGCCTATAATATTTTTCTTCTGATTCAACCCAAACCAAGGATCACCCTCCACACTGGGGGGCAAAAGTGAAGAACATCTGCTTGCACGAGTGAAGATTATCAATCCGGATTTTGCTACAGAAGCAAGTCATGACACCATGAGGCAGGCCAAATACAAAGCGCTCTAAGATTAAATTGAGTTGACATCATGAAGATAAAGAAGAGAAAAATAAAAAAAAAAGATAGAAAAGAAATTGGAAATGAAAAAAAAAGAATGATAGAAAACTCACCCAAAACTTCAAGACGAACGGTTCAAACATCTCAAGTCTACCGTGAAACATTGAAGGAAAAAAGAATAATAGAAGATGCAAGAGCATGTTCAAATCAGGCAGAGTAAGGTCGATGACAGCAAAACGAACTGATCCTTGGTTTGATGATCCTTAAACACTTTTGGGCCTATTTATCCTTTTTTTTATAACCGTGAGCCCTAGCCTACGTTACGTGCCTGAAAAGTCCCTTCTAATCATACATGGATTTCTAAGCGGAGGGACTATCTTCAGATTTTATTCTGCCCCTCAGGGTTAATTTTATTTATAAATATATTTTTAAAATCTTTAATGCATGATAGGAAGAAGAATAAAAGGAGGGTTCAAGACGTAAAATTTTAGATGACGTCTTGAAACCAAAGGAGAATTCGAGTTGAAAACCTGAGAAGGCTGCTCGAACATAAAGATCGTCAACCACTGTACAGAAGGGTGATCTTATATATCTCTTGATAAAGCATCCCACAGTCCAAAGGCGCTCACGAAGACTGAGAACCAGTGAACATTTCCAGAAGATAAGCAAAAATATTTGCCTTATCAGATCAATAAAACGCCAGAATCAAGGATGCAAGAAGCTAACCTGAAACACATTTCCTTCCCAAGTTAGCCTAAGCTTTTTGTCAGCATAAATCTTTACTCTTTTCAAATGTATATAATTTTTGAAGGATTAAAAGAAAATTTGACTTATTTGATATTCATTGAACTCTTGTTTTACAATTTGTTTTGATTGTGAGTCTGAAGAAAATAACAGTATTTTTAAATTTGTTCATAAATTTTTCACATTCCCTAAAAATAAGAGAAAAGGGAAAAACATTTTCAAACAGGACAGTTTCAAATGTAAAAGGTCCTTGAAGCTGGTGAGGCTCATTGTTCCTCCATTGGAGAAGAAGAATAAGCGGTGTCAGAACAATAAGCTTTTTGATTGTGAAACATATGGTCTAAGAAATCAGAATGGATGAAGAACATTTTCTTGGGATGTCATTGGTAACCCATCAAGAAATAGATGCTCGCCATATTTGAAAGGGGCACATATCTCAGCCCGAATGAAAATGCATGACATTGTGTTATAAGGGTTGATCACTTCTTAAGTAGTATAAAGAAAAGCCCTCAAACTATTTGACACTACTGTTTAGTGACACCAAAATGAAAACATTCAAGTCATGATATGTTGGGGCACGACTGTACCCACATCATGTTGAGATGACAAGATTCAGACCAAGGAGGCATAAAGAATGAGCCTTACAATTTGAGGTGATGGGGCATTTTGAAGGCCCGTACCAGTTAAGATAATGTTGGGCATGACTGAACCCACATCATGTTGAGATGACAAGATACAGACCAAGAAGGCCTTGAGAATGAGCCTTACAATTTGAGGTGTTGGGGTATTTTGAAGGCTCGTACCAGTATAAGATGATGTTGTGGCACTAGTGAAGGCCCGTTTCAGCTGGAGATATTAATATGGGGCATCTTTAGAAGCCTATGAAGACCTGTGAAACGATCATTGCTTTGAAAAAATAATTCCAATAGGGCAGAAATGTATGAAGAGTGAAAATGGAGAAGCAGTGATAGTGGGGTTTAATGTATATGATCATTTTGTCAATCATTATTTGCATGATTCTTATGATTTCCACTGTGTTTTGGTATCCTTGTAATACCATACAAAACTCTTAAGGCTATGAAAAGAGCTTCTCTGGTTGAAAGATATTAGTAGAAGCCACATGAGGAGATGAATGTATTATCAAATGTTTCATGAACCAGAATATAGTGCTGAACCAATAGCGTTGAACCAATGTTGCATTACCTAAGATGAGGATTATCTTCTACAACCCCATGGTTGAAAATGAGAAATATTGGTGACATGAAGAATTGGGGTAGATCCTCCTTGTGATGTATTTTAAGAGTCAAATCAGAATAGACATAACACTCCTTTTGATCTTTACGGAGTTTGGCATAGTCATATGCATAGTCTCCAAAAATGGGGCAACACAGTCATATTTCTGACCGTAGCAAGAGGTTAAGAGAAAATGATTTCTGTGAAATAAAGACACAAAACAAAGACGACTAGAAGATAGAAGAATATTAGACGGATCTTCACAAGTACAAGTTGGGAACTATGAGTTGCTACACGGGTAATTGAAGCAGACCCTTGAAAGAATGATCAAGTAGAAGAAGATCGAGCTCACCACTCTGGAGCCAAGTGAAGATTGATTCAACATTTATGCATTCATGAAAACATCATTTGCATAAAAGAAAATGCATTACACTGATACATTTTATTGCATTAGTGTTTCATGCATAAGCACTTGATTTTGACAAATCTTCTATTGAAAAGGGAAGATGTAGGATATTAAAATTCCAACGATTGAAAGAAAGATTTCAAACCTCAAACGTAAGGAGTTACGTCTAAAGAGGCATACCCCGAAGAACAGAAAAGTCTAATCCACAGAAGAAGCATTACTCTGAAGTGAAGACCATCGGTGTAGAAGAAAAACAAGGATTTTCGTGTATAAAGAAAGGAATCAATCGATTAAAGTGACTTACACGCAGTAGATTGGAGCAAAATCAATCTTAAGCCTTCACCGAAGAGTAGTGAAGCAAGTCGATCTTAAGTCTTCACCAAAGAGTAGTGAAGCAATCTATTTTAAACCTTCTCAGAAGAGTGTTGAAGCAAACCATCAGATCATCATATGTAAAAAAATCGAGTACAAAGAATTCGATCATTTGAGTAAAAAGAAATGTGCACAAGGAGTCATTAACCGATTCAAGGTCCCAGGAAGGGAGAGGTTAAATGGCATCCAAGTCAAGGAAGACTCTTGCATTTAGTTGCAGCGAAACAAGCTCTCACAAGAGAAATGAATTCGAAAAAATTCTCTTAAATTCTAAATTTCTGAGTATAATGTTTTTCAAATCTTCAAGCATACACTAATTAGTTGTATCGTTTGATTTTTAGGTTTGACCTTCGAAGCAAACCAACTTAACCCTTCACAAGAAAGTAGTGAAGCAAAGAAGATTGTTCGAGTTCCATACTCCCTAAAGAAAGAGGGAGCAAACCTATTTTAAAAGATGTCCGAGTTCTATACTCCTTAGAGAAAGAGGGAGCGAACCCGTTTGAAGAAGATGTTTGAGTTCTATACTCCCTAGAGAAAGAGGGAGTAAACCCGTAAGAAGAAGATGTTCGAGTTCCATACTTTCTGAAAGAAAAAAGGGAGCGAACTGGTTTGCAGAAGATTATTCGAGTTCTATACTTCCTGAAAGAAAGAGGAAGCGAACCCGTTTGTAGAAGATTATTCGAGTTCTATACTTCCTGAAAGAAAGAGGAAGCGAACCCGTTTGTAGAAGATTATTCGAGTTATATACTTCCTGAAAGAAAGAGGGAGCGAACCCGTTTGCAGAAGAATATTCGAGTTCTATACTTCCTGAAAGAAAGAGGAAGCGAACCATTCGCAGAAGATTATTCGAGTTCCATACTCCCAAAAGAAAGAGCGAACCTGTAGGAAGAAGATTGTTCGAGTCTTATACTCTCTGAACGAATAGAGAGCAGACACGATTATGAAGATTGTTTGAGTCTTATACTCTCTGAAGGAATAGGGAGCAGACACGATTATTGAAGATTGTCCGAGTCTTATACTCTCTGAACGAATAGAGAGCAGACACGATTGTTGAAGATTGTTCGAGTCTTATACTCTCTAAACAAATAGGGAACAGACACGATTATTGAAGATTGTTCGAGTCTCATACTCTCTGAAGAAATAGGGAGCGGACACGATGTTGAAGATTGTTCGAGTCTTATACTCTCTGAAAAAATAGGGAGCAGACACGATTATTGAAGATTATTCGAGTTCTATACTTCCTGAAAGAAAGAGGGAGCGAACCCGTTTGCAGAAGATTATTCAAGTCTCATATTCTCTGAAGAAATAGGGAGCATACATGATGTTGAAGATTGTTTGAGTCTTATACTCTCTGAAAAAATAGGGAGCATACACGATTATTGAAGATTGTTCGAGTCTCATATTCTCTGAAGGAATAGGGAGTAGACACGATTATTGAAGATTGTTCGAGTCTTGTATTCTCTGAAGGAATAGGGAGCAGACACAATTGTTGAAGATTGTTCGAGTCTTATACTCTCTGAATGAATAGGGAGCAGACACGATTGTTAAAGATTGTTCGAGTCTTATACTCTCTGAAGAATAGAGAGCAGAGATGTTTGTTGAAGATTGTACGAGTTCCATGCAACCTGAAAAATAGGGAGCGAACCCGCTGATCGAAGGTTGATCAAGTCCTATACTCTCTAAAAGAATAGCGAGCGGACACGCTTTCCGAAGATTTTTTAAGTCTCACATATCCTGAAGTTGTAGTGAAGCGGATTTACCTTTTTGAATTTTTCACGACTGGACAAATTTGACCATCTATTGATCTTTGATCTATTCTCGTTCCACGATAATGAACAAAGAGGGGCAGTTATAGATGCTTGATTTGTCCGGGGTGTTATTTGCATTTAATCGGGTTTTATTATTATTGTTATTGTTATTATAATTTTGGTTATTATTATAAGTTTGATATTATGTAGTTATTAATATATATATATAGCTAAGTAATTAAACAATTAAAAAAATTAAAAAATACACTAAACATGTTATTTGATTTTAACAGGCCCGAATTTAAGGAAAAAAGAGGTTACAACAGTCCTCCCAGAAGCCCGAGCCAGCACTAGGATCTGTCTGCCATGCCTGTCGATCACTCTCGAGCAGACAGAGACTATCGCAACTGCTCGGTTCCCCATCACCCGTGCCCAGGCTACTGCCGCCCGTGAGCAGCTCGCGCCCGTGACCTGCAAACACACCAAACAAGAAACAGAGCAGAAGGTACAGAAAAAAAAAGGTGAAATCAACTAGAAATAACAACAAGAGAAACACAAAAAACCTACCATCAGCACACAAAAAAACAGAAAGCAAGAGAAAAAAAGGATCAACCACAGCAAACGAGAGATCCACGAAACAAAGAAAAACATTCATAACCAGAGAGTGAAACAACTGAAAAATAGAAAACGAAACCCGTACCTTTATTCGTCTGAAGAAACTCACTCACATCGCTTAGGGCCAAAGCCACCACCAGTCGTTCAAGGTAACCGCTTTTGACCTTATATCTACGTTGGTTTTAGGGATTTAGGAAGGTCCTCGGTGAGGTTTAGGTTTGGCTTGTGAGTCTAGGTCCTGAGCGAGGGGAGATGAGGCTCATCGGGTCTTGGGTTTTCTCGGCGAAGCCTTGAGGGAAGAAGAAGAGTGGTGGTGTATGGGTCTTGATTTTGTCGAGATATTAGAAGTTTTGGGTTCAAGGTTGTTTTTGGGGTTGAGATCGTACCGGTGTGGCTCCTCACCGGAGCTCTAAGAGGGGTGGCCATGGCATCCACGGTGTGGTTTGGGTCTCGTTGAGGGTTGAGGAAGAAGGGATGATAGAACGGCGAGGGTCGGTTTAAGGATGAAGAAGATAATGAATCAGGTTAAAAAAATTTACCCTAAGTATCATATACATCCAGTAACCAAAACGGCGTCGTTTAGAACTGAGCCAAAACAATAGCGTTTTGAGTCCGGGAGTGATGCGACGTCGTTTGGAATGGGTCGAAACGGCGACGTTTTGAGAGTTATATCATCATTCGTGTTTTAGGTCGTTAGGGGGTAATCAGGTGCGAAGTCCAGTATCTTTTAATTAATTATATTTTAGTCCTTGAGTCAGTCTTTTCCGTTTTCTTAATTCGGTTCTACTAGTTTACGCGCATTATGTTTTGGTCACCAGCTTATGTTATTTTTCATTTTTCGTTTATTTTTGCATTTAGCTTGTGAGTTTTGATGTTTGACAATTTAGTCCTATGGCAGACTTGAGTAATGTACTAATCAATTTGTATTTTGGTTAATAATTTGATGTTTAGCTATTTTCATCCTTTATGGTAATATTAAATTCAAGATTGGGTTATTCACAGTAGGTTTTTATTTTATTTTAATGAATGTGCGTGTTAATGTATGTATACATATATCGTATAAATTCAAATTAGTTTGGTAATATAGACAACATTTTAATGAAAATAAACATTATTCTAGTCGTAATTTATTTAGCATGAAATCCCTTGTAACATATTAATAGGAGTATGATAGGTTTAATAATCTTAGAATATTAAGAATTTAAGATTTCCTTTGTAAAATAGATAACCATAAATGCATGTGAATATTTTATTTTAGACTTAGATGTTATTTCAAATGTGTGACATTATTTAATTAATTTTTGTATGATAGCCACATCAGCATAACTCGACATTATTACATAATTGGATTAAGGGTAATACTCTCTTAATTTAAATTCGTTTTAAGTGGGCTGTCTTAACTATTAGAGGTCCACTTCTAACGATTTTAAATTAAAAGTTTATCCCATTATTGACTCCTAAAAATTGATTGATCAGTGTAAAATTTGGGAATGGAAGAAAAAGAAATGTTTGACTATTTAAATTTATCGAAAAAAGGTCGTTATAACTATTTAAGATCTGGTCTCGAAGTTTTTAAATAATCGAACATTTTTTATCTTTCTAAAGGTTTGGTAATTTTTAATTTAATCTATTTTGTGCTTTTAAGTATGGTAAAATTTGCATGTTATTGTTTTGTTGGGGATCATAAATTAAATTAAAATTGAACTTGTAAATTTCATTGCAAAGAAATTAATTAATCAACGAGGTACCGATTTAGGGCGCTGTAGGGGTGCTTATCCTTCCCCACGCGTAATCAACCCCCGAACTCATTTTTGGTAACACATACCTCAATTTGTTGTTTTAATTAAAATTAATTTTTATTTAAAATGGTAAAACGTTTTTGGGTGTCCAATCACACCCTAATCAAATATTGGTGGCGACTTTTCGAACCCGTGTTTTCATCGTAAAAGAAATTCCAAATTTTCGAAATGAGAGGTTTTCTAAAATCGCATTATTTTTAATTAAAAATTCAATCGTAAAAAGAAAAATTGAAAATGACGTGGTTTTTTAAATCTCGCCCCCAAGTTACTTCTGTTGTGAAAAATTTATTTAAATATTTCCGCAATATATTAATAATTTGTTTTTTTAATTTGTATATGAATTTTTTTAAAAAAACATCAAATTATTTTATCAAATATGAACTTATTCTTGAAGAAAATTTCTACCATTTTCGTGATCACTGGAGAATTTCACTTCTAGAACACGTGCTTAAACAAGAGCTGGCTATCCGTCAATGATTAATATATGTTTTTACTATTTTTTTCGATTCACTTGTCTTTTCGTTGTTGCCTAAGCGACTGTTTGTTTACTTAAGAATGATTAAGCGTTGAATGATTCAGAGACTCTGTATGAATTAACTCTGAATGTGACATGCTGTTTGATAATGGTACTTTGATGTTGAATCATTCAGCACTGTTTTGCTGAATCAGTCAGCACTGAATCATTCAGATGTGCGAAACAAAATAGTTTCATTCAGAGTCAAACAAACAACCCCTAAGTCATTTAATAAGATTTGATTTCTTAACATTAATACTTTAATTTAATTAATTAATTTTAATCTCATTATGAGAAAAAATTATCAAATTAAGGTGATTATAAAATAATATATGCTTTAATTATTTTTAATTATTTAATAATAATATTTAATCACCTTATTACAATCGTTGATACTCAAAATTGTGACTTCTAATAACAAAATAAAACAAAACAAAGAAAATTGATTTCTGCCCATTATTAAAGTTGAAAACAAAACAAAGAAACTGTTTTATAAATATTAAATTAATGGGTCGAACCGTTTATGTAATTTTGTATATTATTATTTTTTAAATATTTATACTTTATCATTACATATTTTTTAAAACAATCGTTATAAATATAATTGAACTGAAAATCTAATAGTAACAGCTTTTATTAATTCCGTCGGCTATATTAATTATGAATAAAAACGACAAGAAAGTATGTGGATCCAAGGCATGATTACTGCCGTACCGGGTAACCAGAATAACGTATTTCACCGACACTTGCGGCTCAACAGCCCACCCGGTCCGACAATCTCAATTGGATCCGCGTTTGTATCGTATACTAATATTATTATATTTAAATGCCCAAATGCTGACTAGACACGGGAAGGGTGAAGATGTAGCATAGTGGTACGTAATGTCATATTCATTGGCCACTGCCAACTCCCAGTCCCCATTACTAAGAAAGGCCAACGTTCTTTGCCTTTCAAAATGACTTGCATCTTCCTCTATATATTCATGGATAGATCAAAGAGAGCGGGTGTTGTTTTCTTAAAAATTTAAAATTTTATATTTTTTTATTAAAAATTTATTTTTATTTCTCTTAAAATTTTATAAGTTCAAGTTTATTTCTCTAAAATTTTATAAGTTCAAATTCGATCCTCTAAAATTTTATAAGTTCAAATGCGCCTCCAACTTTAAGTCTTGCTTCTGTCCTTGTATATATTACATTAAAAAACATATATTTATTTTATATTTATAGAAATTTTAAAACATTAATAATTTACATTATATAAATAATAAAATATTTTTTGGTTGTCATTTCGGTTTTTAAGGTTTTATCTTGATTAATTTAGATCGACTTGGGTTGCACACCTGATGTTTAGTAGGTGATCTCCCAACGAAAATTTATTGTATACACAGACTCGAACACGAGACTTACATAATAAAATATTTTATATTCATATTATATTGTTAATTTTGTTACCATACTCATATTTCATATGAGTTAATGATGAAGTAAAGTTAAACAAATGGAGGAAAAGTTAGCGTCACGAAAGCCTTTATTTCTTGGTAAAGATAATTAAGTAGTCACGAGACTTGAACCGTCACCGCTGGTGTCAGTCTCACTAGGATAAGTGGTAATGCCATTACTTGTTTTTGCATTAAAAAACATTTTTATGTTATATATATATATATTGTGACGATTATTTAATAAAAAATTGATAAATATAGCAACTAATATATATATATATATATATATATATATATATATATATATATATTAAAAAGAATAATAAAAATATTGTTTAAACATAATTTGAAAACTTTTAATGTACTTTGTTCATAATTATTTCGTACCCATTATGTAGTGAACGTAAAAAATTATATCCTAAATATGAATAGATGACACTTACAATGCTAAATCATATTGTAATAAGTTGGTTTGTGTTGGTAAGATGGAAGATTCGATTTGGAAATTGGTGTGGTATAAATTTGTCCCTCCAAAAGTTGAAGCATTTGCGTGTAGAGCAGTTCATCAAAGGTTGCCGATCATCATAAAACTGGAAAAACGAGGTATTCTTTGCAATGTTCAATCTTTTTGTATTTTCTGCAATCGTGAACAGAAAACAATAAATCGTTTGTTGTGCCATTGTGATGTTGTTTGGCAAGTTTGGCAACGATGGTGTAATGTGTGGAAGGTTAATTTAGTGTTTTCTATTAAGGTTAAAGTGTTGCTTGAGGTATGGTTTAATAAAAAAAATTAGAAGGAAAGTTCGGCCGTTATGAAAATTGGAATTTTTTGGTATGATATGGAAAATTTGGCTGTGCAGAAATAAAGCAAGGTTCAATGGGAGTGTTCTTTCGGTGGATCAAATTTTTAATAACGTCATGATTCAGATAGGGGTTTGGACGAACGTTTTATGGCCGATGTTGATACTGATTGTTCAAGATTTTATGTTAAGTCCTCATTCTATCATTCTTGGCGTTTGTTGATAGTGTTTTTATGTTGTTGTTCAGTGTTATGCTGTTGTTTTTTAGCAGGTTTGTTGAATCTGGTTTTCGGTGCTGTACTGCTGCGTCACATTGGTGGTGGTGTTGCGTGAGACCAGAATTTGCTTTCTCTTCAGTCCTAATTACAAGAAGCTGCTTGGTCTGTGTTGGCTTTAGTATTGGTTGGGTTGTGGATTGGTGTAGGGATGGGATATGTCTTGTATGATGTAAGAGTATTATTTGTACAAGATCTTTACTATTTAAGGTACTCTTTTTCCTCCAATTAGAATTAGTTCTCTTTATTATTTAAGGTTTTTTTAATGAGATCATTGAGGTAGTGTACTTTGTAACTGATTATAATACAAAGTACCTTCTTTCAACAAAAAAAAAAATAGTTATAGAGATAGGTATGAGATCTAAATTCGATGAATTTTGACTTGACCAGATTTTTATGTAGTTGAGGTTTTTAAAATCACATTTTGGTTAGGTCATATCATTTTTTTAGGGATAAGGTTGGGTCAAGCCAAATTTTAATTCGAAGAGAAAATTTGACTCGACCAAATATAATAATATAAATATTCTTGATATATTTAGAGACAATTGTAATAATATTATTATATTTATATTTTTTAATTAAACATCTATTTTATCTTATAAAATGATAAATTTTTTATTATATATAATTCAAGTTGAGTCGAATACGAGTTTTACTTTAAAAAGAATATCAAATTTTAAAGCGGGTGAAATTTTCTTAGATTTAGACCGAATCGACTCACACATTAAAAAATAACATACTCGTATCAAATTTAAATCATTAAAAAAATCCGAACCATGATCGTCCTTTAACTTAATCTGTCCATTGTCGTTTTTTATTTCCAAACCAAATAAACGAAATATTTCTATTAAATATTTACTTAACTTGACCATAGCCGTGCCCAAATCATTTAACTCCTAAACCCAGTATCCATACGAAAGCCCAAATCATTTAATACTTAAAAACTAGACCTAAACCCAATAGTCATATCCAACCTAATCCAAAATTAATTTAACCCATTACCAAACCTATATACCCAGTCCAAAGTTAATATTTCATAGTTTATTATTTTATTCAATTAAACAAAAAGTAATTATTAATTATAAATCAGAGCATCTATTTTTTTTCTATAAATAAATGCATGTTTGAAAAAAACAACAACTTATTAATTTTACTTTTAAATATTTAGTTATATAATATTCAAATTATTTCTAAATTTCAATATCATGTAATACAAATTAACTCTTATCTCTAAATTCAGTAATTAAATTTTCTAATTTATAAGAAACAATAGCTTAATTAGAAATGTGGGTTAACTTTATTATTTAACACTAAATCCATATTAAAAATATAATTATGCCAGTAGTCACCGCAAGATGATACATTAATTTTACATTAAAAAAGAAAATGAAGGTCTTGAAATTTAAAATTACAATTTTGACATTTTATTAGATATGTCTTTTTAAAAGAGTGTAATGATCTTGTGGCAAGTAATATCGAAAAATTCTTTGATTATGTGATTTCATAGCTAGCATCTCGATGAGTATGATATCAAGGTGAACAACTGTGATGATGATCATGAAGTCCGCTTTTATTTTGTGATTTGTAATTTCGTGTATCGTTGTTTGATTTTTAGTTCGTGAGGTTAAATGAGATCATATATTGTAAATGATTGTTATCTTATGCTAGGTGACATTATATAACCTATTCTTAGTAAAATAATTATGAGCATAAGACATAAAGCCATTGATTGAATATAGATGACTGGTACCATTATTGAGAATAGTACAAACGATTGTTAATAAATATGGCATTCATAAAATGAGGATTGTCACATCCCAAATTAAGGGTTAAGTTTTGGACCTTAAAAGTTGTGGCTAAATTGTGAATATCATGAAGTTTTGATGTCTTTATGAAAACATTTATCGTACAAGGACCTATTCCATAAATAACCCTAAAATTGGTGTGGTTACATCAGGAATGAATGGGGCATAGCTGAGTACAGTATCAACCAGTCAACTCTGGAGACTATATTCAATCATTTTGCATCTAATTCTTGATGAACTAGCCTTTTTATTTTGTATTATATTTTCAGGGCAAATGTAATTATGTAAATAAACCATAAGCATCCAATGTATAATCATATGAGCTATAAAAAGCAGAGAAACAAACAATTAAGATGCAAATGAAATGTTATTTTACAACGATTACAGTTTTTTCATTGTTTGAAAGTAGGGTAAACTACATAAATGTCTACTTTTGTTTGAGTTTTATAAAATTTTTCTCATTGAATTCAAAAAGCATAAGATTTGGTCATTTTCATTTCGTTTTAATTAAGATGTGGTTACTTAATGTTAAAGGCCGTTGAATCTTTAACGGTTTGTTGATGTGATACGTTAAATATATAAAATTAAAATTACATCATTTCCACGTAGATAATACATGGATTAAGTTTTGGTCACTTTCATTTTATATTTTGTATACTTTTACTCACCAAATTCAAAAAGCATAAGTTTTGGTCATTTACGTTATTGTTTTATTAAGTTTTGGTTACTTACGTAATCGTTTTATTAAGTTTTGATCACTTGGATGTTGAATGCAGTTAGTTTGATGGCGTGACTTGTTAGTCAAATGGTTTAATTTTTATTTTAACCCCTAAACTTTAGACAAAATACTGATTATGAGTCTTTTTGTAAATTCAAATTAGTTTGGGGGATAATATTTCAATTTATCCATTTTTTAATATTTTTTTCTCCTTGCTTCTTCTTTGGACACCTTCGTTCCATTGCATTAGCCTTCTTGTTTCTAATTATTAGTTGTAATTATTTGAAATCAAATTATGTGGGTTCTTTGTAAGAAAATGTATAAAAAAAGTAATGAAGATTGTGAAAAATGTAGAGAATTTGCCATTAAAACTCTGGGGGAATTCACCATCACGGTGATGCCACAGCCTCGAGTTAAGAAAACAAGAGTTTCTTTAATGGCGGCATTATTGATGACACAATACCAGGTTTCTATCTCCGATGCGTTGTTGACTAACAAAATCTCCGTGATGCGAAAGATCATCGAGAACGTGATCAACCTCCACGACCTCCCCATAGGAGTATCGATATTGAGGTATTTTCCAAAACATCGAAGCCATTTTTGGTATCGGTACTTTGGGTAGTATCGATACCCTTCTATAAGAGTATCAATACTCTCATAAGAGTAAGGATACCATAGGTTTTCCCCAAACATCGAAGCTATTTTTTGTATTGATACTCAGGGGTGAGTATCGATACCTAAGGGTCAACATCGATACTGTTGGCATAATATCGATATCATCGTTATTAAATTGGGTAATTAACCCAATTGATTCAAGTGTTGATTTGGGGGTTTTGGGGCCACAAAATCTTTAAGTACACGACTACAAGTGAACAACCAAAGTGACGATAAATACAACTAGAAACCAAACAAGTTAGGATGACATAAGACTAGCCAATATGGATGCTCGGGACACAATCAAGACACTCTAGTTACTATGATGATCGTCCTTCATGATGTAATATCTAGATATTGTTGGCCAGGTACGTATCCAATGCATGTAAAATTCCAGATCGTGCCCAATACTCAAAAGCCTATATGTGGGCTAGGGACGTAAGCTTCTGATTCACGTAAAATTTTGGGTTTTACCCAAAGACCCTCGAGTAACCTAGGTAGGCTAGTGTGTAGTTTGAGATGCAGAAAATTCCTCCGACCACAACACTAAACATATCTCATGTTTGTAATTGTACTTTTGCATACCCATGACTTTACACATCGGCATGTTCATTTAATGAATGCATGTAATATTGCATAGTTATTATCGTGGCACTGAGCTTGTGAGCTCAACGATCGGAATTTGTTTCTGTGCGCAGGTCAGTAAAAGATTGATGAGGAGCTTATCGCGCAGATACATTCCAGATCAATCGACTTTCAGAGTATGTCTTGTGTCTTTTAGAGGGCATGTATTTATGTGGACCTTGTATTAATTCAAGTCATAACTCTATTTTCATTTAAATCTCAGTGTTTGTATTTATACGTATTGGGATCTTCCCGTATTTTTGTAAACATTAGCTTATGATGTTTTATTTCATACTGTGGTGAATGATCATTGATGTTTTACAAATGTTTTAAAATATTTTTTTGGGTCAGCCACTTTGGTGGTCCGTGTAACGCTTTAATCGTACGATCTTCGTGTCAGACAGAATTAGGGTGCTACATTTACTGATATCAGAGCATCTAGGTTACTTGAATGTCAGAGGTTGACCAATGTTATTTGCATCGAATAAAAATTAATAATGATGATTGTAAGAAAAAAATTACAAAATATTTTTCAGTCGAGATGCTCGACTTCCTTGATTCAAATTCTAGAACTAATATTTCCTTTTTCTCCCTGAGGACAAACTTACCATTCCATTATTTATTTGTATCATGAGAATTAATTGATTATATGTTGAGTTAATCGATTGATGGAATAGGCCAAGAGGGGGGTGACTTGACAATTAAAATTTTGGTGGAAGCTTTTGCAGAAAATTGAAAGAAGTTGCACAGTGATTTAGAGTGGTTTGACTTTCTCAACCAAAGTCTACGTCCACTACCTTAGCTATCCACACTAAGGATTTTCCAAAAAATTCACTAATTTGTTCTTTCTTTTGAGGCCAAAGAGATAACCTTACAACTCCCTCAAGAATATACCTCAATTCTTGAGAACACTCTTTTTCAAAGAGAAAAACACAAATTTGCAAACTTACAAGGAAAACCTCACAAGATAGATTGTTTGCACAATTCTAGAACAAAGAAAGAACACTCGAGAATGAATATAATTGAATACAAGTAGTGTTCTTGAAAGCAAAATAAACATTGAATGAAAAATAGGCTTGAAGTGCTCAAACAATGAGTTTAATGCTTTCTCTTTGATTCTCACTTGATTCTTGTTTCTTGTTGTTTCTTCTTATTGATCATTGGCTTCTAAGCTTGTTTAAATACTCCTTCAATTGATTCTGAACGATGGGGATGATTAGTGGAGTCAATAGAGCCGTTTAAGTGTGAAAATAATTAATAAAACAGTTGGGAGCGTCTGGTGCATTGATGCATATGGTTGGTGCATCGATACACTATATGTAAAATTCAAATATTTCGACCGTTGGACCCTTAGTGCATCGGTGCACTAAGAGTGCATCGATGTATAAAATGCATTCGATGTTTTAAAATAGCCTGAGTGCATCGATGCATAAAATGCATTCGATGTTTTCATAAAACCCTGAGTGCATCGATGATTGGTATGTGCATCGATGCATAAAATGCATTCGATGTTCAATTTATTCAATGGTGCATCGATGCATAGATTGGTGCATTGGTACACTTCTTTGAAAAATTGATTTTAGGCTCGTTTTTTGTTCGAAATACTTTGTGAAATTTGTTTCAAAAATAGTTTAAGTATAAAACACAATTTTACACATTAGTAAGGATTGAGATTGAACTTTGAAAGACTTGGAGTAATATTTTGATATTCAAGTTAATTAAATCGAATATACTTAGAAAATCATTTATAAAATCTTAAAATTCATTTAACTTAATTTGTTATATCGAAGCATCAATATGTTTTCAACAATCTCCCCCTTTTTGATATAACAAAACATTTTTGTAATTTTAAGATTTTCTAAAACTTTGAAATCAAGTAAATTACCCCCTTACTATGAGACATCTTTTCTCCCCCTTTTTGTTAAATCAAAAAGACTCTAAAGCGATTTTAAACAAGGATTTGAAAACTTAGCCAATTTATATTGAGAAACTTAAAGTTTAAGCTGCTAAGATCAAAGATCAAGAGAAAGGTTAGCCATTAGATTTCATAAACAATATTCATAATCAAATGTGAAATGACATAATTGGTCATAATGCAACTAATATGTAAATGATGCAAAAATTAATAAACATTAAGCTCAAATTGAATGTTAAAACCAAACCAAACATATATAATAAGTTCAAATATCCACACATATAAATCATAAATCCAAACAACTTCAAACATTTAACAACCAAAGAAAACAATCCCAAAGCATTCAAAATGTTTTAACAAGAAAAGTTCTAAGTTGATCCAAAACAAAAACAAAGCAAGGTCTTCTCGTCCATAGAAGGATCGGGAGGAGGAGGAAATCGTGCTTGCATCTCAAGAGTAAGAGCATCCATACGTGCAAGTATTGAGTTAATCGAACGACGAATATGTCCAAGAGGGGGGTGAATTGGCAATTTAAAATTTCAGTGGAAGCTTTTGCATAAAATTGAAAAGATTTGTACATCGATTTAGAGTGGTTTGACTTTCTCAACCAAAGTCTACGTCCACTACCTTAGCTATCCACACTAATGATTTTCCACAAATTCACTAATTTGTCTTTCTTTTCAGGACAAAGAGTAACCTTACAAATCCCTCAAGAATTATACCCCAGATTCTTGAGAACACTCTCTCCCAAAGAGAACAATACAAATTTTGCAAACTTACAAGAAAATCCTCACAAGGAAAGATGTTTGCACAATTCTAGAACAAAAAAAGAACACTAAAAAATAATACAATTGAGTATAATAAGTGTTCTTGAAAACAAAAATGAATATTGAATGAAATAGGCTTGAAAATGCTCAAACTTGAGGTTTGATGCTTTCTCTTTGATTCTCTCTTGATTATTGTTGATAGTTGTTTCTTGTTATTGATCAATGGCTTCTAAGCTTGTTTAAATACTCCTTCAATTGATTCTGAATGTTGGGGATGATTAGTGGAGTCAATAGAGCCGTTTAAGTGTGAAAACAACTAATAAAACAGTTGGGAGCGTCTAGTGCATCGATGCATAAGGCTAGTGCATCGGTACACTATGTATAAAATTCAAATATTTTGACCGTTGGACCCTTAGTGCATCGGTGCACTAAGAGTGCATTGATGTATGAAGTGTATTCGATGTTTCAAACAAGCCAGAGTGCATCGATGCATGGTCTGTGCATCGATGCATAAAATGCATTCGATATTTTCATAAAACCCTAAGTGCATCGATGCATAAAATGCATTCGATGTTCAATTTATTCAATGGTGCATTGGTACACTCCTTTGAAAAATTGATTTTAGGCTCGTTTTTGGTTCGAAATACTTTGTGAAAATTGTTTCAAAAATATTTTAAGATTAAAACACAATTTTACACTTTAGTAAGGATTGAATTTGATCTTTTAAAGACTTGGAGTAATATTTTGATATTCGATTAATTAAATCGAATATACTTAGAAAATCATTTGTAAAATCTTAAAATTCATTTATACTTAATTTGTTATATCGAAACATCAAAATGTTTTCAACAATCTCCCCCTTTTTGATATAACAAAACATTTTAGTAATTTTAAGATTTTGAAATCAAATCAATTTTGAAATCAAGTTTTGAAAAATTACTCCCCCTTACTATAATACTTCTCCCCACTTTTGTTAAATCAAAAAGACTCTAAACGTTGTTAAACAAGGTTTTGAAACACCTGGCCAATTAATTTATTAATTTAAAGATTAAACTGATAAGATCACAATCAAAAGAGATATTAGCCATTAGTCCCATCAATATTCATAATAAAAATGTGAAATGGTAAAAATTGGTCATAATGCAACTAATATGTAAATGATGCAAAAAGTAATAATCATTAAGATAAAAAAGAAAACCAAACCAAATATATATATAATAAGTTCAAATATCCAAAGCAACCAATATACAAATCCAAACAAATTCAAACATCCAACAAACAAAGTAACACAATCCAGAAGCATTCAAAATGTTTTAACAAGTAAAGTTCTAAGTTGATCCAAAACAAAAACAAATCAAGGTCTACTCGTCCATAGAAGGATCGGGAGGAGGAGGAAATCGTGCTTGCATCTCAAGAGAAAGAGTATCCATACGTGCAAGCATCTGCTGTTGAAACTCCATTTGTTGAGCTTTCAAAGTGTCTAAGCGATGATTTACCGCTTCGTTGTTAGCAGTCAAATGAGATTCGATGGAAGCAAACTGTAGATCAAATATCTCCAAAAACGAACGAAAATATAGAGGCACTTGATCTTCTTATGGTGCCGGTGTATTGTCGGGATCGTGAATGTCTTGAAATAATCCTTGAACCTCGGGATCATCATCTACAGCGGTGCAGGAGGAGGAGCACGAGAAGAGCTAGGAGCAGCCCATGAAGAACTAGCTCCCGGAGTTTGCTTATTGGGTCGAAAGACCCATGGACCATTTTCCTCGTCCTGTTTCCAATCAACTTTATTCAACTAGGTAAGATTGATATGGTTTTGGAGAGGGATGGGATTGTCGAGAGAGATGTTAAGACCAAGTTTGATAAAAAGATCGCTAAGTAGATACCCATAAACTAAAGTTTCAACATTTTTAGAAGGGACAACATTTATGGTGTCTACTAATTCACTAAAAATAATATGTGGCAAATTGATCTTCCTATTATGTTGGATGCAATGCATCCACCATAAATCCCTGACACGGAGAGTGGAGTACCTTCCTCCGGATGGTCAAAACCACCAAGAGATCATTAAATATAGAAAACGATCGTGATGAGTACGTAAGGTACTGACACTAGCATTAGGAATATAGGGATATGCCACAGTTTCTTTCTCATTGTATAAACCAATGTTATCTAGCACAAATTGCCTAGCGATAGACTCGGAGTCAATATGAATATATTGTCCTAAAAGGTAGGATCTAATTCATATAGTCCCACATTGAGTCTGGTTTTGAATACATACCGCATTAGAGTAAAAAATGCGGACTAACTGATGATAGACAATTGATTTATGGTGAAATAGTTTATCAAACTTCCAAGACTTTAGAGTCGGTAGGTATTGAAAGTTGATGTCTACCATGGCTTAAACAGAGGGAATTCATTCTTCCTTGATTTTGTAAGATTGGAAGGAGTTCATATACCTATGGTAGATTTCGTCCCTACGACGCTCAGGCATATTAAAACAGGAACTTATAATGTTCATTTTTTGGTCATTTGAGTTTGGATTTTGAGGTTGAAGAGGAATAGGATTAGGGGGTCGATTAGAACGACTCGAAGAGGACCTAGGACGTTTTGGGTTTGACATGATTTAGGAATGGAATAAGGAATGCAACCTGCAATTTTGAAACACATGTATGCACAATAATCAATCTCAAAACTCAATTGAGTCCGCAATAATTCAAGGTTCTCTAAACTGAATCCTAATGGGCATAGTTTTGAAAAACTATTTAGAAAACAATGTTTAAAAATTATAATATGTATAGTTTTTCATGAAAACAACATAATTGAAAAAAACATCAAATTTAAAAAAAAATAAATTAAGATTTTTGATTTTTTAATATATTTCGAAAATTCAAAAATTCATTGAAAAAATTGTGAGTTTTTGATGAAATTAGTTGTAAAATCTAGTTTGTAATCATCAAATAATCAATGCCCGATATAATGTTCATCCTAGAACTAATTAAAACTAGTCCTAAGATCAAATATCAATAAAATAGAGGTTTTTGAAATATTACCTTGAAAATTTCGAATTGAGAGGAATGTGAAGTTGTTTTGCATGATTTGATGATAAAATCAGGATTATGAGTTGAAGTATGAAAGATTTTCGATCAAGAACTAAGGATTTTGGAGCAATTTTTGAGAGTGAGAAGAGAGAAGCATCGGCGGTAGAGAGAGTGAGAGGTTAAGGGTTTTGAGAAAAATAAAAGAAATCAGGTTTTAAACCCAAAAACCTGACGTATGCATCGATGCATGGCAGTGTGCATCGATTCACATTCAAGGAGTGCATCAGTGCACCTTCATGGTGTATCGATGCACATTCAAAAGGATGCATCGATGTACTGTTAAGTGTATCGATGCATTAAGCACAAAAATGTCAAAAATCCGTTTTAAACACTCAAAATACTAAATTAATTAGTTCTAGTGGTATTGGTAACTCATATATTGAAAATTAATCATGTTCAATCAATTAATTTTACCCTTAAACTGCATTTGAACATAAAATTAATTTTCACCAAAGAACATAAACTCCCCCTAACTAATAGAAAAGAATGCAATAACAAATTATTATTATTATAAGCATTTTCATTTATTCTTGAAAATGCTAAAATTATTTAAACACTAAGTGAGGAAAGGTCAGTTAAACCTAATTCTCTCATAAGAGTCCAAAATCTTTCTTTGTCTAAAGGTTTTGTAAAGATATCCACTAATTGGTGCAAAGAATCAACAAATTCTAGAACTACATCTTCCTTAGCGACATGGTCTCTAATGAAGTGATGTCTAATTTCAATGTGCTTAGTTCTAGAGTATTGGATGGGATTTTTAGTGAGACAAATAACACTAGTATTGTCACACTTGATAGGAATGGTACCTACTTCAATTCCATAATCAAAAAGTTTTTGTTTCATCCCTAAAATTTGTGCACAACAACTACCAGCTGAAATGTATTCCGCTTCAGTGGTAGATAATGCAACACAATTTTGTTTCTTTGAAAACCAAGAAATCAACATATTTCCAAGGAATTGGCAAGTACCGGAGGTGTTTTTCCTATCTAATTTGTATCATATATAATCCACATTAGAGAAGGCATGCAAGCTAAAGCTAGAGTCTCTAGGATACCAAAGTCCTAAACTAGGAGTGTCCTTAAGGTATCTAAAGATTCTCTTAACAGCTAGTAAATGTGATTCCTTAGGACATGATTGAAATCTAGCACATAAGCAAACACTAAACATAATGTCCGGTCTACTTGCAGTTAAATAAAACAAAGAGCCAAACATTGACCTATATAATTTAACATCCACACATTTACCTCCTTCATCTATGTCAAGCTTTGTTGATGAGCTCATTGGAGTATCATGAGGTTTCCCATTTTCTAGTACAAACTTCTTGAGCATATCTTTGACATACTTAGCTTGATTGATGAAGATGTCATCTTTTCTTTGCTTGATTTAGAGTCCCAAGAAAAATGAGAGCTCCCCCATCATGCTCATCTTGAATTCACTTTGCATTAGCTTAGAAACTTCTTGGCAAAGAACATCATTAGTAGAACCAAATATTATATCATCAACATAAATTTGACTACTAATAAATCTTTACCTTTATGCTTTAGAAACAATGTAGTGTCAACCTTCCCTTTTGAAAAACATTTTTCGATTAAAAAATTTGACAATCTTTCATACCAAGCTCTAGGAGCTTGTTTTAAGCCACAAAGAGCTTTTGCCAATTTAAGAACATGATTTGGAAATTTTGAATCTTCAAAACCAAGAGGTTGTTCCACATACACTTCTTCTTTTATAAAACCATTTAAAATTCACTTTTAACATCCATTTGATATAATTTGAATTCATTGAAACATGCAAATGCTAATAACATTCTAATTGCTTTCATCCTAGCTACGAGAGCGTATGTTTCATCATAATCTATGCCCTCTTCTTGAGTATACCCTTGAGCAACAAGTCTAGCCTTGTTTCTCACTATATTACCACTTTCATCAAGCTTATTTCTAAATACCCATCTAGTACCTATAGTAGATTTATTACTAGGCCTTTCAACTAATGTACATACTTTACTTTTCTCTCAAATTGATTTAACTCTTCTTGCATAGCCATAATCCAATGTTCATCTTTTAATGTTTCTTTGATGTTCTTAGGCTCTATGCATGAAATAAATGCAACATAATTACAAATATTTCTAAGAGAAGATCGAGTAGTTACCCCTTTGGATGGACTACCTATAATTTCACCATCATTGACATAGTTGTACTCTCTTGGATAAGATACTTCCCTTTATTCAATGGTTGGATTCTCGATAGGATCATGAGTTTCCTCATTTTTTGTTTCTTCTTTTGATGATGATTCTCCAACGTCACGTCTAATGTCATTTGCTTGCATAATACCTACATCATCATCAACACAAGAATCCTTCATTGGAAGGGGATTATCATCGAAAACAACATGTATAGACTCTTCTACAACTAAAGTTCTTTTATTAAATAGTCGATAAGCTTTAGAATTTAAGGAATAACCCAGAAAAATTCCTTCATCACTTTTAGCATCAAATTTGCCAAGATTGTCCTTACCGTTGTTTAAAACAAAACATTTACATCCAAAAGGATGAAAATAACTAATGTTAGGCTTTTTATTTTTGAAAATTTCATATGGAGTTTTCTTTAAAATTGGCCTAATCATTACTCGATTTACAATATAACAAGCGGTATTTGTGGCTTCCGCCCAAAGATATTTTGGCAAATTATTTTCGCAAAGCATAGTTTTAGCCATTTCTTCTAAAGTTCGATTTTTTCTCTCAACAACTCCATTTTGTTGAGGAGTTGTAGGTGCTGAAAAATTATGGCTAATACCATTAGAATTGCAAAACTCAGTAAATCCAAGATTTTCAAATTCAGTGCCATGATCACTTCTGACACTAGTGATAGATTAACCTTTTTCGTTTTTGGATTATTTTTGAAAATGTGATAAAATGTTCTAATGCTTCATCTTTAGTACTTAAAAATAGAACCCAAGTATATCTAGAATAGTCATCTACCAAGACAAATGCATATTATTTTCCACCCAAGCTAGTAGTCCTAGTTGGCCCAAAAAGATCTATATGGATCAATTGTAATACTCTACTAGTTGATACATCATTAATGGATTTAAAAGAAACTCGCTTTTTTTTCCTTTAGCACAAGCATCACAGATTTTATCATTATCAAATTTTAGTTTAGGCAACCCTCTTACTAAATCTAATTGAATTAGCCGTTGCAAAACACTCATACTAGCATGTCCTAGTCTCCTATGTCATAACCAATTATCATGCTCATCCTTAGCAACTAGGCATAAATTAGTCCTATCTATGAAATCTAAATGCACCATGTAAATGTTTCCTATTCTACGGCCAACAATCATAATCCGATTAGATGCAATGTCAATGACTTTATAACCATTAGTTTCAAACATAACATTGAATCCCTTATCACAAAATTGACTAATACTCAAAAGATTATGATTTAATCCATTCACGTATAAAACATTCTTAATTTGTATGGAAGAGGTATTACCTATAGTGCATATATCTTCAGTGTGACCTTTTGAGTTATCACCAAAAGTTACCTCTCCTCAATTTTTGGCGTTGAGCTCTATGAACCGGCTTTTGTCTCCGGTCATGTGTCTTGAGCATCCACTATCAAGGTACCATGAGTTTGAGTTTGTTTCTCGTGCCTTGTAGCAATGCTTATTTTCCTTAGAATCTTCCCCGAATGCCATCAAGCACAAGTTTTCTACTTCTTGTTCCTTTTCATCGGAACCTTCTTCATCGCTCCATGTAGCCACATGAGCCTTGTGTTTATTCTTTGATTGACCCTTTCTCTTCAATTATAGGCAATCATATTTGACATGCCCTGGCTTTTTGCATTCATAGTAAATGATCGGGTCATTCTCTTTTGGTTCATTTTTTAAGTCTTCATTTCGTTTGAATTTTATTCCTCGGTAAGGTCTCATCATTTTTCTGAACCATTTGGAAAACAATGCCATTTCCTCGTCATCGTCATCTTCATCTGAATCACTCTCATCTTTTCTGGATTTGAGAGCAACTCTAATATTTTTCTTCTTTACCTTTGGTGTCTCATCAATCTTATCGAGGTCCACCTCATCTTCAAGCATCATTTCATGAGTGAGGAGGGAACCGATTAGCTCTTCAAGAGTTAAGGACTTTAGGTTCTTAGCCTCGATGATTGCCGTCTTCTTTGATTGCCACGATTTTGGAAGTGAGTAAACTAACTTCCTTACAAGCTTTTCGTTTGAAATGATCTCTCCATATGATTTGAGACCATTGACAATCATTTCAAATCTATCCGTCATAGCTTTGATATCTTCATTTGGTTTCATCTTGAAATTTTCATAGCTATGTGTTTGAAGACTAATTTTAGATTCTTTTACCTCGTCAGTGCCTTCATGAGTGACTTGTAGTTGATCCCATATTTCTTTGGCGGTTGTACAAGATGAAACTCTTCCATATTCATCTGGTCCAAGAGCACAAAATATGATATGGATGGCTTTGGAGTTGAGCTGGAGCATTCTTGTCTCTCATTCACTCCACAATCTTAGATGAGTGAGAGGCTTGATATATCCATCTTCTATAATATTCCATGCTCCCATGTCACTTGCTTGAATGAAATACATCATCCTATTCTTCCAATAGGCATAGTTAGCTCCATTGAAGAAAGGAGGCTTGTTGACGGGCATCGAATCGAGATCGAAGTCGAAGTTTGAAGTGGAGGCCATTGATGACTTGATTATCGATGTAACTCTTCCCGAATTGACTCAAAAGGCGATTAAACCTTCAAATGAGTGAGGCTCTGGTACTAATTATTGAGTTAATCGAACAATGAATATGGCCAAGAGGGGCGTGAATTGGCAATTTAAAATTTCGGTGGAAGCTTTTGTAGAAAATTGAAAAGATTTGCACATCGATTTAGAGTGGTTCGACTTTCTCAACCAAAGTCTACGTCCACTACCTTAGCTATCCACATTAAGGATTTTCCACAAATTCACTAATTTGTCTTTCTTTTGAGGATAAAGAGTAACCTTACAAATCCCTCAAGAATTATACCCCAAATTCTTGAGAACACTTTCTCCCAAAGAGAACAATACAAATTTTGTAAACTTACAAGAAAATCCTCACAAGGCAGGATGTTTGCACAATTCTAGAATAAAGAAAGAACACTAAAAAATAATACAATTGAGCACAATAAGTGTTCTTGAAAGCAAAAATGAATATTGAATGAAATAGGCTTGAAAATGCTCAAACTTGAGGTTTGATGCTTTCTCTTTGATTCTCTCTTGATTCTTGTTGATTTTTGTTTCTTGTTATTGATCAATGACTTCTAAGCTTGTTTAAGTACTCCTTCAATTGATTCTGAACGCTGGGGATGATTAGTGGAGTCAATAGAGCCGTTTAAGTGTGAAAACAATTAATAAAATAGTTGAGAGCGTCTGGTGCATCGATGCATAAGGCTAGTGCATCGGTACACTATGTGTAAAATTTAAATATTTCAACCGTTAGACCCTTAGTGCATCGGTGCACTGAGAGTGCATCGATGTATGAGTGCATTCGATGTTTCAAACAAGCGAGAGTGCATCGATGCATGGTCTGTTCATCGATGCATAAAATACATTCAATGTTTTCATAAAACCCTGAGTGCATCGATGCATGGTATGTGCATTGATGCATAAAATGCATTCGGTGTTCAATTTATTCAATGGTGCATCGATGTATGGATTGGTGCATCGGTACACTCATTTGAAAAATTGATTTTAGGCTCGTTTTTTGTTCGAAATACTTTTTGAAATTTGTTTCAAAAATATTTTAAGATTAAAACACAGTTTTACACTTTAGTAAGGATTGAATTTGATCTTTGAAAGACTTGGAGAAATATTTTGATATTCGAGTAATTAAATCGAATATACTTAGAAAATCATTTGTAAAATCTTAAAATTCATTTATACTTAATTTGTTATATCGAAACATCAAAATATTTTCAACAACAAGCATCTCCCTTTGAAACTCCATTTGTTGAGCTTCTAATGTATCTAAGCAATGATTCACTGCTTCGTTGTTTGTAGTTAAATGAGACTCGATGGAAGCAAACAGTAGATCAAATGTCTCAAAAAATGAACGAAAATATGGAGGCACTTGATCCTCTTGTTGTACTGGTTTCGGTGCATTGTCAGGATCGTCAATATCTTGAAAAAGCCCTTGAAGCTCGGGATCATCTTCTGCAGCCGGTGCTGGAGGAGGAGCATGAGAAGAGCTAGGAGCAGCTCGTGAAGAACTAGCTCCCGGAGTTGGCTTATTGGGTCGAAAGACCCATAAACCAGTTTCCTCGTCCTGTTTCCAATCAGCTTTCTTCAACGAGGTAAGATTGATTTGATTTTGGAGAGGGATGAGATTGTCAAGAGAGTCGTTAAGACCGAGTTTGATAAAAAGGTTACTAAGTAGACACCCATAAACTAAAGTTTTGACATTTTTAGAAGGGACAACATTTATGGTATTTACTAATTCACTAAAAATAATATGTGGCAAATTTATTTTTCTATTTTGCTGGATACAATACATCCACCATAAATCCCTGGTACGAAGAGTGGAGTACCTACCTCCGGATGGTCAAAATCACCAAGAGATCATTAAATGTAGAAAACGATCGTGATGAGTACGTAAGGTACTGACAATAGCATTAGGAATATATGGATATGCCACAGTTTCTTTCTCATTGTATAAACCATTGTCATCTAACCCAAATTGTGTAGCTATGGCTTCGGGGTCAATATGAATATATTGTCCTAAAAGATAGGATCTAATTCCTATAGTCCCACATTGAGTCTGGTTTTGAATGCATACCTCATTAGAGTAGAAAATGCGGACTAACTGATGATAGACAATAGGTTTAAGGTGAAATAGTTTATCAAACTTCCAGGACTTGAGAGTCTGTAGGTATTGAAAGTTGATGTCTACAATGGCTTGAACAGAGGGAATACGTTCTTCCCGGATTTTGTAGGATTGGAAAGAATTCATATACCTATGGTAGATTTCATCCCTACGACGCTCATGCATATTAAAACATGAGTTTATGATGATCATATTAGACTCGTTTGGATTTGGAGCTTGAGGAGGAATAGGGTTAGAAGGTCAGTTAGAATGACTAGAAGTAGTCATAGGGAATTTAGAGTTTGACATGATTTAGGAAACAAAAAAAGAAATGTAACCTGCAATATTGAAACACATGTATTGTAATATCCTCAATACCAGGTTAGTGATCAAATTGTAAAGTTTCAGAATTTGGTGATTAGAGTAGAACAATGGATTAGTTCAATGATTTATTTGGAAATAAATCATAAAAGTTGTTAGTAATTATTAGATGAATTGAAGGGCAAAAGGGTCATTTATAAGGAAAATAATTAAATATGGTTATATATATACACGTGGGTAGAAGGGAGAAGAAATCAAAAGGTTTTAGAGTTCTCTTCTCTTCTTCCTTCTTCATACGTGAAGGCTTGAACAAAAGGTGAGTTTTTGTTGTTGATTAATTGTTGATTTTAAGGTTGGGTTATGATCATTATATGATAACTAAGCTTAAGGAAAGCTTAAGTTATCTTAAAATCAAAAGATAAAGGAGTTAGGGAAGATTAAAGATTTGGATTTCTTGAGTGAAATATTAAAGTATAGTTTATAATAAGAATTGAAAGTTGAATTTGACTTGTCATCAATAATAATAAGAGATTTATGAAGTTAGAAATGATTAATAACAAAGTTGAAAGTTTAGAAAGATTCTTAAATTTTAAGAATTATGATGAGATATGGAAGATAA
Source organism: Hibiscus syriacus (assembly GCF_006381635.1). Lineage (NCBI taxonomy): Eukaryota > Viridiplantae > Streptophyta > Magnoliopsida > Malvales > Malvaceae > Hibiscus > Hibiscus syriacus. The sequence goes on from NW_024061891.1 coordinate 309,667, forward strand.
AGATGGTTTATATGGATATAAGTTGGTTTAAGTAATGGTAGTTGAGTTTAATGACATGATAGGGGCTTAATATAGAAGAATTAAGTGAAAAGTTGGTTGTTTTCGGGCTTAAAATGCAAATTCTGGGCAAGGTGTATCGATGCCCTCTTTAAAGAAGAAACATCGAATACAATTAGTACATCGAATACAATTAGTGCATCGATGCACCCCCTTAAAATGAAAACATCGAAGGTGAGTGGTGTATCGATGCATGGGCAGTGCATCGATGCACATGTTAAAGAATGCACCGATGCACTGTAGAATGTATCGAAGCACTTTAAGGGGAAATAGAAATAGACCTTTTTTTGGTATAAGAAATGATAGATTAAAGTATATCAATTGGATATTGATATGTATCAATGTGTGATTGTGTAGATATCGATCGAGAGCAAGTTCCAGAATGATTGATAGATTAGAATTGATCAAGAAGAGAAAGAAAGCCATAGGAGTAATTGATAACAAGTGAGGCCAAGGTGAGTGCATACTAGATAGTGTATTATATTTAATAGAAATAAGACTTGTGATAAGTCTATTTCCTATAGTAAAATGCATGAATTCATTAATACGAGCATATGTTGGATATGTTACATATGTGTTATTGATTGTTGCATATGTTAATGATATGTGTGAATACATGCTTATATGATACATGTTCAGTGTCCATGGTATATGTACACCTGATAATAGGATATAAGTTAAATTATGTAATATGATACATAACTATAAGATAAGTGAAGGAATGTATATATGATAGAGATTATGTATGAGATATATGAGAAGAGGTAGATGTGATTAGGTGAAAAAGAATACAAACATATATTAAGCCATGTTACATGTGATAAATGAATGACATGAAAAGTGAGATAAACAAAGTATGGTTGATCTAGGATAATATAAGAATAGCTCATAAGTTATATGATAAAGATGGAACATGTGATTTAAACTACAAGTTAGAGAAAGAATATGATATCTGTAAACATAAGATAATTCAAGGGTAAGCGATATGATATGAATGTGTTATATGTATTGTAGGATAAAGATCGATGGAACCATATAGGAACATTAATTGAGTTACTTGATAATAAGTCATAAGGTTATATGCATAAGTAATATAAGTTATAAGATAAGAATATTTAAGAATATGAATTAAGTTATGAGATAAGTTATATGACATTGATATATAGACTAGATGAAAGTATACACATGAATATATGTATAAGTTTATATGTTATTTTATATGATATGGGATATTCCATGAACATATGTGATATGATATAAGCTATGAGATATGATTTACGTGATTACATGTATATGTGATGTATGTTAAACGATATGAAATAGATGTTTACACTTACATTTGGTATGTGATAGAAGAGAATGATATTTGAATATGGGAAATAATATGAAAGAGAATGCCCATGTTACGTGAAAAGAGAGCTAGAGGTATAGTTGGCATGCCAGGAGTTGAGGGTTACCTATGTCTTTCGAGACATATGGACAGTGTTACCTATGTCCTTCAGGACATATGGACAGGATTACCTATGTTCTAAGGAACATATGAACAGTTTACCTAGGTTATTTGAGACCTATAGACAGTTTTCGAGGTTCTTTATGACTTCTGGATAGGTCATTCGGGACATTTATATGAGCTGTGGTGACAACGTAGTGAACAACCTCAATAGACTCACATATCTATAGTTCTCACAGGTGTACATGGGCTAATAAGAGATAACATTGAATATAATGTATATGATGTATATATGTGTTTTGTGATATGAATTATATGATATGATATATGTGTGTTAGTGATTATTGTATATGTTATAATATATATGATATGAACATAATGGATCATATAAACAAGAGAATAGAAATATGAATGGTGATAATATGATAATGATAGGAAAGAAGATAATTATATACATGTGTGGATTTTATATATTTATATATATATATATATGAATGGGTATGATGTGATAGCAGTAATTGTTCATTCATGATTACAAGTTAGAGTTTGCATTATATGCTAATTGCCTCACTAAGTCATAGACTTAGCGTGTGATTGTTTTACACGTAGGTTACAGAAGCGAGAAGAGAAGTGAAGAAGAGCAAGACAAGTCAGTATCTCCCTTACAAATTTCAGATTAGAAAATAGATGATTTAAATGTGTTTGGTTAATTTGAATATAGTTGGCATATACTAATTGATTGATTTGAATATGCTCTGATCGATTTTGGTTATTTTGGTCAATTATGTAAATAAATCGCTTTTATTGTAATGAAAGTTTTAAATTTTCTTTGAATTTTGTCAAGAGTCAAAGTTTGAAAAAGTCAATGTGACACCTCAGACTCGTATTCGAGTCGGGCACGGGTTGGGGTGTTATATTTAATGATATCAGAGCTAAGGTTTAGTTGATTCTAGGATTAAACCGAAGTCAAATGAGTTTTAAAATGTGTACATGCTAACTCAAAGTGAAAATTTCTGATATGATAGTGTAAGGAATATGTTGTCTTGCTAATAGAATAAGATTTGTATGATATAGTAGAAATTGATTATAGAAATTGTCGAAGGGAATTGATAACTGACCAATCTGATGGTGATAGCAATTCACTTGCCCTGGCCAGGCAGGATGAAGAGCGAGAACCTCAGAAAGTGTCTTATAAGATTAAAGGTTGATTTCAGAAAGTTGAAATCATATCTGAATAATGATAGAAAGTTTTTCACTATTTTGAATCGGAATAGTGATATGGATTAGTTTTATTATTTTGTGGATAAGATAGAATATGGTGAACAAGTGTCACTATAAGAGCATTAAAAGATCAAATGATGTAGTGAGAATTGGTAGAAGAGTTCAAGAATAAGTGTATCAGTGACAAGCGTATAAAATGTATAAAGTCAGAGCTTATGAGTTTGAAATGAAGGGATAGCATTGTGTATAAGCAAGAGTGTTTATATGATAAGGGTTTGCAGTTAAGATGGAAAGAGTTCGCGTTAGCTAACCAGAGTATGTGATAAAATGTACTGGAATTATAAGATTATAAGATATTGTCAGGATATGATAACCAAATATGAAATGGATCTGGATATAGTTGTATATTTGGATCATAGTAATGTGGTATAGTAAAGGAAAAAGAAGTAAGGATTTGTATATTTGAGTAAAGCTGAGGATTGATAAGAAGAGTTTAAGAATGGGTACATCGATGATAAGTTTATAAGACAAAGGAAGACAAAATGTTGAGTTTGAACAACAGAAATTACAGGAAGTATGAGGATAAAGGTGAATTTGATAAGTTAAGTAAACTAATTTTGAGATAATTTCGATTGGAAAGGATGTATATGATTGGTTGACTAGGGCTTGTTCCCTAGATTGAACAGATGTTATTGACTAGTTGTCAGAGTAAAGGTGATAGAGTTATAAGATTGGAGGAAAAGATAAAGTTGAGTTAATTGATTATGATGTGAATCTGAATATAGTCGTGTATTCTGATCAGATAGCTATGATGTAGAAAATGAGATAAGTATTTGCATGGAACCTTAAGGAAGGAAAATACAAGTATAGGAAATGATAAAGAATGAAGTTATATATAAGTAAATGGGTTATCAAAGTTATGAGGATGTAATAAAGATTGATACATATAGATGAGTATATGTGATAAGACAAGAGTATGTGAACATGAAAGGAAAGATATGATTTGGGTATCAGGAATAAATAAAGGAATAATGTAATAAAGAAATGAAAGGGATGAGTTAAAGGATCAGATACGATAAAGGTTATATGGAAGTGTAGATGACAATTTTGATATAGAAGTAAGAAAAATGTGCAAGGTGATGTGAAAAGATTCTTTAAAGTGTATGTTAATTATATTTAAAGAAGATCTAATGTTGTGTTCTCGGTCAAATGATGTTGGAAAATGAGTTAGTTATTGTTATAAGAAAATTAAAGATGGATTTATGAGGTTAAGTGATGAAAATGGATGTTATTGTCTACGTGATTAGTGACATTATATGAAATTTCATAAATGGTCAAAGGAAAATGCATAATGGAAGGAGATAAAAGACAGAAATGGATTAAAGTTACTAGTTACTGTTTATATGATAAGTGACAGTAGATGAATATATAAGGGGAAAAGGTAGTTGAAGAACTAAAGGAATGAAAGATTAAGTAAAGGAGGTAACATGAGAATATTAGAAGATATGTTCTTATTAATATGTTCAGTGAAAATTTGAGGACGATTTTTTTTTAAAGGAGGGGAGATTTGTAACATCCTCAATACCGGGTTAGTTATCAAATTGTAAAGTTTCAGAATTTGGTGATTAGAGTAGAACAATGGATTAGTTCAATGATTTATTTGGAAATAAATCATAAAATTTATTAGTAATTATTAGATGAATTGAAGGAAAAAGGGTCATTTGCAAGGAAAATAATTAAATATGGTTATATATATACACATGGGTGGAAGGGAGAAGAAATCAAAAGGTTCCAGAGTTCTCTTCTCTTCTCTTCTTCCTTCTTCATACGTGAAGGCTTGAACAAAAGGTGAGTTTATTTGTTGTTGATTAATTGTTGATTTTAAGGTTGGGTTATGATCATTAGATGATAACTAAGCTTAAGGAAAACTTAAGTTATCTTAAAATCAAAAGATAAAGGAGTTAGGGAAGATTAAAGATTTATAGTTCTTGAGTGAAATATTAAAGTAGAGTTTATAATAAGAATTGAAAGTTGAATTTGACTTGTCATCAATAAGAATAAGAGATTTATGAAGTTAGAAAGGATTAATAACAAAGTTGAAAGTTTAGAAATATTCTTAAATTTTAAGAACCATGATGAGATATGGAAGATAAAGATGGTTTATATGGATATAAGTTGGTTTAAGTAATGGTAGTTGAGTTTAATGACATGATAAGGGCTTAATATAGAAGAATTGAGTGAAAAGTTTGTGGTTTTTGAGCTTAAAATACAAATTCTGGGCAAGGTGTATCGATGCACATTCAATGTGTATCGATGCACTCTTTAAAGAAGAAACATCGAATGTAATTAGTGCATCGATGCATAAGGAGTGTATCGATGCACCCCCTTAAAATGAAAACATCAAAGGTGAGTGGTGTATCGATGCATGGGTAGTGCATCGATGCACTGTAGAATGTATCGATGCACTTTAAGGGGAAATAGAAATATACCTTTCTTTTGGTCTAAGAAATGATAGATTAATGTATATCAATTGGATATTGATATGTATCAATGTGTTATTGTGTAGATATCGATCGAGAGCAAGTTCCGGAATGATTGAAAGATTAGAATTGATCAAGAAGAGAAAGAAAGCCATAGGAGTAATTGATAGCAAGTGAGGTCAATGTGAGTGCATACTAGATAGTGTATTATATTTAATGGAAATAAAACTTGTGACAAGTCTATTTCCTATTGTAAAATGTATGAATTCATTAATACGAGCATATGTTGGATATGTTACATGTGTGTTATTGATTGTTGCATGTGTTAATGATATGTATGAATACATGCTTATATGATACATGTTCAGTGTCCATGGTATATGTACACCTGATAATAGGATATAAGTTAAATTATGTAATATGATACATAACTATAAGATAAATGAAGGAATGTATATATGATAGAGATTATGTATGAGATATATGAGAAGAGGTAGATGTGATTAGGTGAAAAAGAATACAAACATATATTAAGCCATGTTACATGTGATAAATGAATGATATGAAAAGTGAGATAAACAAAGTATGGTTGATCTAGGATAATATAAGAATAGCTCATAAGTTATATGATAAAGATGGAACATGTGATTTAAACTACAAGTTAGAGAAAGAATATTATATCTATAAACATAAGATAATTCAAGGGTAAGCGATATGATATGAATGTGTTATATGTATTGTAGGATAAAGATCGATGGAACCATATAGGAACATTAATTGAGTTACTTGATAATAAGTCATAAGGTTATATGCATAGGTAATATAAATTATAAGCTGAGAATATATAAGAATATCAATTAAGTTACGAGATAAGTTATATGACATTGATATATATACTAGATGAAAGTATACACATGAATATATGTATAAGTTTATATGTTATTTTATACGATATGGGATATTCCATGAACATATGTGATATAATATAAGCTATGAGTCATGATCTACGTGATTGCATGTATATGTGATGCATGTTAAACGATATGAAATAGATGTTTACACATACATTTGGTATGTGATAGAAGAGAATGATATTTGAATATGGGAAATAATATGAAAGAGAATGCTTATGTTATGTGAAAAGAGAGCTAGAGGTATAGTTGGCATGCCAAGAGTCGAGGGTTACCTATGTGTTTCGAGACATATGGACAATGTTACCTATGTCCTTCGGGACATATGGACAGGATTACCTATGTTTTAAGGAACATATGAACAGTTTACCTAGGTTCTTTGGGACCTATGGACAATTTCCGAGGTTCTTTATGACCTCTGGATAGGTCATTCGGGACATTTATATGAGCTATGGTGACAACGTAGTGGACAACCTCAATAGACTCGCATATCTACAGTTCTCACAGGTGTACATGGGCTAATAAGAGATAACATTGAATATAATGTATGTGATGTTTATATGTGTTTTGTGATATGAATTATATGATATGATATATGTGTGTTAGTGATTATTGTATATGTTATAAAATATATGATATGAAACGAAAGGAGATATTAGAGAGAGAGAAGGACGAACGACTGTTTTGATAGAGTTAAGGGTTTTGAGAAAAAGAAGAGAAACATGTTTTTTAACCAAAACCAGACGGATGCATCGATGCATGGCCTTGTGCATCGATGCTTATTCAAGGAGTGCATCGGTGCACCTTAATGGTGTATCGATGCACATTCAAAGGATGCATCGATGCACTGTTAAGTGTATCGATGCATTAAGCACAAAAATTTCAAAAATCCGTTTTAAGCACTCAAAATGCTAAATTAATTAGCTCTAGTGGTATTGGTAACTCATATATTGAAAATTAATCATGTTAAATCAATCAATTTAATCCTTAAACTACATTTGAACATAAAATTAATTTTCATCAGAGAACATAAACTCCCCTAACTAATAGCAAAGAATGCAATCAAAAATTATTATTATAAGCATTTTTCATTTATTCTTAAAAGTGCTAAAATTATTTAAACACTAAGTGTGGAAAGGTCAGTTAAACCTAATTCTCTCCTAAGTGTCCAAAATCTTTCTTTGTCTAAAGGTTTTGTAAAGATATCCGCTAATTGGTGCAAAGTATCAACAAATTCTAGAACTATATCTTCCTTAGCGATATGGTCTCTAATGAAGTGATGTCTAATTTCAATGTGCTTAGTTCTAGAGTGTTGGATGGGATTTTTAGTTAGACAAATAGAACTAATATTGTCACACTTAATAGGAATAGTACCTACTTCAATTCCATAATCAAAAAGTTGTTTCATCCATAAAACTTGTGCACAATAACTACCAGCTGAAATGTATTCTGCTTCATTGGTAGATAATGCAACACAATTTTGTTTCTTTAAAAACCAAGAAATCAGCATATTTCTAAGGAATTGACAAGTACCGGAGGGGTTTTTCCTATCTAATTTGCATCTTCCATAATCCGCATCAGAGAAGGCATGCAATCTAAAGTTAGAGTCTCTAGGATACCAAAGTCCTAAACTAGGAGTGTCCTTAAGGTATCTAAAGATTCTCTTAACATCTAGTAAATGTGATTCCTTAGGACATGATTGAAATCTAGCACATAAGAAAACACTAAACATAATGTCGGTCTACTTGTAGTTAGATAAAGCAAAGAGCCAATCATTGACCTATATAATTTAACATCCACACATTTACCTCATTCATCTATGTCAAGCTTTGTTGATGAGCTCATTGGAGTGTCATGAGGTTTCCCATTTTCCAGTCCAAACTTCTTGAGCATATCTTTGACGTACTTAGCTTGATTTATAAAGATGCCATCTTTTCTTTGCTTGATTTGGAGTCCCAAGAAAAATGAGAGCTCCCCCATCATGCTCATCTCGAATTCACTTTGCATTAGCATAGAAAATTCTTGGCAAAGAACATCATTAGTAGAACCAAATATTATATCATCAACATATATTTTAACTACTAAAAATCTTTACCTTTATGCTTTAAAAACAATGTAGTGTCAACCTTCCATTTTGAAAACCCTTTTTCAATTAAAAAATTTGACAATATTTCATACCAAGCTCTAGGAGCTTATTTTAAACCATAAAGCGCTTTTGTCAATTTAAGAACATGATTTGGAAATTTTGAATCTTCAAAACCTGGAGGTTGTTCCACATACACTTCTTCTTTTATAATTTAACATCCATTTAATATAACTCAAATTCATGAAAACATGCAAATGCTAATAACATTCTAATTGCTTCTATCCTAGCTACGGGAGCGTATGTTTCATCATAATTTATGCCCTCTTCTTGAGTATACCCTTAAGCAACAAGTCTAGCCTTGTTTCTCACTATATTACCACTTTCATCAAGCTTATTCCTAAATACCCATCTAGTACCTACAGTAGATTTATTACTAGGCCTTTCTACTAATGTCCATACTTTACTTCTCTCAAATTGATTTAACTCTTCTTGCATAGCCATAATCCAATGTTCATCATTTAATGCTTCTTTAATATTCTTAGGCTCTATGCATGAGATAAATGCAACATAATTACAAATATTTCTAAGAGAAGATCGAGTTATAGTTGTACTCTCTTGGGTAAGATACTTCCCTTTCTTTAATGGTTGGATTCTCGAGAGGATCATGAGTTTCCTCATCTTTTGTTTTTTCCTTTGATGATGGTTCTCCAACGTCATATCTAACGTCATTTGTATTTATAATACCTACATCATCATTCAAACAAGAATCCTTCCTCGGAAGGGGAATATCATCGAAAACAACATGTATAGACTATTCTACAACTAAAGTTCTTTTATTAAATACTCGATAAGCTTTAGAATTTAAGGAATAACCCAGAAAAATTCCTTCATCACTTTTAGCATCAAATTTGCCAAGATTGTCTTTACCGTTGTTTAAAATAAAACATTTACATCCAAACGGATGAAAATAGTTAATGTTAGGCTTTTTGTTTTTAAAGAGTTCATATGGAGTTTTCTTCAAAATAGGCCTAATCATTACTCGATTAATAACATAACAAGCGGTATTTGTGGCTTCCGCCCAAAAATATTTTGGCAAATTGTTTTCACAAAGCATGGTTCTAGCCATTTCTTTTAAAGTTTGATTTTTCCTCTCAACAACTACATTTTGTTGAGGGGTTCTAGGTGCTGAAAAATTATGGCTAATACCATTAGAATTACAAAATTCAGTAAATCCAAGATTTTCAAATTCAGTTCCATGATCACTCCTAACACTAGTTATAAAGTAACCTTTTTCGTTTTAGATTACTTTTGAAAACGTGATGAATTTTTCTAATACTTCATCTTTAGTACTTAAAAATAGAACCCAAATATATCTAGAATAATCATCTATCAATACAAATGCATATTGTTTTCCACCCAAGCTAGTAGTTCTAGATGGTCCAAAAAGATCTAAATGGATCAATTGTAATACTCTACTAGTGGATACATCATTAATGGATTTAAAAGAAATTCGCTTTTGTTTTCCTTTAGCACAAGCATCACAGATTTTACCATTATCAAATTTTAGTTTAGGCAATCATCGAACTAAATCTCCTTGCATTAACCGTTGCAAAACACTCATACTAGCATGTCATAGTCTCCTATGCCATAACCAACTATCATGCTCATCCTTTGCAACTAGGCATAAATTAGTCATATTTATGGAATCTAAATGCACCATGTAAATGTTTCTTATTCTATGACCAACAAGCATAATCCGATTATATGCAAAGTCAATAACTTTACAACCATTAGTTTCAAACATGACATTGAATCCCTTATCACGTAATTGATTAATACTCAAAAGATTATGCTTTAATCCATTTACATATAAAACATTTTTAATTTGTATGGAAGAGGTATTACCTATTGTACCTATACCTTCAATGCGACCTTTTGAATTATCACCAAAAGTCACTTCTCCTCCATTTTTGGCGTTAAGTTCTATGAACCGGCTTTTGTCTCCAGTCATGTGTCTTGAGCATCCACTATCAAGGTACCATGAGTTTGAATTTGTTTCTCGTGCCTTGTATCAATGCTCTTTTTCCTACAAACATAGCTTAATTTTTGATTTTTGGTACCCAAATTCTTTTGGGTCCATATTCATTACTTTCCAAAATCTTAGTCCCCTTAGGTATCCATTTGTGTAGGATATCTTTATCTTTAGTAGTAATGAGTTCTTTAGGAACCCATATACTTCTAACGATTTTTCTATTAGAGGTTTTTCGGGGATCTATATGATTGTAGTTTTTAAAACTTTTTCTAACAAAGTTGGATTTTGAATTTTCTCCATTTTCAAAACGTTTTGTTCCAACTTTATCAAAAGAAGCTTTAAGATCATCAATTTTCTTTTGATGATCATCATTGACCTTTGAAAGTAAATTTTGCAAATCCGAATTTTTCTTTTCAAACTTTTTCTAATTTGATTTGCAAATTACTGATTTTACTTTCAAGATTATTGTTGGTATTGAATATGAGCTTATTTTAATTTTTCAACTTTGAAATATCATTTTTATATTTTAAAAACAATTTCTCATAATCCGAAGCCAACCCATTATATTCCTCTAATAACTCATCATAAGATAAATCATCTAATTCAAATGAGTTATAGGTTACCTAAGAATCTTCCCTGAATGCCATCAAGCACAAGTTTGCTACTTCTTATTCCTTTTCATCGGAACTTTCATCATCGCTCCATGTAGCCACGTGAGCCTTGTGCTTATTCTTTGATTGACCATTTCTCTTTAATTGTGGGCAATCATATTTGACATGCCCCAGTTTTTTGCATTCATAGCAAATGATCGGGTCTTTATCTTTTGGTTCATTTTTGAAGCCTTCATTTCGTTTGAATTTTCTTCCTCGGTTAGGCTTCATCATTTTTCTGAACTGTTTGGCAAACAATGCCATCTCATCGTCATCATCATCGTCATCTTCATTAGAATCACTCTCATCTTTTGTTGATTTGAGAGCAACTCTAACATTGTTTTTCTTCTCCGTCTCCTTCTTTGGCTCATCTCTTTTCTCAAGGTCTTCCTCTTCTTTAAGCATCATTTCATGCGTGAGGAGAGAGCCAATAAGTTCATCGAGGATCAAGGATTTTAAGTTCTTAACCTCGATGATCGCCATCTTCTTTGATTGCCAAGCTTTTGGAAGAGAGTAAACTAATTCCTTACAAGCTTGTCATTTGGAATTATTTCTCCATATGATTTGAGACTATTGACAATCGTGGAGAATCTATCCGTCATAGCTTTGACATCTTCATCTGGTTTCATCCTAAAATTTTCATAGCTATGAGTTAGAAGACTAATTTTAGATTTTTTTACCTCGTTTGTTCCTTTATGAGTGACTTGTAGTTTGTCCCATATCTCCTTGGCGGTTGTACAAGATGAAAATCTCTCGTATTCATCTGGTCCAAGAGCACAAAAAATGATATAGATGGCTTTGGAGTTGAGCTAGAACATTCTTGTCTCTCCTTCACTCCATAATCTCGGGTGAGTGGAGGGTTTGATGTATCCATCTTCTATGATATTCCATGCTCCCATGTCACTTGCTTGAATGAAATACATCATCTTATTCTTCCAATAAGCATAATTAGCTCCATTGAAGAAAGGAGGCTTGTTGACGGGTAATGAATCGAGACCGAAGTCAGAGTTTGAAGCGCCGACCATTGATGACTTGGAAATCGATGTAACTCTTACCGAATCGACTCAAGAGGCGATTAAACCTTCAAATGAGTGAGGCTCTGATACCAATTGTTGAGTTAATCGATTGATGGAATAGGCCAAGAGAGGGGGTGAATTGGCAATTAAAATTTTGGTGGAAGCTTTTGCAGAAAATTGAAAGAAGTTGCACAACGATTTAGAGTGGTTCGACTTTCTCAACCAAAGTCTACGTCCACTACCTTAGCTATCCACACTAAGGATTTTCCAACAAATTCACTAATTTTTTCTTTCTTTTGAGGCCAAAGAGATAACCTTACAACTCCCTCAAGAATATACCCAAATTCTTGAGAACACTCTTTTTCAAAGAGAAACACAAATTTGCAAACTTACAATGAAAACCTCACAAGGTAGATTGTTTGCACAATTCTAGAACAAAGAAAGAACACTCGAGAATGAATATAATTGAGTGCAAGTAGTGTTCTTGAAAGCAAAATGAATATTGAATGAAAAATAGGCTTGAAGTGCTCAAACAATGAGTTTGATGCTTTCTCTTTGATTCTCACTTGATTCTTGTTTCTTGTTGTTTCTTCTTATTGATCAATGGCTTCTAAGCTTGTTTAAATACTCATTCAATTGATTCTGAACGTTGGGGATGATTAGTGGAGTCAATAGAGCCGTTTAAGTGTGAAAACAATTAATAAAACAATTGGGAGCGTCTGGTGCATCGATGCATATGGCTGGTGCATCGGTATACTATGTGTAAAATTCAAATATTTCGACCGTTGGACCCTTGGTGCATCGGTGCACTAAGAGTGCATCGATGCATAAAATGTATTCGATGTTTTAAAATAGCCTGAGTGCATCGATGCATAAAATGCATTCGATGTTTTCATAAAACCCTGAGTGCATCGATGCATGGTATGTGCATCGATGCATGGATTGGTGCATCGGTACACTCCCTTGAAAAATTGATTTTAGGCTCGTTTTTTGTTCGAAATACTTTGTGAAATTTGTTTCAAAAATAGTTTAAGTATAAAAACACACTTTTACACATTAGTAAGGATTGAGATTGAACTTTGAAAGACTTGGAGTAATATTTTGATATTCGAGTTAATTAAATCGAATATACTTAGAAAATCATTTGTAAAATCTTAAAATTCATTTAACTTAATTTGTTATATCGAAACATCAAAATATTTTCAACATTATACACTCACAAGAACAAAATGTTAAAGATATTTTTTTTATATAAAGCATAAATATGCATCACAAATTTAGAGAGGAAACAACGTTCCATAATGACAGAAAAGTTTAAAGAAACCTCCGGTCTTACTAAAGACGAAACATAGAATAATTTGGATCAAAAATTTATTTATTAGCCAATTCTACATGGATCTAATTTACTCATTGAATTTAATAACATTTATATCTTTTCATTCAGATTTCAGCCTTACAAGTTAATGTAATATCTACCTTAAATTAATTGAAAGTTTTTCATCTCATATTATTTGTAATTAAATTATCTTTTATCTCGTTATCACGCATAAATTAATTTTTTTAATTTAAATTAATTTGATAGCTTTTTTAGTTTCACTAATTAATTTAAATAATTAATATTATTATTCACTGTTTTAGTTTAAATGATTTTTAAATGCATCGTTTTCGGCCCATCATGCATACCTTTTGTGTTAGAACTTAGAAGTAATGCTTTTAGAAAAAAAACTTATGGTAGTATTTTAATAAGATAGTTAATGATATTAATTATTTAAATATTTTTATTAACTAATAATATCATAGATATTAATAATAAATTGTAAAAACAAAATAAAAATTTAAATCTCAAAATTTACATTTTATATAGAGTAATTTATTTCATCACTGAATTTTACTTTCACTCTTATTTTATTAATTGAACTTTAAAAAATTTTAATTTTTTTCATTGAACTTAATACCTTGGATTTTTTGTCGCTTAACTTTATTCTCTATCCTATTTTGATCACTCCATCATTAAATAGTTAACAATATTAAAAATGACATCATTTAAAAAAAATAAAATTTTTACCAAAACGACGTTGTTTTGCATCTATATAACAATTACTTTTAACACCGTTAACTATTTAATGTCCGAGTGACAAAAAATAATATTAAGTTCAATAAGAAAATTGAAAAGAATTAAAGTACAGTGAGTGAAAGAGGAGAGAAGTAAAGTTAAGTTACCAAATTTATAATTTACCCTTTTATATATTATATAAGAATACAAAATATGAAACGCAAGTAAAAATATCTATAAATAAATTATCCACTCTTTAAAAAAGAGAGTAGATTTTGATTTCAATTTACATCTTTGAATCGATTTGAAAGAACAGAATTGAAGGGAAAGAAAGTCCAAAGAAGGAAAAAAATACAGTTAGCTGCACCACAAATGGCGGACGCCTTTTGTTCAGACTGCAAGCGGAATACAGAGGTTGTTTTGGATCACTCGGCCGGTGATACGGTGTGTTCGGAGTGCGGGTTGGTATTAGAATCGCATTCCATCGACGAGACATCAGAGTGGAGAACCTTCGCCAACGAGTCCGGTGATAATGATCCTGTCCGTGTCGGCGGTCCAACTAATCCGCTTTTGGCGGATGGCGGTTTATCCACCGTTATCGCTAAGCCCAACGGTGCTTCTGGAGAGTTCCTTTCGTCATCGCTGGGTCGGTGGCAGAATCATGGGTCGAATCCGGATAGGGGGTTGATTATCGCTTTCAAGACAATTGCTACCATGTCTGATAGGTAAATTATATCAGTTTTTTTTGTGTTTTTGGATTTTTATTTTTTTGATATTGGGTTTTTGTTGATATTATGTAATCTAGTTGGATGGTCAGGGTTTTTGGGGAAATTAAGTGAGAGTATTTATGCTAGTATTGTGGTTCTTTTGTGAAATTATTAGAGTTATGTTTGATTTGAGTTTGGGGTGTTCATTGCTTATGGAAATTAATTACTGGAAATGCTTAATATTTTGGGAATTTTTATCTCTTTCCGGATTTGGTTGCCATTTGAGAACCGAGATGTTTTAATTGGTGGTGAAAACAATTTACAAGGCAATTGTCGTTAGCTTGTTTACTTGTATGTACTGTAGAAAAATTTGAACAAAGTTTGAGGGCTGATTCTAGGAAATTTAGTATCTATTTGGGAAGTGATATGCTTTTCAATTTATTTTCCTTTGGTAGAATCAAACTGGTCTTGAATGTTAATATTTCTTGCTGATTGAATTTTAGCTCTTTTTGGCACCGTTGTTGTTGCAACATACAAGAGGACTTGGGTTTGAACTTCTAATGTGCTTAAGCACGCAACATACAAAAGCATTGATGTTTAATCTCTACGATTACTTTGTGAAGAGTCTTAATACTGGCTTTCAATTACTATTCTGTTGTAGGTGTAAAGATTTGCATATTTATTCACTTTCCCTTTCCCCTTATCGATGAAGAGAAGTTCTGTGCTTGAGAGAGAGTATTTACTACGAAATGTCACTTATTTGTATAATTTTATGTTTCAGGTTGGGGCTTGTGGCTACCATCAAGGTATGCTACCTATTTCAATGCAGATATAATTTGAACCATTTGATGATTCGGTGTATTACTATAGACTAACATGCACATATGGCATATACTTGATACACTCTATTTTTAGTATTAATGTGTATGTATATCATTGATATAAGCTGCCATTGCTGGACCAAATGAAGGTTTGATGCGCTAGGCTATATCATGTCATTGGCAATACTAAATCGAAAAAGTTAAAAGCTTAGCATGACAGACTTAATAAGAATAACTTGTTTTGAACAGTATGCCTTTAGTGTAAGTATTTGAAGTTTCTTGGAATTTCTTCTGCTGGCAACTGAAAGTTTCTTGGAATTTCTACCACTCTTAGTTTACTTCTCAATTATTGTCTTCTAAGATTACAAATAGTTTTGAGAATGTTGATGCTTCTAAAAGAAATTCTTTCATATTTGAAGTAGTTGTTAAGCTAATTTGAGAATCTTCCTATTCTTGGCTGTAACATCTCACTCTTTACATTTATACTTTTAGTTAGCTGACATGTTCATCTCTAGTGGTATTTTTTTTCCTTTTATCACTTTTCTTCTTGTGTGATTTATGGGGTTTTTTTCATTGGTTGAAGGATCGAGCCAATGAGATATTTAAGAAGGTGGAAGACCAGAAGTCTAGTAGAGGAAGAAATCAGGATGCGTTGTTGGCTGCTTGCCTATACATTGCTTGTCGACAAGAGGATAAGCCACGCACTGTCAAGGGTACAGGCTAAGATTCTTTTAACATCTGGATGTTTCATGATTTATCTTTCTTAATCTCTATGAGCTTCCTTGAACCCGTGGATTTCAATTAGAAATTTGCTCTGTCGCCAACGGAGCCACAAAGAAAGAAATTGGACGAGCAAAAGAATACATAGTGAAACAACTGGGATTGGAGACTGGTCAGTCCGTGGAGATGGGAGCCATTCATGCTGGTGACTTCATGGTGAGTTCCCTCGTCTGCCACATGCTTGGAAGGCAGCACTTCCATGGTTGAATAATGAATTCTATTCATTTGTGCTCACCTTCAATGTTTTCACTGACACTAATCCGTTCAATTATTAGAGGCGTTTTTGTTCCAATCTCGGCATGAATAATCAAGCAGTTAAAGCTGCCCAGGAGGCAGTTCAGAAGTCCGAGGAGTTTGATATAAGGTAATTATTAGTCTATATTCTTCATGAAGTTATGAGCCAATACTGAATTCCTTTTTAAGCATTTTGCTTTCAAACAAATTTCAGTGTCATCTATGACTTGGATAAATCTGTGTGGACCTATGTTATTCCGACTCTTTAATTTTATTTACCCATGTTTAACACTCATGTGTGACATATATGAGTAGATAATGATTGTCCAAATATGTGAAACCAAAAAATTGAGCATACCAGTGTCGGTCACATACTTGTATTCGACACTCATTTGAATTCGAGGAACATAGGTGGACCTTACAAGTTAACAGAATGTATGATTAGGAAATGGGGATTTGAGTTGATTAACGGATGTGATCGGGTAATTTTTGAATTATTGTTTGAATAGAGAACTAAAGAAAAAGAAGCTGTTAGATTCTAAATGACACTCATGACTTGGATAAATCTATCCCTGCAACCAAATTTTTATTCAATTTGGTTATTTTATCTTAGGCATTTGTTGGATGCTGTACTTACTAATTTGTGTACCTTTTGCAGGCGAAGCCCTATATCAATTGCAGCAGCAGTTATTTATATCGTAACACAGCTTTCAGATGATAAGAAGCCTCTTAAAGGTTTGACTTTTTTTCCATATTTATTGTCATGATTCTTCTCGACACTTCACTGCTATATTATTCCAACTCGTTGTGTTTCTTGAATTAAATATGCCTGATAAGCCCGGTCCTTTTTAGGATATGTCACTCTTCAAAACCATTAAAAAAAACCTTCCTGAGCGTGTCTGTGTTGGGGACATGTTTGTATCCGACGCACACCCCCGTGACCAAGGAAAGCAAAGTATTATGATTCTCTGAAAAATGCAGAGTTTTGATAGAAAATTTCAGTTCTGATAGAAAATGGGTGGGATGCAGATATTTCAGTTGCTACGGGAGTTGCAGAAGGGACGATCCGGAATTCGTACAAGGATCTTTATCCCCATGTATCAAAGATAATACCGAACTGGTATGCCAAGGAAGAAGATCTGAGGAACCTATGCAGTCCTTGAATTATAGAACAGACAATAATGTGAATACCCAAAAGAAGAATGTTCTCTCCCCGGGTTGTCGTAACTCTTGGAACTATCCGGTAATGATGTTTTTCTGTTTTCCTTTTCATTTTTCTTGCATAACTCCACCCTTGCAAGCAGGGCGAAAATGTCTATGGCATTTACTGATCAATTGCAATTTTAAGTTCTAGCAATCAATTTCAATTCTCATTCGGTCACCCATATTTGAATATATTGATTATCGGAAATACTTGGGGATTGTGCAAATGGGTATAATGAGTATTAATGCACTATTTCTTTAAAGAAAAATCTTTTGATGCTTTATGAGTTGAATTATCATTTGATTTAAAAGGCAAATAATTAAGTACAAATTTGACAAAATTTGATATATTTTTGTTATTCATATATAGAGATACTTATCAGGTAAGTCGATCGTAAGTTTAGTTTTTTATTCTTATAAATTGTTTGATTTGTGTTCAATTTGATACTTGATAAAATTTTGTTAGGCGTACTCGTTAAAAATTCTTGTTATTCCACTTGGCTCGTTATTCGACACTTTTTTTTGGATAAGCTTTGTTGCAAATACCTAAAGAGAAACAATAAAAACTGCTAAAAAAAGACGTTCAAGGCTCCCTAACGCCCATGAAATAAGACAAACAACCCCCTACAGGGAGATCCCCCATCGAGAACAAAGTATTATATTCACAGTATCAACCTTATCAAAACATCTACCGCCTAACCTAATGCAAATCATACCTTTCACAGCCTTCAATACAATACCCAAAAAAAAAAAAACTTTGCATTACTCTCCCAAATGCAATAAAGGAAAACACTCCATACAAGCTTAAGAACAAAAACAAACGACTACTTACATAAATAAACTGTGACCCAGCTCAACTCCTCCTCCCAGCACCTCGCCTCCCTTGTTAATCCATAAAGCCTCAAAATGGCCGACAGATGCTTGCCGAGTAGGTGCACTCAAAGAACGAATGACTTTTGGTCTCATCCTCTTCCCTACAAAGAGGGCGTTGGCTATCAACATTCAGACCCATTCAAAGCAACTTATCCTTGGTGGGAAGCCTTCCCAAGATTGCCATCCAACTGATGATAGCGTGAGTGCTTAGGAATATGCAGCGGAATCCACACAATCATATGCCAGTCAACCTTAAGATATTTGACTCGAAACTCCGACCAAATCCACCTCGTAGTGACCTTACTCAAATCCTGAGCAAAGTTAAACAAATGAGTCGCCTTCACTCGCAACTTAAGGAGCTTTCTGAAGCACCAACTCGAATTTACTTTTACCTACAACCTGTCAAAAATCCACTCCTTTAAGAACGTATTCTTTAAGCCAAGCAACCCAAAGCGAACCCTGACCCGCAAGGATACTCCTGATCAACTGAATCTTGCAAGCTTTGTTCCAACAATGGATATCCCTAACCCCTAGACCTCCCTCCGATCTTAAGGAGCAAATTTGCTACCAACTAACACAAGCGCCAACAGCAGAAGTGTCAGCGTTCTTCCAGAAGAACCGAAAACACAACTGCTCAACCTTATTAATAGCATCCCGAGACAGAACCAATTGACGACATCAACTGTTGATTATACTAAACAAAACTGCCTTAATAAGCTGGAGCATACCAGTATAACTAAGATGCCGAGAAGACCACTAACTTAACAAATAGAAAATAGTGTGAAATAATTAGAAAAACTTAACTTTAAAGTAATAATTTATAAATACACTAAATTAACTTATTATAATTAAAGTTACAATTCACAAATATACCAAATTGACATATTATAAAAAAATTACAATATATTAATCCTAAAAGTAAGATAAACAAGATACTAAAAATTACTAAAAGAAATTGACAAACTATCTATGAACTTGTCGATTCGAATTAGATTTTACTCGATTCGTCTCGTCAAGTTCTCGGATTGAGTTCGAGTTAAATCAACTCAAATCGAACGTCAACTTTAATTGAGTCGAATTCGAACTATTCATGAGTTGCTCAACTCAATTAGCACCTCTATTCATATATCATAAAATATTAAAATAAATTTTATATTGATATAAATTTTTATAATTAAATTCAAATAAAAAATAAATTTTAAATTAATTGGATTGAATCAATCATTCGATTCATGAACATATTTAGATCAACATGACTCAACATTTTTTGGACAGTAACTTAGATGACATTCTTTAAAGTATACTTAGAGATTACCAGTGTTTCATAATCCAATTCATAAAAAGGAAGCTCCAAGGCTTTGTCTTGACTAATTGAAACCGACTTGTATCGCACACCTAGTTTTGGTGGGTGAGTATTCCACTTGAACCAATGTTCAACCCCTGTGGGTATCGATGCTTAATGCTTTACTAACATACTTTTACCATTAATCAAAGCATAGATGAAACTAAATAAATAATGAAAAATAAAATAGAAGAAAAGAGGCATCTAACACAAAGGAAAGTAAAAATATTGGCAAATTTAAAATATAAATTACAAACCTCTCCTCTTCACTCTCGACACTAATTTACCCAAACTCTTCCTATCAACTTCACTATCTTCTTCATCCAAATACAATATATTCCGGCCAACTATAAAGGAACTTGGTAAAATTTTGACGAATCATTTACCTAAACCTCCGTTTTGCTTCTCCGTAAGCAACGACACCGAGGACGGTCACTGTATAACCAGCAATGCCAACAACTGTGACGGGATTTCGGAACAAAAGTATCGAGATAACAACAGCCACTGCTCCTTTTGCATTGCCTAATACCTGAATCAATCCCCAGAGGAACATAAGGAAATGCAATAACCAGGCAAAGAAGCACAGCGATAGTCCTTATTCTCGTAGGAGAAATATGTAAATGAAAAATGTCGAATTTATGGCGGGTTATTAGTTCAGCTTTCAGCTAAGTAGATATTATATGAGGGAGTGCTTAAGGTCAATATATTTCCTGAAAAGAAACTAGAGGAAGGAAAAAGGGAATGAACCTGGAGTGTTAATGCACTTGTGTGTTTAGTCACCAAGAAATTCGACAAATTAGCCGAATATGCGAGTGTTGAGTTAATGAGAAGCAGCAGCCACATGTATCTATGCTGTCTTCCAAGTGATATTGTAACTTCTACAACATTTGGTTCCATTACAAGTGCGGCAGGCACTAAAACTAGAACGGCAATCGGGGACATGTAGAGTAGCAAATTCATCGAGTTCAGCTTTTCCCTGCAAGAACGATCCAACAACCCAAGCAGTTATCTACAAGGGAAAGACCGTATTTTTCAGATTACTGTGTTAAAGGATGACAGTAAGTTAAACGATGACTACGTGGCCTGGCACTAACAAGAATCGCAGACAAGCTTATCTTTGGTTAAACCCCAAGTGTCCTGCCTCCTCTCATCCAACTGAAAACTCACCATGAACAAGGAATAAAAAGGAAAATTGAAACTAAATGCAACAGACTCTTTTGCCAGAAACTATTAACCGAACATGTAAAGATATGAGCGAGGCGAATTGCAGACGATGAACAAATAGAAACAGAAGTGATATACCCTTCTGAAGAAAGCAGAATCCCCTGAAGAACTGATTTGAAGGCCCTTGCAGCAGTTGCACTTATGCACATTATGAATCCAAACCAGTGAAAACCCGGTTCACCCTGCCACCAATAATCAAATATAAGGGTTTTAATTAAAGAAAAAGAGAAACGTTGGCTAGAACTGCAGAAAAGTTATAGAGCTCTGCGTCTCTTTCCTAGTTAATAAAAAATGATGGATGCTTAAAAAGAGACAAGATATGTATACAAGCGCACGTGCACATTGGACTCATCTTCTTCCTTTATCTGTTTTCCTTTTGTCATTTTCATTCCAGGATGTCACAGTTTCGAGACGGTTGTACTTAAAACAGGTCAATTATACATAAAAAAGGCCTCATGATGTGCTCCGGATATGGCTAATCACATTGCAGTCAATATCTCATGTAAATTTACTTTCGTTCCGGTTACACTACAATAATTCTAAAGGAGGTAATTTGCATCTTCACTGCAATCGCAACAGACTCAATATCTCATAAATTTGCTTAGGTTCTGATTAGACTATAACTTCGATTCCAAAGTAATTTGCAACTTCACTGCAGAAAATTAGCATTTTATTGAATCATTAAGTAGCTCAGTGCATGCAAAATTTTACGGTAGCACATCTATTGTTAATCATCACAATTGACTCAATAAACCATCCTGAAAGTAAACAAATAAATTAGTGAAATTGATATTCGAGTTTTACGGTACCGAACATGTAACTTAAACCTAGCCAACCCACCTCTATGTTACGTCAGTTTGTTCAAATTTCCATTGTATCTATATATTTCAATCTTCTAGGTTCAGCTTAATGCATGTTCCGTAAGGCCTTTCTGAGACTTACAGCAAAAGGACAGTCCTGGAATATTTCTAACCCAAAAGTTATGTTCTTCTTAATCGTACGTTCTTCTTAATCGATTCTTCTTTTCTCTTGAGGTACCTATTGCCGAAGGCATCCTCAAAATACATCGAAAAGCTTAGAAAAAATTAAAATACATATGTTAGACACATACCGGTGTCTCACACTCCACTCGTCAAAGTCCAAATAACAAAGCCTAAAAGACAACGAAGTTGAAATGCTACAAAACTTTGTTGGTTTTGTAGTTTCAGCTTCTGAAACTAATTAATTAAGCACAATCTGGACTAATTAATGAAAAAGGATAGATTTTTTCTATGTTACTCGGACTCGAATACAAGCATCAAGTATGGGGAATGTATCCATCAGGAATATGGCTAAAATTTTCTAATTTTTTTCTATGTAATTAAAGAATCCTTGGAGGTTGTATTTGTATCCTAATATCCATGTAGATATGAATGTCCGGGACAGGGTATCCCACGAAAAACAAAGTCCGAGCAACATCGTTGATCTCGGATCGGACAGCTCTTAAAAATTTCAAATTCTCTTATAATTTGGTATTTTCTATTGATAATATGTTATGGTCCCTAACAATTATATAAGTTAATTTTCCTAATATAAAATCCTATATCCGTCTGATTAAGATTTACTATAGTAAAAGATCAAAGCATAGAATTACAACTAATTATAATACAAAATAACATCAAAACAATCTCAGATCTATCATCTTGGTCACCTCACATACACATTACATAAAATCAAAATCGTGTAATGATTCTAAATATGAACTTTCTTCTTTTTGCATCAATCAAAGATCCGAATGAGCTAAAAGAAGAAAAACAAAGGAGCATTTACATACCCCACTGGCAATGACAACCCCAGCAACAACAGGCACAAGAGCACCGTAAGTAACCCAAGCCTCCCTCTTGAAAGTCATCAAGTACGCAAACAAGGCAGTGAAAAACGGCGTCGTGGCACCGACGGCCTGGTTGAATGAAACCGGTAGGTACCTCAAAGAAACGTTGCCACCGACGACCGAACAACAAAAGACGACACTCAAAGTTGCAATCTTTAGGAACTGAGTCCTGGATTTGATCGGCTGGAGAGGAACGAGCTTGATGAAGACGATGGAGATGTAGCTGAAGAAAGCACAAGCCGACATGTGGCACATTGTTAAGAAAATTGGGAATCTGAAACCGTTGTTGGAAAGCAAGTATTTGTTCAAGAGGAGGACTCCGATGTTTGAGGAGTACCATAGGATTATGAGTGAAGATATGAAAAGGGTTTGCTTTTTTGATGATGATGGTTGCTGGGTTGATGACATTTTTGGAGGTTTTGAAATCGGAAGAGAAGAGTGTTGGATCTGTTCTTCTGTGAACTCGATGAAGGAGATGAAATATAGGATTGTAGCAGCTGTCACTTGTGCTTCACTGGGAATTTTGTATTTTCTTTGTTTTTGTACATATCTTTTACGTTTTAACACTTCCTTTCTAAATTTAATCTTAAATCTAAATTAAATAGGGTAAAGTATATGTTTAGTACCCAACTATTATATATTTCCGTTTTGATTACCTAAGTATTAATATTTTAAAATCATATCTAACGTTACATTTTAATTTCATTTTGATTAAAATTGACAGAATTATTGAAGTGACATTTAAAAAAATCAATAATGACATGATATTATTTTACGGTGACACGCCAACATCAACGTTAATTTTTCAATTGTAGGTGGTCGAAATAAAATCAAACTGTAATGTTATAATTTTGAAATAAAAAATAATTGAATGACCAAAATATAACAAAAAATAATTGAGGCATGAAGTTTAACCTATAAAAGTGTTTGATTTCAATTCTTTTTAATATTAATATCAATAGATTCTGCATTTCCCCCCTATTTTACCTACCATAATAGTATATGTTGCTCATCTTTCAAAATCATAAACATGGCCCTAACAACATTTATTCTTTTTTATCTTTTGAATCTGCTACATTTTGATCTCCTTAATTTATTTATGATTAATTTCCAAGTTTTTCCTGTGATTTTATCATTTCTTTTGTTTAATGAATAAAGAACCTAGTATATGTTGCTGATTCGGGAGGCTTTAATTGGTCGAACGTTCATTGTAGAAATCTGTTAGATCGCGAATGGCTGATGGTTGAAGCTTTAAAGAAGCAAATTTCCGGAGTAAGTGTGTCAAGTAACAGAGTCGACAAAATGGAATGGAGTCATGACAAAGGGGGTGTTTTCTCAGTTAAAAAATTGTTTGATCTAATAGTTGATGCGGATGTGGAAGCACCAGAATTTGAGTTCGACAAAATCTGGAAATTGTTTGTTCCCCCGAAGGTAAAAAGGTTTGTCTGGATGCTTAAGATTCATAGATTACCTACCAAAGTATTCCTCAAAAACCGGGGTATGGAGTAGTGGACATGGAGTGCTTATGTTGTTGGTGTGGGGTGGGGCAGTGGGGCTTGAGGAGGTGGATCATCATTTTGTAAACTGCCCTTATATAGCTCAATTCTGGGTTTTGTTCACTCGGCGGTGGAGAATTCCATGGAGTAAACCTTGTACCACTGACCGTTTTTACGATTGGTGCATTTCTATTCAAATCTGTTCGGAACTGAAAAGTATTTGGCTTGTGTAAATTTCGGCTGCCCTCTGGAGTATTTGGTTGAGTAGAAATGATCGTGTGTTTAGTGGAAAGAGTAATTCTCTTACGGATCTAATTTTCATACCTAATTTACGTGCGTTGACTTGGTTAAAGGCGTTTTAATCTAAATTAGTAATCAATGAATCTGTTTGGCGGATTAATCCGATGTACTGTCTCTTGGAGGACTGTTATTCTAGTGGGGGCGTCTCAGACCCGGTAAAGTCGGATTGGTGTTTTACCACTGCTGGTGTTGCAAAAGCAGGGTGGGGTGGCTGCGGGGTGGCTCCGCTCACCCTCTGGAGCATTAAAGGCATTATTCTCGGAGCCTTCTAAGGAGCACAGCACTATAGGTTCAGAATTATCAGCGATCAAGTTGGCTCTCGATGTGTTCTTAGAGGCTGCGTTTTTGTAGGTAAAGGCATTGGTGGTGGAATCTACTTCCCTTATTGCTTGAATTGGATCTCTCATCCCTTGAACCGCCCGTTGAATTTTTTACATATCTTGGATGAAAATGATGAAAAGGTCAATTTGATTGGCACTGTTGTTTTCAAGCGTGCTTCGTATAGTCCTTCGACGGCGGACTGTTTGACTGGCCAAGGGTTGGCTAGACTTGATTTGTTCATGGCTTGGTGGTAGATCTCGGCTGGAGATCCTTCATCTCAAGTTTGAGGAAGTGTTTTATTGATGCGAAAAGGGAAGACCAGGGAACATCAAATCCCTGCAAAGTTTTCTTGATGGCAAGGTTATGAAGGAGCCATCGGACAAGATCAGATTCAAAAAAATTAGCACTTGCAACAGCAGGGATGATGCCTCGCCAGAAATTTTGAACACTGGGACAGTCTCTCAAAACGTGCAAGATTGACTCCTCACCAAGTTTACAAAAGGGGCAGGAAGAGTCCGAGGACATTCCACGATGAACACGTTCACCATTAGTCATGAGTTTTTGCTTCAATGAAAGCCATAAGAAAAGGCGAAGACGTTGCAGAATAGGGAGTGACCAAACTGATTTCCAAATTGGACTAGCATCATGTCAGCAATGCTCGAGTTGTAAACGGTAGGCAGATCCAATGCTGAAGTCACTGTCATTATTGCAGTGCCAAAGAATGGAGTCATCTTTGTCAGATTCAATAGGCGGTCTAACATTAATAATGTGAGCCACTACGAAAGGAGGGCCAAGAGACATGAGTGCCTGAGTATTCCAATAGCCATCAGAGTTTACAAAGTCGTGCACATGCAGGTCATCAGAAATCATATTTGCGTCAAGGGCATAATTATGTAGAGGACCTAAAGAAGGTACCCAATTATCGCTCCAAAACCGACAACTAGTTCCAGTGCCGATCGACCATATGAGAAGGGGAAGAAGGGAATTCCATGCCCTTGAAAGCCCACGCCATAAAGGGCTGCAAATTGCCCGTTGGATGGACGATGAGCAAGCTTCAACTAAATTATATTTTTGTAGGAGAGTTTTGACCCAAAGAGCATTCTTACAAGTCAAGAGATTATACCCCAGTTCCATCATGAAAGCCATGTTTTTCTCATGCATTCGAGGGATTCCAAGGCTGCCTCGGGTCCTTGGTTGGCAGACTGTTTCCCAATTGACAAGTGAGACTTTCGGACCTGTGGGAGAAGAGCCCCAAAGAAAACGGCGGATACAGGCTTCGATGTCCTTACAGACTTGTTTAGGTAGATACATCGTTTACATAAAATAAACTGGGATGACACTGAGAACCGAGTTTGCAGAGTGAGACGGCCAGCTAAAGAAAGTTTGAGCTGCCCAACCCGACAATTTATTCTGTATCATATCAATAATGGAGAAGTTTGAAGCAGTAGGTTGTTTATGGAAAATGGGAACACCCAAATACTAGCCAATTGATTCAACTTCTTGGAAGTCAAGTTTGGAGATAACGGCGATCAACTATATCGATATTAGGCGAAAACCACACTTGAGTCTTAGTTTTACTTACCTTGTGCCCCAGAGAAGTAGCCAAAGTCGAAGAGCACAGAGTTAATGGTGTCGACATGCTGGGGACCTGCTCTAGCATAGAAGACAAGATCATCAGCGAAAAAAAAATGGGAGACACGCAATCCTTGGCGGCCAAAAGTGAATGGCTTCCAAGTACCATTATTAACCGTAGCAGAGATACGGTGGCCCAATCGTTCCATAGCAAGCACAAAGAGATAAGGCGAGAGTTGGTCTCCTTGTCGAATACCGCAATGCGGGGTATTAACACGTGAAAGAGATCCATTCCACTATATCTGAAAAGTGGAAGTGGTGATGCATTGCATGATGATTTGTATGAGACTTCGCGGAAAACCAACCTCAGAAAGGGTATTGTTGGGAAATAAACAAGTAACGAGTAATTTCTATATAACCAGATTAGTGAGAATGCGAAATAAAAGCGGAAAAATAATACCCGAAATTGATAACGGAGTTCAACCAATTTTGCTTACGTCTCCGGACTTCTGCAGATCTTTTACTAGAGAGAAAATTTACAGGAGTTCACAAAACACTCACTACTCACAAGAAAACTCTCTAGTATTGGGAGAAAGAAATGATTTGGGATTTTGGGATGATTTTGAAGCTAAATGGGCTAGGGTATTTATATTTGAAGCTAAATGGGCTAGGGTATTTATAGTTGAAGCTTAGGGACTAATCTTGTAAAATACCCTAAAAAATGCAATAACTAAAATTGCAATTAACCCATTTACATTTTAATTTAAAAATTGGGGCACCGAATTCGGTGCCCCCTTTGTTGAAAATGTGCTGCCTGCGTCCCTCATTTCTATGCCCACCATTTTTGACTTTTCTCCAACAATCTCCCACTTGAGGACTGATTTTAATCTGTCTTCACATCTCGATCGATGCAGCAGCATTTCTAGTCTTGTTATTCTAGCATGCCAACTGAAGTTGAACACAACTTCAGTTTGTCCGTGGTCACCGTCTTTGTCAACATGTCTTCCGGATTTTGAGCTCCAATAATCTTTTCAAGTTTCAAAATCCCATCTTCCAGAAGAGACCGAATAAAATGATATCTCAATTGTATGTGCTTCGTCCTGGAATGAAAGGATGGATTCTTCGCTAGATGGATAGCACTTTGACTGTCGCAATACAAGACATTGTTTTCTTGTTTCTTGCCTAACTCTTCCAAGAAACTTTGGAGCCAAACCATCTCCTTGCTGGCTTCCGTAACAACGACATATTCTGCTTCAGTTGTAGAGAGAGAAACTATCTTCTGTAGTTGAGAAACCCAACTCACTGCAGTTCCTCCTAGAGTATATACATTCCCTGTAGTGCTTCTTCTGATGTCGACATTTCCGGCTAAGTCAGTATCTACATAGCCTGTCAGTATCGTATCTCCACCTTTGAAACAAAGTGTTTTGTTTGTGGTACCCCGTAGATATCTGAGGATCCATTTGACATCTTCCCAGTGTACCTTGCCTGGATTATTCATGTACCTACTAACAGCTCCCACTCCATCAGTAATATCTGGTCTGGTACAAACCATGGCATACATCAGACTTCAAATTATTGAGGCATACAACACCTTCACTATGTGTGCACGTTCTTCCTCCGTCTTTGGTGACTGTTCTTTGGAGAATCTAAAATAAACACCTAAAGGTGTACTTACTGGTTTAGCATCTTGCATGTTGAACCTGGAGAGTACTTTGTTGATGTACTCAGCCTGTGATAACATCAAAGTCCCTGACTTTGTGTTTCTCTTAATCCTCATCCCAAGAATATGCTTTGCAGTGCCCAGATCCTTCATAGCAAACTGCTTCGACAATTTTTGCTTCAAGTGTATAATCTCTTGCATGTCTGAGTCTGCATGTCATCAATGTACAATAATAAAATAATGAAGCTGTTGTCAAACCTCTCGATGTAGTAACAATGATCTACTTGGCATCTGGTAAAACTACTGCTACTCATGAAGCTATCAAACTTCTTGTACCACTGTCTAAGAGCTTGTTTTAAACCATACAAACTCTTATTCAACTTGCATACCATGTTTTTCTTGCTTGCCTCTATGAAGCCTTCTGGTTGTCTCATATAGATTTCTTCCTCTAAATCACCATGAAGGAAAGTTGTCTTTATATCTAACTGCTCAAGATGTAAATTTTCTGCAGCTACAATTTTCAACACTAGTCTGATTGTAGACAATTTTACAACTGGAGAGAAAATTTCATTGTAGTCAATACCTTCCTTTTGTTGAAAACCTTTGATAACCAATATTGCTTTGTAGCGTTTGCTCTCATTGTGCTATTCTTTGATCCTGTAGATCCACTTGTTATGGAGCGCTTTCTTGCCTGGTGGTAATTCAGCTAATTTCCACGTCTGATTTGACATAAGCGAGTCCATCTCATCTTTCATAGAAGACTCCTACTTGACTGAATCCTCCACATGCATTGCTTCATCATAGCACTTTGGTTCACCATTGTTAGTCAGCAACAAGTAGTGTAAAGAAGGCGAATAACACTGGGTTGGTTTAGGAATTCTTGATGAGCGTCTTAGTTCTGGTGTGCCTGGTTCTCCTTGAACTGCTTCAGGACTGATCTGAACATCATTTCTAGAAATCTCCTCAAACTCAGCAAATTCCTTTGTTTCAGCTTCGGTGTTGGAGCTACTTGATTCTATGGTTGATCTGTCTTTGTACATCACATTCTCATTGAAAATGACGTCTCTTCTTCAGATGATCTTCCGATTTTCATAGTCCCAAAATCGATAACCGAACTCATCACCACCATAACCAACAAAGACGCATTTGTTGGACTTGGCATCAAGTTTACTTCTTTCAGTATAATCTATGTGTACATAAGAAATACAACCAAACAATCTTAAGTGTGAAAGGTTTATTTCTTTCTTGCTCCAAACTTCCTCTAGTATTCTGCCATCCAAAGGAACTGAGGGCCCATGGTTGATCAGGTAAGCTGTAGTGTTGATAGCTTCAGCCCATAGAAATTTGGGTAATCCGGCATGTATCCTCATGCTTCTAGCACATTCATTCAGAGTTCTGTTCATGCGCTCTGTTACGCCATTCTGCTGCGGTGTCATGGGAATTGTTGTTTCCATCTTGATCCCATTGTTTACGCAGAAATCTCTGAATCTCCTATTTCTATACTTTCCTCCATTGTCAGACCTCAACCGCTTGACTTTCAGACCAGTCTCATTTTCCACCATGGCCTTCCATTTTCTGAAGGTATCAAAGACTTCTGATTTCTTATTCAGAAAATAAACCCACACGTTCCTTGTTGAATCATCGATGAAGGTGACATAATATAATGAGCCTGCAAGAGATGAAACTAGAGATGGTCCATATACATCAGTATGAACCAACTCTAACTTTTCTGCCTTGGGTGTCTTACCAATCTTTGTAAAGATGACTTTATTTTGTTTTCCAAAGATGTAATCCTCGCATAGTCCGACATCTAAATTCTTTAGATATGACAACTTCCCTTTTGACAAAAGTGTTTTCATCCCTTTCTCGCTCATATGGACAAGCTTTTGGTGCCATAGGTTTGATTTTCCATCAGCATCTGCTGCAACAATGATATTCTCTAAATTTGATGTTACATAGAGAGTACCAGTCTTCTTACCACGAGCAATGACGAGTGCTCCTTTGGTAATTTTCCATTCACAGCCTGAAAAAGTTGTGTTATATCCTTCTCCATCAAGCTGTCCTACAGAAATCAAACTTCTTTTTAGGCCAAGAATATGTCTCACTCCCTTCAGCGTCCAGGTGGTCTGGTTTGACAACTTTAATCGGATGTCTCCTTTTCCGACGATCTTCAAGGTTTCATCATCAGCTAGATGAACCCTCCCAAAATCACCACTGACATATTTCTCTATGATTTCTTGGCATGGGGTGGAGTGGAAAGATGCCCCTGAATCCAAGATCCATGATTCAATCGGACTGTTGACGCTTAGAATCATGGCATCACCTGTCTCCTCTGCCATGTTGGCAGATTCCTGTGTGCCGGTATTTTTCTTCGGTGCTCAACAATCTCTTTTAAGGTGACCCTTTTTGCCGCAGTTATAACAGGTAAAATCTTTCTTTCCCGTTCTTGATTTTCCCCTTTTGGATTTGGATCTGCCACAATTTGAATTTCTTTCTGAAGTTCTCCATCTGGACTCCGTGTGCAAGGCAGAGGAGGTTGATGCTTCATCTGATTCTCTTCGACGAATTTTTTCGCTCAGTACCGTATCCCGGATATCGTCGAATTTTAATTTGCTATTTCCCGACGAGCTGCTGACTGCTGTAACAGTAGTATTCCAACTGTCTGGTAGAGATGATAAGAGAATTAAAGCTCGAACTTCATCATCAAATTCAATCTCCACGAAACTCAACTGGGTTGTGATTGTGTTGAGTTCATTTAGGTGTTGAGCCACTGATGCCCCTTCCGCCATCCGCAAATTGAATAATCGCCTCATCAAATGAACTTTGTTTGAGGCTGATGGTTTCTCATACATACTGGAGAGAGCCGCAATAAGACCCGCCGTGGTATTTTCCCTTGCTATGTTGAAAGCAACATTGCGGGATAACGTCAGTCGGATAACTCCAAGGGCTTGTCTGTCGAGAAGAGCTCAGTCTTCATTCTTCATGTCCTCTGGTTGCTTTTCTGAGAGAGGTTGATATAGATTTTTCTGGTACAGATAATCTTCAATTTGCATCTTCCAAAAGCCAAAGTCTGCACCATTGAACTTCTCTATTTTTACTTTTCCTTCGTCTGCAGCCATCGCTCCCACTCGAATCTGGCTTCGTTTGGATCGTTTTTAACAATTCTTGCGAACCACCGTGTATTAGAACACCTCCGTCGACAAATTCGTATCGTCGACAAAATTTCACTATTCACAAAATTCACTATTTACATGAATAATAATGAATAGTAACCTCACAAAAAATTGACAAAATTCGTAACCAAAAGCTCTAATACCAGTTGTTGGGAATTAAGAAGAGTACGAATAATTTCTCTATAACCAGATTAGTGAGAATGCGAAATAAAAACAGAAAAATAATACTCGAAATTGATAACGGAGTTCAACCAATTTTGCTTACGTCTCCAGACTGTTGCAGATCTTTTACTAGAGAGAAAATTTACAGGTGTTCACAAAACACTCACTACTCACAAGAAAACTCTCTAGTATTGGGAGAAAGAAATGATTTGGGATTTTGGGATGATTTTGAAGCTAAATGGGTAGGGTATTTATAGTTGAAACTTAGGGACTAATCTTGTAAATACCCTAAAAAATGTAATGACTAAAATTATAATTAACCCATTTACATTTTAATTTAAAAATTGGGGCACCGAATTCGGTGCCTCCTTTGTTGAAAATGTGCTGCCTGCGTCCCCCATTTCTATGCCCACCATTTTTTACTTTTCTCCAACAGGTATCTCGGATAAAATCCCATCTAATCCGATCAAAAGCTTTCTCAAAATCTACTTTAATGGTCATCCACCCCTTTTGTCGTTAACTTGTCGCATAGAGTGAATAATTTCCTGGTTGATGAATATATTTTCAGTGATGGAGCATCCCAGAATAAAGCTAGTTTGGCTCGATGAAACTAGAAGCGGGATGATTTGTTAAAGTCGTCGAAAATAAATTTGTTGATGATCTTATATGCAATAGTGCAGAGACTGATTTACCTGAAATCAGCAAAGGTCTCCGACACTTCTTTTTTTGGGATCAAAGTAAGAACCGTTCTATTAAGGGATGGCTCTATCGAGCTACCATTAAAGACTGATTGAACCATATTGCAGACCATATCACCCACAATTGACCATTGAGATCGGAAGAACTTCGTATGTAACCCATCATGGCCTAAGGCTTTGAGGGGCACCATACTAAATAGAGCATCCCGGATTTCATTTTGAGAAGGGATATCAAGAAGAAGTCGCATATCATCATCTGGGATCAATGAAAAGTAGCTCGAGGGAGAGAAAATATCCTGAACCTCTATGTCATTGGCGAACAGCTTTAGAAAATAATTGGATGTCTCATCTTTAAGTTCATCATCGTCATGGACCCATTCTCCCGAAGTGGTTTTGAGCGCAAAGATTCGGTTTCAAGTGGAGCATTGTTTTCCGGTGGAAAAAATTAGTATTGCAGTCACCTTCAGAAGCCCATTGAAGACAAGATTGTTGTTTCCATAAGCATTCTTCAATATCAAGTATTCACTCAAGATCGAGCATTAAATCAGCTTCAAGATAGATTAAATAGCTTTGTGAACCCCTCGGAGAGGAGCCATAACAATCTTTTTTTGTGTGCCAATATATCCAAATGTTGTACGATTACATTCATCAGCAACTTCCGTTATGGTAGCAATGGTTTCTGAAAGAGTATAAGAATGGGTACAATTGTCTTGAACCATCCGGGGAAAATCATCATAGGACAACCAACCAGAGAAATAAAGAAATTTTCGTTGTTTAGAGATAGGCGTAACATTGCCAACCATGAGTAGTAATGGCCGTTGATCTGAACACATGTAGAGGATATGGATAACAATAGATTGAGGGAATTGCTCATCCTATTTTGTATTGCAGAGGACTCGATCAAGTCTGACAGAGACATGACCCCTTGACCAGGTGAACTGAGGTCCTTGGAAGCCCATGTCACGTAAACCATAATCATAGATCATATCTTGAAAGGCTTTGCAAGGCCGAGAAGAATAAGCCCCCATGATGATCACGATAACTAACAGTGGCATTAAAATCACCCAAGATAATCCATGGGTGTTAATGGAGGAAGTTGTTGGAAAAATATGAATGAATTGATCATGACTATTCATGAAAAATAATTATTTCATTTCACCCCAAAAGTCATGTTTTTCATATTAACCTTTTGATTAAAAGGTTATGATTTTTAATCAAATGATTCAGTCATTTTATTTAAAGGTCTTAACCTTTCAATAAATGTATTAACCTTTCAATACAAATTCATCTCCCTATATAAAGGCTAAGTTGTGACATATTTAAACACACAACGTTTTACTATTTTCTTTCAAGTACTTTTCTTTCAATTCTTCGATTCTTCCAAAGTTATTTTCCGGTGATAGATAAAGACAAAGATTGTGTTCGATTGTTCACTACGGTTGTGCTTACTGTTGTGAACGTTTGTTGTTGTATCCTGGGAGACCGACGTCCAACATTACTCAAAGCACCGAAGAGAGGACGAATCTGTCTTAAGGAAACTGTTCATTCAAGCCTCAACAAAACTCTTCTTCTATTATTCAGTTCCATCCGATTACATGTTCTATTTTAATTTCACAATTATTTTTATTATTGAAACGGAATTTTAGATTATAATACTACAACACTATTTTTCAATATTTTGCAACAATCTTAAGACAAATTCCTTGTGTTGTAGTTCAATCTAAACTCAAACATATTATGTTGATAATATATTTAGGTTAATATATATTTCGTTTCATATTATATTTATTATTTTGGTTTTGATTCTGATTACAAAAAAATGTTTGATACTTCATCCAATTCACAGTCTAATGCGATTGTCGCTACACAGACTTAGGCTGCGAGCCAAACGTTACCTATGACCATAAGTCATAATGAAAAGCCTGCGAAATTCAATTGAGATAATTTCAAAACATGGCAACATAAAATGTTGTTTTATTTGTCGACATTGAATCTGGCCAAATTTTTAAAGGATGACCCTCCTACTATTAGAGATGATGAAATGGATACTGCAACCGCATTCAACATTACCGAAGCATGGAAGCACTCTGATTTCCTATGCCGTAACTACATCTTGAATGGTTTATCTGATGCACTTTATGAAGTATACAGCATAAAGAAAAATACTAAGGAACTATGGGAATCATTGGACCATAAATACAAAACTGAAGATGCTGGTGCTAAGAAATTCTTAGTCGCCAAATTCTTAAACTTTGTAATGGTTGATTTTAAAACTGTTGTGAATCAGGTGCAAGAATTCCAACTAATCATTCATGATATTCTCGCAGAAGGGGTGATTATAAGTGAATCCTTTCAGGTGGCGGCCATTATTGAAAAACTTCCGCCTGCTTGGAATGACTTTAAGAATTACCTTAAGCATAAGAGAAAAGAAATGACAATAGAAGATCTGATTGTGAGACTTCGGATTGAAGAAGACAATCGATGTGCGGCTAAAAGGCTAAACAAAACAGCCAATCATAACATTACCAAGGCAAATGTGGTGGAAGTAAAAAATGACTTCAAGAAAAAAACAAGCTCAAATTAAGTCTAAACTAGGACCAAAAGGCGGTGTTTATAAGAAGTAAAAATTCCAAGGGAAATGCTTTAATTGCAATAAGACGGGACACATTTCATCCGAATGTAGGCTTCCAAAAAGGTCCAGAATAAAAGAGACTAATGTTGTGACAAAAATTTCCAAAGAAGTATCTGAACCAGACTTATATGTTGTGGTCTCTGAAGTTAACTTGGTTGATTCAAATCCAAGAGAATGGTGGCTTGATACTGGTGCCACACGCCATATTTGTTGTGACAAGGACTCATTTGCAGAGTTGGTTTCTTGTGAGAAAGGAGAAAAGCTCTATATATGCAATGTTGTAACTTCCAAGATCAAGGGGAAAGGCACTGTAATTTTAAAGATGACTTCTGGCAAAGAGTTGAAACTTCAAAACGTGTTGTATGTGCCTAACATATGAAAGAACCTTGTCTCTAGGACCCTCCTAAGTATACATGGCTTTAGGATGGTGTTTGAATTCCAGAAGTTAGTTTTATCAAAAGGGGGAATATTTGTGGGAATGGGATATATATTGAACAATATGTGGAAACTCAATGTTATCTCTGTAAAAGCTAAAAATATAAATAAGAATGATTCTTCTTCTTCTTCTTCTTCTTCTGTTTATATGATTGAGTCATTAAATATATAGCATGGTAGACTCGGACATGTTAATTATGATACTTTACGTAGATTAATTAACTTAGAACACATTCCCCCATTTCACATTAATTATAATCATAAATATGAAACATGTTTTGAAGTTAAACTAACAAGGTCTTTATTTAAACCCGTTGAAAGAAATACAGAACCTCTTGATCTAATACACAGTGATGTTTGTAACTTAAAATTTGTTCAAACTAGAGGAGGGAATAAATATTTTATTACCTTCATTGATGATAGCACAAAATATTGCTATGTATATTTGCTTAAAACCAACTTAACAAAAGGATTAAGAGGGTGAGAAGTGATCGTGGTGGTTAATATGTTGAACCATTTGGTCAATATTGTGCACAACATGGTATTATTCATGAAGTAACACCATCATACTCTCCTCAATCGAATGGAGTAACAGAGCGGAAAAATCGAACATTAAAGGAAATGATGAACACTATGCTAGGAAGTTCTGGGTTGTCACAGAACATGTGGGGGGAAGATGTCTTATCAGCAAATTACCTTTTAAATAAGGTGCTCCGAAAGAAAAAAGAGACAAGACATCATATGAGTTGTGGATAAGCAAGAAACCTTCCTATAATTACTTGAAAGTGTGGGGTTGTCTTGAGAAGGTAATGGCTCCTTTATCAAAGCAAATGAAAATAGGTCATAAAACAGTGGATTGTGTTTTCATTGGCTATGCTCACCACAACAATGCATATCGATTTTTTGTGCATGAATCAAAGAATCTAGAAATTCACAAGAATACGATATTAGAATCTAAAAATGCCTCATTCTTTGAAAATATATTTCCTTGTAAAATTAGAGAAGTTGACTCAAGTTCAAGGAAACAAACTTTAGAAACTATTAATGAAAATAGTCAAGACTTCCAACAAGAGGTTGAAGTCGAGATAGAGCCAAGAAGAAGTAAAAGGGCATGGGTAGAAAAATCCTTTGGATCGGATTTTCTAACCTATATGCTAGAGATTGTACTTGTAACTTATAGCGAAGCTATATGTTCATCTGAAAGTAATTTTTGGAAAGATGCCATCAAGAGTGAAATTGATTCCATCATGCAAAATCATACGTGGGAATTAGTGGATCTTCCTCATGGAATTAAACCATTAAATTCTAAATGGATTTTCAAACGAAAAATGAAAGCAGATGGAACAATTGATAAGTATAAGGTCATATTGGTTATTAAAGGGTACGTACAAAAGGAAGGTCTTGATTACTTTGATACATATTCACCCGTATCAAGAATAACTTCTATAAAAATGATACTTACAATTATCATTTTACAGAATTTAGAAGTACATCAAATAGATGTTAAGACCACTTTTCTTAATGGAGACCTTGATGAGGAAATTTACATGGAACAATCTGAGGGGTTATGTAGCTCCAGGATAAGAAAAGAAAGTATGTAAGTTGATAAAGTCATTATATGGACTTAAGCAAGCACCAAAGCAATGTCATGAAAAGTTTGATAGTGTTATGGTATCAAATGGATTTAAAATAAATGAGTGTGACAAATGTGTGTATGTCAAAATCACTGTTGATGAATATGTAATCCTATGCCTATATGTTGATGAGATACTCATAATTAGAAGTAACAATGAAATGATAAAACGTACCAAAAATATGTTAAATTCAAAATTTGACATGAAAGATATGAGACTTGCTGACATGATTTTGGGCATCCAAATCAAAAGGTCATCTGAAGGTCTCATATTGACTCAGTCACACTATGTAGACAAGATTCTTGAAAAATTTGGCAAGGATGATTCTGGTGTAGCCAAAACTCCGATAGATACAAGTCAACATCTATTTAAAAAAAGGTGAAAGTTTTAATCAAGTGGAATATGCAAGGATCATAGGCAGTCTAATGTACCTTATGAGTTGCACTAGACCTGATATTGCTTTCACTGTAAATAGTTTAAGCAGATTTATAAGCAATCAAGGATAGAAAAACTGCAAAGCAATTGTAAGGGTATTGAGATATCTCAGATATACTCGAAACTATGGATTGCATTATTCTAGAGATCTTATTGTGTTAGAAGGATTCTCTGATGCCAATTGGATATATGATATTCAAGATACCAAAGGCACAAGTGGTTATATTTTCACTTTGGGATGAGGAGCTTTGTCAAGGAAATCCTCAAGACAAACAATTATAACCAGATCCACGATGGAATCTGAGTTTGTAGCCTTAGAAAAAACTGGAGAAGGGGCAGAATGATTACGAACCATTAGACAATTGATCTCAACTAGAGTTATTTCTATTGATTTTATAAGATCAAAAGATAACATTACAGATCCGTTAACCAAAGGGTTGAATCGAGATCAAGTTGATAAAACATCAAGAAGAATGTGACTAAAGCCCATGAACTATGTGAAGGAAAACCCAACCTAGTTGGCTAGAGATCCTAAGATCTAGGTTCAATGGGACAACCTACTTGCATATAGACCTGGTGAGGTGTAACACCCTAACCCATACCCGACCCGGATACGAGTTCGAGGTGTCACATTGACTTTTCAAAACCTTTACTTGTACAAAATAGCAAGACATTTGAACTTATTTTAAGAAAATAAGATCATATATTGTTCAATTGTGTTTGGTATAAAATTTTGAAAACAAAAGCGTATTTATGAACAATAAAATATGGTATGAACAGTACCGTATGAACAATATCCCAAATGTTAAAATTTCCACATTATAAATAGGGAACAAATACCATTTACATATATATACGTTTAAAATATTCTAAAACTCGATCAGAGAGTATCCAATACAAATCCTTTATTTATTACATGCCAACTGAATTCTTTATAATAAAATACATATAATTCGATTTACATTTCTGATCTGATCTTTGGTAAGGAGAACTGACCTGTCTTGTTACTCTTTGTTTCTCCTTTCGCTTTCCATACCTACGTGTGAAAAAATCACACGCTAAGTCGATGACTTAGTGAGGCATATAAACATATAATGAAAACTTATCTTCTAACAGTGCATAATCATTTAACATCATCATATCAAACAGAATCATATACCTTTGCATGTAATAAATACACTCATGCACATATATCATCCTACAATACCATACATTTTACCAATTAATGCATACTTCATCATATAAATCATATCACGTTTCATATCATTAAAAGTATATACATAACATTCATTGTTATTTCTTTATTTCACCCATGTACACTATTGAGAACAGAGGTATGTGAGTACATTGAGGTTGTGCACTAATGCTGTCACCACAGCTTGTATAAATTCCCTCATGGGGCACCAAACATTTGTTCAGTATTCGTCCCGAAGGACTGCTATATATGTCCCGTAAGACCACTACGTCCCGAAGAACTACGTCCCAAAGGACTACAATACCCTCGACTCTTGGCATGCCAACTACACCTATAGCTCTCATATCATATAACATGGGCATTATCATTTATAACATTTCATATCACTTGTTCTTTCTCTTCTATCACATACCACATGTATGTGTAACCATATATCTCATATCATATCACATGTATCATCAGTACATGTATTCACGTAGATCATTTTATATGGCTTATATCATCTCTCATTTCACATATTCATATAGGCACGTAGTTCACTTACACGTAAAACATTTTCATATGATTCACATTCACATGTCACATAGTTTACATCTTATTCTTATGTCTTCTCATAGACATATATTCATATGTTCACATCACTTATATCATATAACCATGTAATATCATAACTCATTCTCATATGGTTTGTATATGATTCTTGTTATATAACTCATATCACACATAAGTTCATATTATGTAGCATATATCAAATATTCCTGAAATCACATAGATCGTATAGTCACTTCTGTCAATGTCTCCTAGTTTATATACTATTCTCATATTGTACTATAGATCAATGTTATTTAACTTATCCTACTTTTCATCTAATCGCATAAGTTGGTTATACCAATTCTGATATATATATATATATATATATATATATATATATATATATATATATATATATATATATATATATATCTTACTCATGTAATTTATATCCTTTCTCTTGTTATCACATAAATCCTTGCTATTTTATATAGTTCGTGATTCTATAGTCACTTATAATAGCATGTGTCTATTTTATCTCATATCATATAGTTCTTTAACTTATGTCTTATATCACATATTTCTATTATACAACTTATATAATCACATCCACTACTTAAACCAGTTCACATAGCTCGTCACACTAATATGTGTTCACTCAATTCATGTAACATATGCAATAAGTATAACACATGTACCCATTTTCATGTACTCATGCAAACATAAGAATCACAATTCAAATAACATTTTAGGAGTCACTTCTTACCATAGTAACTCCATTATTGGCTCATCGCAAGTCAATGTTCGTTCAATAATATAAGTACAATTAAAATTGCACTCACCTTAGCCTTGCTTTGATTCAATCACAATCCTTTGATTATTCTGGAAACTTGTTTAGGCTCAATATATACATAAATATAACATTTCAAAACAACCATCAGAAGCCTAAACCTTAAACTTCATGTTAATAACTTAAGCTAGTTTTACGAACCATAATTTCATTTTCCATTTAGGGGAACATACTGGAATTTTTCGTTCAAGGGGGGAATCGATGCCCCTTCATAGGGTATCGGTTCCCTCTGCCCAGAAATTGTATTTCAAGCCCGAAAATAATCAATTCTTAAATCAATTCTTCTATTTTAAATCCCTATCATGCCATTAAACTCAACTACCATCACTTAAACCCACTTATATCCATAAAAACCATCTTAAATCTCAAAATCCTATCCCTCATATGAATTTCAATAATCATACCAAATTTTCATCATGTTCTAATTTCAATTCTATCACTTCATATTCTTTAATTAGCATGATGACAAGTCAAATTTAACTTCAAATTCAACTTCAAATTTAACTTATCAACACTTTTCCATGATTTCATATAAAAACTCATTTTCTTTAATCTCTTATAACTTCTTCATCCTTTGATTATAAGACAACTTGAGCTTTCCTTAAGCTTAGTTATCATTTTAATAATCAAAACTCAACCTTTAA
Source organism: Hibiscus syriacus (assembly GCF_006381635.1). NCBI lineage: Eukaryota > Viridiplantae > Streptophyta > Magnoliopsida > Malvales > Malvaceae > Hibiscus > Hibiscus syriacus. Next base: position 350,415 of record NW_024061891.1, read on the forward strand.
TTCAACAAATAATCAATAAAATGGAAAACCCTTACATTTGCCTAGCTTCCACGGGAGAAAGAAGATGAAGAAGGAAGAAGAGTTTGTAGATAACTCTTCCCCACCCCACGATAATCATTCATATAATTGGGGGAAAATATCTTTCATGCTAAATGACCATTTTGCCCTTTAATTCTTTGGATAATTACTATAAACTTTTAGGAAATATTTCCAATTAAATCATTAAACTATTCAACTTTTCCACTTTAATCAACAAATTCCAAATTCCTTATAATTTAGTCACTAACCCGTAGTTTGGGATGTTACAGGGGGTTTTCATCCCCAAGCCCATTCCTATGATGAATACAATGGCTAAAATGTGGATAAGGTTAAGCAATGCTTTTAATGACCAATATGTGTTTCGTTGAACCGAACAACATAAGTCACCTATGTGAGAGTGAAGTGGAGCCGCTTCAAAGAGACTATTGGGGCATAGTTCTCTAAGCTCTTGCAGAACCATGAGATGTCCACGGCTATATGGACATAACCATGAGAACCAAACTCTTGTCAGTATGATATTTGTGCGAGGTATGTCATCGCTTACACAAACGACAGGACAGTTCAAAGACATCATGTCTACTGGACAACCAGTAAGGTAAACATATTTTAAACAATCAAATTCATTCATATGGGGATTGTTGGAAAAATATGAAAGAATTGATCATGACTATTCATGAAAAATAATTAAGTCTTTTCATGAAAAATAGTTATTTCATTTCACCCCAAAAGTCATGACTTTTCATATTAACCTTTTAATCAAAAGGTTATGATTTTTAATCAAATGGTTAAGTCATTTCATTTAAAGGTCTTAACATTTTGTTGACGAAAACGGGTAAAGAAAACGAAAGAACACGAGAATTTTACGAGGTTCGGCAATGTGCTTACGTCCTCGGTGCCTAGGCGGCGCTAGAATTTTTATTCAATGATATTTTACGTCTAGGTTACATCTCTATTTATAATAGAAAATCCTGGTACATAATTACAAAATTAACCATGTACCGTACCGCGGGGGCTGCGCCCCCGCACCCACAACCCACATAATTTGTAACCCCACAACGAGACTTTCTTTGTAAGGACAGTTGATGTTCGCTTCGCTCACTCCGCTCCATCTCCTGTCCTCTTTACTGGTATATTTATGAGCCATACCTAACAAATCTCCACCTTGGCGAATATCCTGCCCCTTGGAAACTTCAATGTGGGTTGGGTTACCTTGCTTCTTTAACAACTCGAAACATTCAACAAGTCCAAGCAATGCTTGAACTTGTCTGTCGTAACTGGCTTGGTGAACATATCAGCGACATTCTCATCAGTATGTACCTTCTGAAACAAAACCTCTCCAGATGCAACCAACTCTCTGATCTTGTGGAACCTTACATCAATATGTTTAGTTCTAACACGATACACCTGATTCTTAGCCAAGTGAATAGCACTTTGATTATCACAAAGCAACTGAACTCCACCTTGTTGAACACCCAACTCCTTCACTAAACCAGTAAGCCATAAAGCTTCTTTGCAGCTTCAGCCGCTGCCATGTATTCAGCTTCAGTTGTAGATAGTGCCACGACAGATTGAACAGTAGACTTCCAGCAAATAGGCCCTCCACCAAGAGTAAACACATACCCTGTCGTAGATCTTCTATTATCCAAGTCACCTGCATAATCTGAATCCACATATCCTACAACCAAAGGATTATCCCGCTGACTCCCAAAAATAATTCCATGTCCCACAGTACCCTTTAAGTACCGAAAGATCCACTTGACTGCTTCCCAATGTTGCTTACCAGGTTTAGACATGTACTTACAAACTTGACTAACAGCATGAGCTAAATCAGGACGAGTACATACCATCGCATACATCAAGCAGCCAACAGCATTAGAATACGGAACCTTTGCCATATCTTCAGCTTCCTTATCTGTCTTGGGGCACTGTTCTGATGAGAGCTTAAAGTGATTCGCCAATGGAGTGCTAACTGGTTTCGCGCTGCTCATCGCAAACCTTTCTAGCATTTTCTCAACATAACCCGTTGAGATAGCCGCAGTTTCCTTGAGTCTCTGTCCCTGCAAATTTCCATTCCAAGAATTTTCTTTGCAGCACCTAAATCTTTCATATCAAATTCCTGACTCAATAAAGTTTTCAAACTGATAACATCATCCATGTTCTTCGCAGCAATCAACATATCATCAACATACAGTAATAGAAAAATAAAATAACCATCATCAAGGCTCTTAACATAGACACAACAATCATACTCACATCGGTTGTAGCCAATCTTGATCATATAGGAGTCAAACCGTTTATACCACTGTCTCGGAGACTGTTTTAACCCGTACAAAGATTTCTTCAATCTGCAAACTAAATGCTCGTTTCCAGGTTGAGTGAAACCTTCAGGTTGCCGCATGTAGATCTGCTCCTCTAAATCACCATGCAAAAAAGCAGTTTAACATCCATCTGCTCTAAATGCAAATCCCAACTAGCCACCAATGCAAGTACTGCGCGGATTGAAGTGTGCCTGACCACAGGAGAAAAGATTTCATCATAATCAACTCCTTTCTGCTGTGAAAAACCCTTCGCTACCAAACGAGCCTTAAACTTATCCCCCTCTTTTTCTGTTACTGCTGGTTTCTTCTTATACACCCATTTGCAACCAATCGGCTTCTTACCCTCAGGAAGGGGAACTAACTCCCATGTGCGATTGTGATTCAAAGACTCCATCTCCTCAACCATGGCTGCCATCCACTTGTCGTTTTCCGACTAGTAACGGCATCATGAAAAGTAACTGGATCATCACTGCTAACAGTAAGTGCAAAAGATACCAAGTCTTCAAAACCCAATCTGTTCGGAGGCTTTATATTCGTCCGTCTCACCCTGTCTCTGGCGAGACTATAATCCTGCAAATCATCCGTAGTGGAACCACCAGAAGTCGATTGAGAAGTTTCTGGTTTCTCAACTGGAAACTGCTCGAAATCTACCACTGTCGTGTCTTGCTTCTGCTGCAACATAGACTGTTCATCAAAAACGACATCTCTACTAATCACAACTTTCTTCGCAACTGGATCCCAGAACTTGAATCCTTTGACACCTTTCTTGTAACCCAGAAAAATGCACTCCTTCGATTTTGCATCAAGTTTGGATCTCTCATCAGCAGGTACATGCACATAAGCAGGACAACCAAAAATCCGTAAGTTATCAAAACTAACATCATGACCAGTCCATACCTCTTCTGCAACTTTCCCAGCCAGCGATGCCCTTGGCGATCTGTTGATAAGGTAACACGCCATGTTAACAGCCTCAGCCCAGAAGTGTTTGGGAAGCCCCGCATTCAACCGCAAACATCTGGCTCTTTCATTCAACGACCTGTTCATTCGTTCCGCAACACCATTCTGTTGTGGTGTCTTGCGCACTGTAAAATGCCTCTGAATCCCATGCTCCTTACAGAATTGTAGGAACTGTGAATCTGTGTACTCCGTACCATTGTCAGACCGCAAACACTTGATTTTCGTCCTGTTTGGTTTTCTACCTCAGCTTTCCACAGCTTGAACTTCTCAAAAACTTCAGATTTCTGTTTCAAAAATACACCCAAACTTTCCGTGAAAAATCATCAATAAAAGTAACATAGTACCTAGATCCACCCAAAGACGATGTCGTGGAAGGCCCCCATACATCAGAATGCACATAATCAAGAATCCCTTGAGTTGTGTGCTTCGCAGTCTTGAAACGGACTTTAGTCTGTTTACCAAGAACACAATACTTGCAAAAATTGAGCTTACAGCTTTTGACACCATGCAACAAGTTTCTCTTGTGTAATTCTGCCATACCACGTTCACTAAGATGAGCAAGGCGCATATGCCACAATTTTGTCGTATCATCACAGGACTCAACAGAGTGAACTCCACCTGCAACGGTACTCCCTAACAATCTGTAGATATTCCCTGCAGTCATCTGCCTTTCATCACAGTCAATGCTCCTTTAACAATCCGAATGGTTTCCCTATCCTCGTCAGCCTTAGGGATAAAACCATTCTTGTGCAAAGTGCCCAAGGAAATCAAATTCTTCTTCAAGTCTGGGATATGTCAAACACCACTCAACGTCCGAACGGAGCCATCGTGCATCTTAATTCTGACATCACCAATACCAATAATATTGCAACATCGATCATCACCCAAATAAACCGAACCAGAATTAACCGGCCTGTATGTCGAAAACCATTCCCTATTTGGCGTGATGTGATAAGAACATCCAGAATCAAGAATCCAAGCATCCGTCAATTGTGTCGTTGAAATAGAAAGCATATCACCCTCACTGCAATCAGAAGTATCATCCTCGACCACGTTCACAGACTTGGATGAGCCATCACGCTTCTCATCAGTCTGCTTTTTCAACTTCGGACAGTCTCGCTTCATATGTCCCGCCTCCTTGCACTTGTAACAGTGAATCGTCTTCTTATCCCTGGATTTGGATGTGGAATTCCGCTTCCCGAACCCTGCCTTCTCTGGCTTCCGTCCACGATCTCGATTACCCTTGACATATAAGCTATCGGCTTGAGAGCTTTCCCCTGCATTCTGCTTCCGCTGGTTGTGAGCCAACAAGGCTGCAGTAATCTCCTCAACGTTGATAGTCTCTTTCCCATATGTAGAGTAGTCACCATGTGTTCGTAAGAGGAAGGCAACGAACACACAGAATCATCGCTCTGTCTTCATCCTCAATTTTCACATCAAGCCGAGCCAGATCAGAAACGATTTGATTGAAGACATTCACGTGTTGCGCCAAATCGTGATCGTCCTGCATCTTCAGCCCATACAGCCGCTGCTTCAGATACAGTTTTGTCGTTAAGGATTTGGACATAAACTGACTTTCCAACTTCCTCCAAATTTCGTCTGGAGACGATAGATGCATGACGTGATACATGACCTCATCCGCCAAGCATAATCGTATGGTTCCTGCCGCTCGCTGCTGCAATTCTTCCCAATCTTCCTCATCCATCGACGCCGGCTTTGTAGGTCGCAAAGCCTTCAAGATCCCTTGCTGCGCCAATAGATCCTTCACCCTCGTTTGCCATAATCCGAAGTTACCCTGACCATCGAATTTCGCGACTTCGAATTTTGCTCCTGACATCTGATACCAATTGTTGACGAAAACGGGTAAAGAAAACGAAAGAACACGAGAATTTTACGAGGTTCGGCAATGTGCTTACGTCCTCGGTGCCTAGGCGGCGCTAGAATTTTATTCAATGATATTTTAGGTCTAGGTTACATCTCTATTTATAATAGAAAATCCTGGTACATAATTACAAAATTAACCATGTACCGTACCGCGGGGGCTGCGCCCCCGCACCCACAACCCACATAATTTGTAACCCCACAACGAGACTTTCTTTGTAAGGACAGTTGATGTTCGCTTCGCTCACTCCGCTCCATCTCCTGTCCTCTTTACTGGTATATTTATGAGCCATACCTAACACATTTCAATAAAGGTCTTAACCTTTCACTACAAATTCCTCTCCCTATATAAAGGCTAAGTTGTGACACATCTAAACACACAACTTTTTACTATTTTCTTTCAAGTACTTTCCTTTTAATTCTCCATTCTTCCAAAGTCATTTTCCGGTGATAGATAAAGACAAAGATTGCGTTCGATTGTTCACTACGATTGTGCTTATTGTTATGAACGTTTGTTGTTGTATCCTGGGAGACCGATGTCCAACGTTACTCAAAGCACCGAGGAGAGAATGAATCTGTCTTAAGGAAACTGTTCATTCAGGCCTAAACAAAACTCTTCTTCTATTATTCAGTTCCATCCGAATACAGGTTCTATTTTAATTTCATAATTTTTTTTATTATTGAAACGAAATTTTAGATTATAATACTACAACACTATTTTTCAATATTTTGCAACAGAAGCTAGATAACGAAGCCAGGGACAAAGATTCTTGCGCTTTGAGGCATTTGGACTGGCATGAACAATAGTGACAAAAGAGGAGCTATGATCAGCGATACAAGTTATTTTGAGGTGAATGAACTGAGAGTGATTGATGAGAGGGACAATCATAACAGTGTCAAACCAGCAAACCCAGATTTCGCCGGAGAATCCAATGGCTTCAATTCGATGAGAGTTAGGGAAACCAAGTTTCTTAATGAGAAGATCAGCTTTCCAGTCACTAATTATCGGTTCAACAAAAGCAATTACATCTGGTTTGTGATCTCGGACATACTGCCGAATAACAGAAGCAAATTTTGGGTGACCACACCCTTGAACATTCCAGCAAAAAAAGTTTACAAATCATTAACAACAAACGGGAGAGATGGAAGCAAAGTTACTAAAGCATGGCTTCCGCATGGCCTACGTTCTGTTGCATTGAGGCAGCTGAGTCAATGGGTTGATACTCATTTGGTCGCACTGCTTGCATTGGCAATTGCTAGGGGTCTGGAGCTAGAGGATGCGCTGTGACAAACTGGTTGGGGTCTGGAATAATGACATGAGCATTAGGAGTATTGTTTTGTAGAATATTAGGACTGGTGTTTTCAGATATGGTGACATTGGAATGTTTATTCTTCTCGAGGATCAAGGTAAGCTGGGAAGGGTCTAGCGCACGGCGAAAGCTGCTGGTTTGGCCAACAAATGATGATTTAGGGTGAAAGATTCGAATGCTCGAAGCAGAAACTGAGAGGGGTTTCCTCGCAGTCATCGGACTCTTGTCTTTCAAATTTTTAGGGTATCTACTAGCGATTTTTCTCGTTGGTTTGGAGACTTGCTTTTCGGATGGAAGATAAGCAATGGTTGCATCTGGTTAGACTCTCAGAGGGGATTCCATGGGTGGAGTATATCGGATGGGCATCAGCAATCAGCGTAAACCTGGAGCCAGAGTTGTTTGTCATGTTCGGGGTAGATTGTTTCTTGGAATTTCGCCGCGTTCGACATTCAACCACCATCCAAGGGCCAAAACGAGGCTCTTCTGTTTGCAGGGCAGCAGGAGTAGCAGACTGGTTTACAGTAGTAGTGCTTGACGGGGTAGGTGTTGGTATAGTAGGGCAATTATCCTTTAGATGTCCATGTGTCGGAACCGTCTTTCGGGTGGACTCGGAATTGGGCTTCGACTTGGATTAAATGAATTGGAATCGTCACCGATCATTTATTTTAGAATAAATGGGTTGATCGGGTACCCTATTTCTTACCTGATCTGTATTTTACCAAAGATGTGTTGGATTCGGGAGTCGGTTACAATCAAGGAAGGGTTGGCACCCTTGAACTGCCTTTTTGGTACTATAAAATTTTCAGTTGTATTTAATTAAGAAAATTATAATTTTAAATTAAAAGATAAAATAACGATCTCAATTACTTACCTCCGATTGATTGAAAATTCCTCAAAAGATAAAATGTGTTAGGAAAAAAATGAAAAATGAAAATATGATAAGGAAAGAAAAAAAAAGTTAAGATAGGGAAGCAAATAAAATAAATAGAATAAATAATAATAATGTATATACCGTAAATAAACAAATAAGAACAATGAAAAATAAATAAATAAATAAATTAATCAATACAAGTATAAAATAAATATAAAGGCAAAAAAAAGTAAATAAAAATACATATATGAAAATAGTAGTAACGATAATAATAATAAAGTAAAATATACATACGTACAATGTAATATAATAAGAAAAACAATCAAATAAAAGTAATTACAATATATAGATTTAAATAATATAAATAAAATACTAGGCGTATACATATATATTATGATAAAATATAGTAACGATATAAAGTATATATATATATATATATAAATTAAAATACTGAAAAAGTAATAAAGAATAAATAAAAAAGGAAAAAAAAGATAATTAAATATATATGATAGTAATATGGGTTATATTGAAACTAAAACAAAATTGATAGCACAATTCGAAAGAAAATTGAAATTGAAAACGAGATTTAAGGGTAAAATCAAAGTTTAAAAAAAATGGAGGGATGAATAAGGGAATTCACCCCTTCTTTGATGGAAACACGTGGACCTTATAGGTCCATGGATTGGGTCCGTCGGTTTTATGGGTTTCATATAAGTTAAAAAAAAATTAATTTCATTTTGCCTCATTTATTTCTTCAGCTCAAAACCGAGCCTTCCCCTACCTCTCTTTTCCTCTCCAACTTTCTTCAACAGCAACGAACAGGGGTCATATGTTCAGGAAAAAACGGTGGTTTTTTTTAAAGAAAAACGGTCTCAGGAGGGTGGATCTAAAGAGATCTCTTCGAAATGCCCCTCCTCGGGTCCTCGACCTTTTCTTTTTTTGGCTTTGAATCAAGAACAAAGGCAATCAAGGCAACATGCATGTATCAAGAACAACTGAAAGGTAAAAATAACACCTTTCTTTTTATTTCCTCTCGAACTTGTTACAAACGCTTCGGGATCACTCTTTCTCTGCTCGTGTCTTTATGGTATTTTTGCGTGTATTTCCTGTGTAAATTACATTAGGGATTACACTGTATTTATAGTGTTCATGTACTCCTGTTTTTGGGTATTTAAATCCTAATAAAATACTAATGGTGGTATCTTGATAATGGCCGAGATTCTCGGAGATTGTTGCGTACACGCGACGGCTGTTAAGAGTCCTCACATATGAGGGTTGCGGTGCCGGTGGAGAGGCGATAGAAGTCTGGTGGGCTTCACGTGTTTCTGCTGGGTTCCTTGGTCTTGGGCTATAGGACAAAATCTGGTGTCTTCAGCTGCCCCTCTTTGCTCATTATCGTGTAACGAAAATGGAGCAAATATTACAAGACACGAATTTTGTCCATATCGAATATCATCTGTTGTAGAGTTGAAATCCAATATTGAAAATGATTCGTCAATCACAAAATGTCTCTGTCGTTGTGAGGTTGAGTTTAAACTGGAAAATTCTGAGTACGAAATCCTTCGTCGTGAAGTTGAAAACGAGCTCAAAGCTTTTGACAAGTAGCCTCTGAATCGTCTTCTGGCTCAAGATACTTCGTCGTGAAGGTGGAACTTGACCTGGAAACTTTGGTGTTGATGTGTTACAGATGACTCCTTCGTCGTGAAGTAAGGTCAACCTGTTAGGGTATGATACCCTTCGTTGTGAAGTTGTTATGTATATGTTTCATTCGTCGTGAAGTTGAGCCTGGGAATTGGACATTCTTCCTCGTGAAGTTAAAATCCAATGTAAGTTGTGCTGTTCCGGGGCCAATATCCTTCATCGTGAAGTTGAAATTGAATCTGAAACTGGTAAATTGTTTGTTGACACCAGCCACCCCTTCGTTGTGAAGTTGAGCTTGTGTTGTCCTGAGTCCAATATCCTTCGCTTTGGCTCTGAAACTGGGAAATGGTTTGTTGACAACCAGCCGTCCATTCGTTGTGAAGTTGAACTTGTGTTGTCTCGAGTCCAATATCATTCGCTGTGAAGTTGAAATTGACTCTGAATGAAACTGAAAAGTTGTTTGTTGATAACCAACCGTCCCTTCGTTGTGAAGTTGAACTTGTGTTGTCTCGAGTGGCACGATATCCTCTGTCGTGGAGTTGAAATCACGGATGTGTGGATTTGATATCCTCCGTTGTGGAGTTGAAATCGTGGATGTGTGGGTACGATATCCTCCGTCACAGAGTTGAAATCGCGAATGGCCCCTTCGTCGTGAAGTTGAGCCTCGACTTGAATATCCTTCGCTGTAAAGTTGAAATCCAAGTATTGAATGTTACGGGTAGACACGATTTCCTTTGCCATGAAGTTGAAAACGTGGATGACCCCTTTATTGTGAAGTTTGGCTTCGAGCTAGATATCCTTCGTCGTGAAGTTGAAATCTACTCTCGAACAAATTGTGTCACTTCGAGTTCAATATCCTTCGCTGCGAAGTTGAAATTGACTCTAGCTAAAACCTGAAAAAGTTATGCATATATGTGATACTATGAATGCAATGCTCTTAGGTGTGCCTAAACTGCATATGCAACATATGTTATTTTGGGTTCTGGAGAGAAATCTCGATCTCCGATTGCATGTCTGGAATCTTGACTCTGGAATCTTGAAGTTCTGATCCCTGATCTTTAATTCTTCAAATGTTCAAATCTGATGTGCACATTCTATTTATTTCTTGATTTGGGAAATGTTTCTCTACCAATCTCAAGTATGTACATGAGCCTTGATCGGCTTCCGAGTACTTGTACTTTTCAATGAATCTTTGTACAGTAATATGCAAATATCTTTTGCATAAGTAAATTAATCATTAAGTTTAAGCTCAATCCAAGATGCTCAAAAGGAATTGGTTTGGAGAAAAAAATATTGTCTTTTATTCATGAGGAAAAAGGAACAAGTAATACATGACATATATTCTGGAAGATGAAGACATGATGAGGTGTAAATGAATGTCTTAGATTTAAATAATGTGGGCACTTCTGAGCTGAAAAGCCGTTAGGTGACATTGAATATAGCCTTTGTCAAAGGATCTTTGAAAATGCGACAACATTCAAGAGAGTGCAACCTTTCTTCAACTCGTTGAGTCTGTGGAAAATTCAGATGCCGGGGAGTTTCAACTGTCTGAATTTCTTGAATTATCTAAATCGCCCTTTCGGGTTTTCAACTTGGACCCATCATTGGTTGCAAGACGCCCTTTGCGGGTTTTCATCTTGAACCCACTTTATTTTTGTTCTTTCTCTTTTTCTTTTGTTCTTTTGTTCTTTTTTTCATTTTTTCAATTTAGGGCGCTCTTTCAGGTTTTCACCCTAAACGTTTTCACTTTTTGTTTTGTTTTTTTTCCGACTTTGGACGCCCTTTCAGGATTTCATCCTAAGCGAAGTATTTATTGACTGCATCCGAATTGATGGGATATGACAGTTCGGGTCCGTCCATTTCCACTAGGACAAAGACTCCTCCGGAGAAGGCCTTTTTCACGACATAAAGTTCTTCCCAATTTGGCGTCCATTTTCCTTGGAAATCTTTATGGACTGACAAAATTCTCTTTAGCACCAGATCTCCTTCACAGAATATTCTCGGGCGTACCTTCTTGTCATGTGCTCGAATCATTCATTTCTGATAGATTTGACCATGGTGAATGGCTTTCAGTCTCTTTTCATCTATCAGATTAAGCTGATCGTATCTGGATTGCACCCATTCTGCGTCATCCAGTTTAACTTCTGTCAATACCCGTAATGACGAAATTTCAACTTCAATAGGAAGCACTGCTTCCATTCCATAAGCTAATAAAAATGGAATTGCCCTAGTCGAGGTTCGTACTGAGGTTCGGTAAGCGAACAAAGCGAAAGGCAACTTCTCATGCCAGTCTTTGTAGGTATCGATCGTCTTCTCCACTATCTTTTTAATGTTTTTGTTTGCTGCTTCTACTGTGCCATTCATCTTTGGTCTGTAGGTAGTAGAATTGTTGTGCTTTATGTTGAATTGCTCACAAGCAGCTTTCATCATTTTATTGTTCAAGTTTGTAGCATTATTGGTAATGATCCTTTCAGGTAAACCATACCGATATATGATCTCTTTCTTCAAAAACTTGCAAATAACGGATTGAGCGACACTGACATAGGAAGCAGCCTTTACCCACTTGGTAAAATAGTCGATGGCTACAAGGATGAAACGATGACCATTCGAAGCCTTTGGATAGATTTGCCCAATAACATCCATGCCCCACATATGCCCATTTGCATGTGCTCCACAAACTCCGTCATGTACTTCTTCCATTATCATTTTTGCCTCTTCAGTATCGACGCACCTTAACAGAACTTGATTATGGCTTTTTCTTATACAAGACCTCCCCATCAAGGACATATCCAGCTGACATCCTTCTAATGGTTCTTTTATCAATTTCAGTGGCTTCCTCTGGATAACTTCGATGCTTGATATACTGCAAAATGTCGTAGTACTAAGGCTTAGTGTCTTTTACTTCTTCAATCAGGTAGCAATGAGCCAGATACTCATACGACTGCATATTAATTGGCATCATTTCAGACTCCCCGCCAACTTTGAATGCGGCTGCCAAGGTAGCCAAGGAGTCAGCCATTTGATTTTCTCTCTTGGCACATAAAGGAAGGTAACTTCATCGAATTCTTCGAGCAGGTTCAGTATTAGCTTCCGGTATTCCATCAGTTTTGCATCTTTGGTTTCCCATTCTCCACGGAGCTAATAGACTACTAATGCTGAATCTTCGTATATCCGCAAGGTCTTTATATTTTACCCCAGTGCAGCTTGAATTCCCAAGACACATGCTTCATACTATGTCATGTTATTGGTACAATCGAAGTTCAGTCTGCTGGTAAATGGGTAGTGACTTCCTTATAGAGATATCAGTGTTACCCCGATGCCATGTCCTAATGCATTTGATGCCCCATCGAAGTACATTCTCCAGGAACTGTCTGTTGAAGTACTTGTTTCTTCTAAAGATAAGGCCATCAAGTATTCGTCTGGGAAATCAATGTCTAATGGCTCATAATTCTCATCGGTTCTGCTTGCCAAGAAATCTGATATGACACTTCCTTTGATTACTTTCTAGCTCACGTACTCGATGTCAAATTCAGACAAGAGCATCTGCCATCGAGCTAACCTTCCAGATAGAGCAGGTACACCCATCATGTACTTTAAAGGGTCTAACTTAGAGATCAGCCAAGTGGTATGATACAACATATATTGTCGGAGTCTTTTTGTAGCCCAGACTAGTGCACAAAAAACCTTCTCGATATGGGGATATCTGACCTCACAATCGGTGAACTTTTTGCTTAGATAGTATATGACTCTTTCCTTTCTTCCGGATTCGTCATGTTGACCCAAAACACACCCCATTGAGTTCTCAAATATGGATAGATAGAAGAACAGAGGTTTGCCTGGGATGGGGGACATTAAGATGGGAGCACGAGACAAGTACTCTTTCACATTTTCGAATGCAATCTGACAGTTTTCATCTCATGCTCCGGGCTGTTCTTTCGGAGAAGGCGAAAGATTGGATCACACTTATCGGTTAATTGAGATATGAACCGAGCTATGTAATTCAATCTGCCCAGAAAACCTCGAACCTCTTTTTATGTTCGAGGTAGAGGTAGATTCTGGATAGCCTTAACTTTGTCAGGATCAATCTCAATGCCTTTTCTACTGACCATGAAGCCTAAAAGTTTCCAGGATGTCACCCCGAAAGTACACTTGCTAGGGTTCAGTCATAGCTGGAACTTCTTCAATCTTTGGAAGAGCTTTCTCAAATGCTCGACATGTTCATTCTCGGTTTGTGCCTTGACAATCATGTCATCGACATAAACCTCGATTTCTTTATGCATCATGTCGTGAAACAGAGTCACCATAGCTCTTTGATATGTTGCCCCAGCATTCTTTAATCCGAAAGGCATCACTTTGTAACAGAAAGTTCCCCGCATTGTAACAAAAGTGGTCTTTTCCATGACTTTAGGGTGCATCTTGATATGATTGTACCCCGAAAATCCATCCATGAATGAAAAGTAGTTATTCCCGGCTGTATTGTCCACCAGAGTGTCTATGTGTGACAGAGGAAAGTTGTCTTTAGGACTTGCCTTGTTAAGGTCCCGGTAATCGACACACATGCGTACTTTCCCGTCCTTCTTCGGTACAGACACTATGTTGGCCACCCACTCCGGATATTTGGCCACTTGAAGAAAATCGGCATCAAATTATTTCTTGACTTCTTCATTGATCTTAATGAGCATTTATGGTCGCATTCTTTGTTGCAAGGGTTTGCATTCTGGTTTGATATGCAGTTTGTGGACTATCATATATGTGTCTAATCCTGGCATGTCTTGATATGACCAAGCGAACACCTCTCTGTACTCCTAAAGTAAGGCTATTAGGTTGTGTCTTGTTTCAGTCGAAAGAGTTGTGCCGATTTTAACCTCCTTTCGATCTTTCTCAGTGCCCAGATTCAAGATTTCGATTGTCTCTTTATGGGGCAGTATTTGTTTATCTTCTTTTTCTACCATTCTCAATAATTCGGTAGGCAAGTTGCACTCCTCTTCGGTGTCGCATTCATCAAATTCCCCGAGACAAATGGAAGATTCAAAATCCACCTCCGGATCAGGATCAGGATCATTAGTGCCTACATTATTGTTATCTGGGGATCTCAAAGAAGGGAAAATGTGCGTGTGTGAGAGGAAAATATCACATACGAAATAGTCAAGAATTAAATTTGAGAGAAAGTAGAAATGAAGTACTGAAGTGAAGAAGATAGACAATGAATTCAAAAGGAAATAAAAGAAAATTTGTTTGCCATGAGAAGAGAAAAGAAAGTGCATCTTTTATTGAACTTAAACATAATGTTTATTAACCCTTACAAAAGATCACCTATTGCCCCGAGTATAGGCAAATAGGGATAGTTCGAATATTACTCTGAAAGACTCTTGTAAACCACAGGTAGTTCTTCGATCGACCAACGGCTAGGCATGAACCCAGGTGGCAGAGGGCATATCCCAAATCTAACTGTGTCGTCAGCATTTCCAGTGGTTATGGCATTGATGATCAGATCTTCCAGAGACGCTCCTAAATCGGATGAGGTGGTCTCAAACACGTAACCACCCGATTTGAATGTATGGCAAAGAGGCTGGAATGTCATGGGTTCCCATTGAAGTTCACTTCCAGTCAGCCTGGCCAGTCTTCTCTCTCGGTTCTTCTGAACTTTCTTTCTTCTTTCATGGTAATTGGGCTGAAAGCCGAGCCCGAACCGGTCTGGCTTTAAAATAGGAAGGACTGGAGCAATCATTCCTTGCAGAAATTTCTCAAACCCTCTTCCAGTCTTGGCACCTCGTCCTAATGTTTGCATGATCTCCATTCTAGTACACTTAGAAAGCCGAGGTATAGGAACCGTTCCTCCTTCTGCCACAAAGGTGGCATTCACAAATTCCAAGGAACAGAATGAACACTCCACCGCTTCCTCTTCTACTTCGATGTATGGGGCCTCCGAGGTCACACTTGCTACAATATATTCCTCAGCATTGATAATTACAAAGGCCCCATCAATAACAAATTTAATTTTTTGGTGCAGTGTGGATGGTACTGCACCAGCTTGATGAATCCATGGCCTTCCCAAAAGACAGTTATAAGAAGGTATGATATCCATCACCAGAAACTCGATATTATAGGTGGCAGGTCCGATGGTTAATGGCACCTCGATCTTGCTAATAACCTCTCTCTTAGTCCTATCAAATGCTCGGACCACGTTCTGACAGGCTCTCATATGAGAGGTATATATTGGCAGCCTCTTCAATGTCACCAAAGGCATCACGTTCAAGGCTGAGCCGTTATCGATCAACACACTCAATAGGGCATGCCCCTTACAATAGGTAGTGATGTGTAATGCCTTAGTTCGGCCTCTTCCTCCGGATGGAATCTCATCATCTGAGAATGAGATGAGATTATCAGCTTGAATATTATTTACCAGTCGATCCATCTTGCTGACTGGTATGTCTTGTGGCACGAACGTTTGATTCAGGATTTTCAACAGTGCCTCCCGATGTGCTTCAGAGCTTGATAAAAATCCCAACATTGAAGTACGTGTTGGCAAGCTGTGGCTACAATACTGTACTCGCTATGCTTCAAAAAATTTGAGGAATTCTTTAGTTTCTTCCCCCTTTATAGGTTCATTGATAGCCAGCACGTCTTCCTTGAAGGGCTCTAATAGTCTTTGCCCCCACCTTGCTATCACATTCTTTGGAAGTACTCACCTGTCATTCGTATTTCCAAGACACTTACCGACTATCCTTGTATTGAAAAGATCGAGGTGCCGTGATCACCACCTTTTCTTGCGGAGTTGCTGTTATCATCTTTGCTTTATGGGTAATAACAAAAGGATTACCCCTACCGAGTCTTTTGTCTGATGATTCTCCGGTAGCGTAAACATCTGCTTCCAGGGAATCCTGAACTTCTTCGTAAAACTCCAACTCTTTCTGGTCCATCATGATCTGGACTAATGTCCTGAATTCAGAGCATTCTTACACTTTATGCCCCTCTTCGTTGTGATAACAACAATAGTTACCACCTTCACCCTTTGCTGCACATAACTGTGGTGTAAGAAGCTCTGCCTTTACCATTTGGCTCCATACCCAAGCCAGAGGAGCTTTGACTTCTGAAACACTAGTTTTAATTCTCCTGCTATTTTCGGTGGTGATTGCATTAATTCTGGTCTCCGGATGACTAGACAAGGGATTCTGGGTAACGTTTGGTGTTTCAGAGTCGAAAGTGATCCAATTCTTGTTCCACATTCATTGTACAAGCCTCTTGAATGCGAGACAACCTTCGATTGAATGCCCATGCATACCACCATGATATTCGCAGTGAGCATTTTCATCATACCATCTCGGATACGGGGGCTTCATCGGATCCATTGGGTAAGGCGACACTACATGAGTGTCGAAGAGTTGTTGATATAACTCTTTATACGTCATGGGAATGGGATCGATCTGCTCCATTTCCCTTTCTTTCTTTGGTTTTCTCTAAGCTTGGTTAAAAGTACCGGTTGGTACAGCTGCAGTGGTTTTTGAGCTTGAGACCGTAATACCCTTGTTGACGTTGTAAGTGTTGACATTGTTGATCTCTCGGTCTATGTTCTTCATAGGAGACTTTTTACTGGAGTCTCCTCCCTCAATCTTTCCTTGTTTAATAGCCAACTCAATCATTTCACCGACCATGACTAGATCTGAGAAATCTCCCGATGTAATTGCCACCAGGTGCCCGAAGTAAGGTGCCTTCAGAGTTTGTACAAACAACTTTCTAGTCTCCTTTTCATCCAAAGGTGGATGAACCTACACAGATAAATCCCTCCATCGCTGTGCATATTGTCAGAAACTCTCATGTGTTTTTTCTCCAGGCTTTGTAACATAACCCGGTCTGGTCTTATATAGTTTATATGCTTGTATTGTTCCAGAAAAGACTTAGCTAAGTCTTTCCATGTCTTGATATGAGTTCGGTTGAGCTGGTTATACCAACGGATAGCTGAACCGGACAGGCTCTCCTGAAAGCAGTGGATCAGGAGTTGGTCATTCCCCCCAAATCCTGTCATTTTCCGACAGAACATAGTGATATGGGTTGATGGGCAGCTGTTCCTATCGAACTTCTCAAACTCAGGAACTTTAAACTTTGGTGGAAGTATCAAATCTAGAACCATGCTCAGCTCCCTTGCATCCACTCCATAATAATCATGGTCCCCTTGGACCATCTTCATTCAATCTTCTAACATACTGATCTTCTCTTCCATCTTTCTTGCTTTGTCATCTTCATTGAAATCCAGGATATTGTAATCAACTGAATGATTATCAGGATTAGTTGTGGAAGTTTGCACTTTTATAGCAAATGATGCTTTTCCTTTGACAGTAGAAGAATTTTCTTATGGTCTAGATAAGATCTCGAGTGAAATAACCACCTGTGGGGTTGGTGATATGGTTACCCCCTCGTATGGACTTCCCCCTACTGAACTAGCTTGCAGTAAACTCGATAACTTGGCCACGATTTGGACGACCAAGGACTCATGATTTTTCTTGATGGACTCCAGAGTGCTCTGACTGTTTTGAGCCATCTTATCTTCCAGTTCTTTTTGCAGTCTTGTCATGTTCTCCTCGAGTTTTTCAATTATGGCCTCCATTTGTCTCTTCTTTGCTTGAGTATTGTGTGGATAATGCGTATTTAATGCTTGCGGTGGTAAACTTGGTGTTTGCTCTTTCTTTTTCTGAGATATGTTATGTTTGTTAATACGAATATAAAAACATGGAAAATATAAAAATAAACATGAAATATAAAATGCAAAGTATGCAATGCATGTTGTATGCAATTTAGAGACATTGATCCAGAAAAATGTCCATTATTATAAATAATTCTTATTTAGACAAAAATGTTTTATCTTGTAAGAGACATAAAAAACAATCAAATGTACGTTCGGATTAAATCCTCTAGACCCCGAACAGCTTCTAGTAGATTGACAAGTCTTTTGCATTCATCTGTCACTGGTTGAATGCCTTGTCGAACGAATCCGACTTCCCTTGCTAGGTCATGAAGATGACGGGCTGCCTTCTGTACTTGTTCTAGGAAATCTCAGATGACTACGTCTCTACCTTTTACCCTTTGTTGTGCTTGCTCTCAACGGAAACGTCACTGTAATCCTCCGTCGAAAGACACTATCTGAAGCTCGTTCACTTGCTTCTTGAACCCATCTACAACTACTTCTAACTCTGCTATTGTCTTTCCATCTTTCTCATGTTGTTTCTCTAAGTCAGTCACCCGGATTCTCAAGCGTTGGTTCTGATGTTGACTGTCTGTCAAGCGCCTTTGAGAAGTTTTCAGCTGTTCATTCTAAGCTTTTTCATCAGGCCCCTCGAACTTCTTTTTCAGACTGTGAGCTTCGTCTTTCCAGTATTCAGAGGTTACTTTCAACTTTGAGTTATCCTTGACTTTATCTTGATACCCCTTTCTCAAATCTTCGAGCTCAAAACGGACACTTTTTTGTTATCTTTGTAGTTTGTCTGCTCTGTCTTTCTGAGAGTCGGCATCTAGCTTCCATTGATAACGTTCAGCTTCAAGTTCCTTAACCCTCTGCTTCAGTTCGTTATTCACAGCTTCAAACTCTGTCTTGGCTATCTTAAGTTCAGAAGGGACAGGCCTAAGATGTTCCTCAATGGTCCCGATGTCTTCACAGTCTGGTACCGGGATATTATCATTTTTTCTCAATCTTCACCCCATATAATCCGGAGTAAGAATGTCTCTGGCAGCTACAACATCCATCCGAAATACTTTCTTCCACGAATCAACTGCTTCTTTGATCATCTTCTTATAACTGTCACCATGAT
Organism: Hibiscus syriacus; assembly: GCF_006381635.1. Classification (NCBI taxonomy): domain Eukaryota; kingdom Viridiplantae; phylum Streptophyta; class Magnoliopsida; order Malvales; family Malvaceae; genus Hibiscus; species Hibiscus syriacus. The sequence continues at coordinate 369,232 of NW_024061891.1, forward strand.
ACACAAACTCTGATCTAGCTAGCCCGCATATTACCGAGACAAACTGACGTGCCCCATACTGTCTAAGTGCTAGCAACGAAGCATACCCAACTGCACCCCAAAGTCCAAGTAAGGTCATCGTATCAGAATCCCCATATCGAAAAAGAACGTCACCGAGGAACAACCAGGGGGCTCTCCAAGTAATATCCCGGTCCTGAAGATGAGTGAAGACCTTCATCCATTTTTCCTTTGTAGCGCCTTCATGCCATTTCATTGTGATGAACTCTACCAAAGGTGAATAGGTGGTGCTAAATCGGCGGTAGGCAACCCCGTTAGTCTTCCAGAAATGGCTGTAAATCCAGACTTGAAGAAGCTGTATACATCCGACTAACCTTCCTCCGCTAGTTCTTCGACAATGGTTGAGAGATCGAAAGGTTTCGGCTAAGATGGCCGGTGCTGGGTTGACTCGCTTTGGGAGTTGTTCAAACAGCTCTACCATAGCAACATCAATGTAACCCAAAGTCTTCGGGAATATAATCAGACCATACAGACCCAGTGCAAACAGGTCTATTGCCTTCCACTCATCGGGATGGTTCTTCATCAGTTGTTTGATATGAAGCCAAGTAATTCCTTCCCCACTGCCTTTACATCGAGCCCGATCAGTTACCCATTTTTGTCAACCCCGGCAACCTTGGCTAGTGCATTCTTGAAAGGCTAGCTTTTAATGTGTTTAAGGTAGGCCCTCTCTAGTCTGATACTTTCATAGTGCATCAGTGTAGTGTACTCTTCAATAGTGGGCACTATGTCCTCCTGATTAAAAGTAAAACAATTGTAACCCGGGTTCTAGGATTGAACCAAAGCTCTTATTAAGGGCTCATCAGTCTTGATATGAAGCAAAAGTGCAATGTCACCGTACTATTGACTGAACTTATGTTTCTGATCATTCTTCCAACTGTCCCAGATATCTCGAAGTTCTTGCATGACACATAATTTTCTTGAAGACTGTCTCCCTTTTCCTTTTGAGTCTTCTCAGACCATAGTCGTACATCAGTGTTTTTAATCTCTTGTATTACAACACCTTTATCCATTAGTTCAGATTATTTTGTGTATTACAAACTCTTTTTTAGGGATCAATGACCTCTTATTATGATGCAAATACTAAAAATATACACAAAGACAAAAAAGTTAGTAAAATAAAAAATAGATAAATAAATATAAAATGACGAAAGGAAAAAATAAAAAAGAAACATGATTAGGGTAAAAATATCTTAGGTTTCGGAATGTGGTTTCGGGGTAGGCTCTAATTTTTCATAGTCTCCCGGTTTAGGTTCTAAAAAACGGTACCCGAGTTCTCCTTGCCGGTGCCCCTTGGGCTTACCAGTCCCTTAGTCCTAAACCCATCACAGGCTTGTGTGGACTAAGTTAAACTCGAGAGAACACATTCCCTTATGTTTATGCGGAGAATAAATTCACACGAAGACATAAGATATATGAATCCCGAAGGCTATTTGCTAGGCATATGCGGTGAATAAATTCACACGAATGCGTCGTTTTCACCCCCACTTAAAACGGGTTTGGTGCTCGGGTTTAGAGCCTTAAGTGAAAAAAACTTTGAATGCTGAAATCATGAGAAAACAATTAGTACAACTATTTACTCGAAAATATAATTAAAAGTAAATAAAACGGATCGAAATTTTACCTTAAAATTTAAACTTACCCTTTTCGTTAAAAAGACAACTGGAAATTACCTTAGCCTGACTCACTTACCTGTCCCCAGTGGAGTCGCCAAGCTGTCGGAATCGTCTTTCGGGTGGACCTGAAATTGGGCTTCGACTTGGATTAAATGAATTGGAGTCGCCACCGATCATTTATTTTAGAATAAATGGGTTGATCGGGTACCCTATTTCTTACCTGATCTACCTTTTACCAAATATGTGTCGGATTCGGGTGTCGGATTCGGGAGTCGGTTACAATCGAGGAAGGGTTAGTACCCTTGAACTGCCCTTTTGATACTATATAATTTTCAATTGTCTTTAATTAAGAAAATTATAATTTTAAATTAAAAGGTAAAATAGCGAGCTCAATTACTTACCTCCGATTGATTGAAAATTCCTCAAAAGATAAAATGTGTTAGGAAAAAAATGAAAAATGAAAATATGATAAGGAAAGAAAAAAAGAAGTTAAGATAGGAAAACAAATAAAATAAAATAGAATAAATAATAATATATATATCATAAATAAACAAATAAGAACAATGAAAAAATAAATTAATTAATTAATCAATACAAGTATAAAATAAATATAAAGGCAAAAAAAAGGTAAATAAAAATACATATATGAAAATAGTAGTAATGATAATAATAATAATAATAAAGTAAAATATACATATGTACAATGTAATATAATAAGAAAAAACAATCAAATAAAAGTAATTACAATATATAGATTTAAATAATATAAATAAAATACTAGCCGTATACATATATATTATGATAAAATATAGTGACGATATAAAGTATATATATATATATATATATATAAATTAAAATACTGAAAAATTAATAAAGAATAAATAAAAAAGAAAAAAAAAGATAATTAAATATACATGATAGTAATATGAGTTATATTGAAACTAAAACAAAATTGATAGCACAATTCGAAAGAAAATTGAAACTGAAAACGAGATTTAAGGGTAAAATCAAAGTTTAAAAAAAATGGAGGGATGAATAAGGGAATTCACCCCTTCTTTGATGGAAACACGTGGACCTTGTAGGTCCATGGATCGGGTCCGTCGGTTTTATGGGTTGCATATAAGTTAAAAAAAATTAATTTCATTTTGCCTCATTTATTTCTTCAGCTCAAAACCGAGCCTTCCCTTACCTCTCTTTTCCTCTCCAACTCTCTTCAACAACAACGAACAGGGGTCATATGTTTAGGAAAAAAAACGGTGGCTTTTTCAAAGAAAAACGGTCTCAGAAGGGTGGATCTAAAGAGATCTCTTCGAAATGCCCCTCCTCGGGTCCTCGACCTTTTCTTTTTTTGGCTTTGAATCAAGAACAAAGGCAATCAAGGCAACATGCATGTATCAAGAACAACTGAAAGGTAAAAATAATACCTTTCTTTTTATTTCCTCTCGAACTTGTTACAAACGCTTCGGGATCACTCTTTCTCTGTTCGTGTCTTTATGGTATTTTCGCGTGTAATTCGTGTGTAAATTACAGTAGGGATTACACTGTATTTATAGTGTTCATGTACACATGTTTTTGGGTATTTAAATCCTAGTAAAATACTAATGCTGATATCTTGATAATGGCCGAGATTCTAGGAGATGGTTGCGTACGCGCGGTGGCTGTTAAGAGTCCTCACATATGAGGGTTGCGGCGCCGGTGGAGAGGCGATAGAAGTCTGTTGGGCTTCACGTGTTTTTGTTGGGTTCCTTGGTCTTGGGCTATAGGACAAAATCTGGTGTCTTCACCATGGCCACAAGAGAAGCAGATGGTTGGGAGGGACTCATACTCAACACGTTGGATAGATCCATTAACAACAATTTTCGAAATCAATGAGCGATGGAGATCAATAGTAACAGCCATGCGAGCGAATATCCCGCGTCGACCACTCTCAGTATGATAATCTACTTTATTATCTAAAGAATATTTTACTGTCTAAAGAATTTTTCGCTAAAAATAGGTGCATCATGTTTCTAACATTATACTTTTAGGTGTCCACTGTTAAGTGACACGAGTCATTCTGATAATTTTGAAATTTTATTTAAAAATTAAAAATATATTTTTGTAAAAAAAAATGCACGCACCCAGCAGAACCCCCGTGCCTTCTCCCCTCCCCCACTCCACTCTTCTATGTCGGTCGGCCGATCGACAATGACCATCATCGACACCGATGTCGACCCCCAATCAAACCTCCATTAACGTTTCGTCATAACATGCCACTATTTGTCGTAGATAAGCGTTCAAAGTTTTGTTGATTTGTAGACCACCATCATCATTTTTTGTCGATTCCATCCTATTTCGACATCCATAAGTCACACTGCTGCCACCATTTGAACCACCGTGCAATTACGACTAAAACTCAATCATTCGATGACGACGATGGTGGCCGGAGATGGTCGATGACCGATGACCGTTTTAGGGTTTTTTATACTTTTAGTAAAAAGTTGAGATTTTTTTAAATAAATTATTTTTTTTATTTTTTATTTTATAATTAAAAATAATTTTTTATTATTAAAAAATAAAAATTAAACAACAGAGACCTAAAAGTATAACTGAGAAAACGTTAGACAATTATTTTTAGCGAAAAATTCTTTAGACACTAAAACGTTTTTCGAGATAAAATTTAGATACTTATTTTTGTATTAAATCAAAATATTAATACTGTTACATTTAAAAAATATCATATATTATTTTAAAATTCTTATATTATAATTTTAATTCTTTAATTTATCTTTAATAATATACTAAAACTTTGATATAGTAATTTAAATTTTTTAACTCCGTCACTGCATGCTTAAGGAAAATATATTACGTAACTTCATGCAATCATTTAAAATGGTTTTTATTATAAATTAATATATTGTGGGCGGCCCCTTTGTTTGTGGCAGCTCCGTACATGGAAAAATTAGACCGGCCGGTTGAACTGGAGATTATATCACGTGTTTAGGTCATGTGGACCCAAACCACCACGTGTTACTCTTAAAATACTAGTCTTATTGACAAGTAATATATATAAAATAACTAAAACAACCTTCATCCTCTTTTTCATTTTCATTTGATATTTTTTAATAACAATCAACCCTCCTACCCATTTATTAGCGAATATAACTCACACGAAAACATCAAAATCAACGAACTTTCCCTGGGACTAGATTAGCCTTCAATTATCTAATAAATTTTTAATACAATTTTAAACTAAATTTAAATACAATTACAAATTAACTAGTTCTTTATTTTTTTTATCATTTTAAAAAATAATTCTTTATTTTTAAAATTTGATAGATTTAAATACAAATACAAATTAATTTCATTCTTTACTGAAAGGGAATTTTCTAAAACACCAAAAGGGAGTGCCCACTTTCTAAAGCACCAAAAGAAAGTGCCCAAAGTAGTAGTTTATTTTCATGTATTATAAATTATGTTTTCTTTCACTTAATTTGTTTTTTTCTCTTTTCTTCTCTCATAACATGCAATGAAAGTACTGATTTTTCCGGCATTGACTATTCTCTGAAAACAAAGCTGACCCAGAACAACAAATCGGTGAGATCAGCTAAACATATAAATATATAGTATATGATATTTTTTGACATTGATTTATTGTTTTAACTTGGATCATGTACATTGGTGTAAACTCGATTCAGCTGTTATATCTTTAATTACCATCACCACGAATCTTTGGAGATATTTGCAGTATCTTTTTGTTAACAAATCTTCATTTAATTCTCTGAATAATACAACTGTTGTGTTTACAGGAATTAAATTACATGACTTTTTTGCTTTATCTGGTTTCTATTTTTTATTCATACTTTCCTTATTTTTGTTGACAGAAATGGTATGGTTGCCTTTTATCTCAGATGTTGATTTGATACACTGATTTTCTACCTGAGAATTTTTTGTTTGTTTGTTTTTCTTTCTTTTTTTCTTTTAATTTTCTTCAGGTTTTTCTTGGGGGTTTTTTAATGTCGAGGATGTTAGTTAGGAGATTTGGTGATTTGGGAGAATAAGTTGAAGCAATATGGTAGGATTTTTTCCCTGAGAATATTGGAATTTTCCTGGGAAACTTTCAGGAATTGGTACTTGTTTGAAGCAAGGTATTTTTTTTGGGGGTAAGAATAGGAAGAACTGGAAGAAAGAGCTGATTGCTGGATTTTGCATTAGAATCCGAGATGAATTTTGAAGAATTTTCAATTCCACAAGGAAAAGAATTCCAGTTTATGGGTTCTTGGATACCAGTAACCCCACAAAAGCCAATCCCCCCGAGATCGAATCCAATCCAGGTAAATGTGCATGGGAACCAGTTTAGAAAAGAAAATTGGCAGGAAATTGCTGGATTACCTACGGGATATGTTCAAGATATCCTAACCTACAATGGAGTTTCTCACAATTTCAACCAGGATCAACATTTTGGCAGTCTAAATTTGGCAAAGAATAACAGAATGATCAATAACATTGCAGGTTCTTATAGACAGGTTCTTCAAACTGGAAGCACAGAATGGAATAATCGTACCTGGGAAAATCTTCTGGCAAACGGAAATGCCACAACTGGTTTCGCCTCTGCAAGCATAGGCAACGGGAACACAGCACCAATTTCAAATTTGCATTCTCGAGAAGATAACTGGAGACATTCTAGTTCACATCAATCTTCGAGTTCAGGCTTCATGACAAATATCAACAGCTTCCTCAAGATGCCACAATGTAAGTTGTAAACCTGTCTAAAGAATGAAAATTGTGCAACTAAGATTACATTTGAATGTCCTTATTTTCCAGAAACAAACATTTTGGCAAAGAAATGTAAATGTAAATGTCATGGCAATTCATTTTACTATACTTCAACTATAGTAGTTTGTATGTAACGGATATAGTTAACAATTATCATGCATCGGATAACTTTTCAGAACTTCATTCAGAAATTAGAAATTTCTCATTATTGTAGAGTGTCATTATATATAAAGCTACTAGAGTTGAGCAACTTTATAAACTAGTGCAGCCCAGAAATTATTGCAGATTCTCATTATTTATAAGGTTACTAGAGTTGAGCAAATTTATGAACTAGTGCAGCCCGTTACAATGCCCTGGAAGACGGAAAACATGTCAACAACATTGGTTCAAACAAATTGCGTCATTCTCGTCTTTAATGTGTTTGTTTATTAAAGGTAACTTTCTTACAGATGAATTTCCGATACCTTCAATGCCAGAGTGCAATTTAAACTCACAAAGGACAGAAGTCGGCGCAGCTTCTTGTTTCACCACCTCATTTCAATCCATGTTAGCAGCACTAAATCAAACTGAGAAGATGGAGAACAAGCAGATCTCCGCAGCACCAACTTCAGCATCAGATGAATGTTCAAATTGTGAGAAGGAAAAGCAGGAAAATTTAATTGCGTGTAATGAAAATGGAGTTTCTCAAAAGAACTGTGAGCTCTTAAATAACGTTGTTGATTCCTCATCTGCTGTCATTTCTGCTCCGATGGAGGAAAAGGACTCTGAAAGGGGAAGTGCCCTAGGCATAGATCTGAATAAGACGCCTCAGCAAAAACCACCTAAACGAAGAAAACACAGACCCAAGGTAATTGTGGAAGGAAAACCCAAAAGTACTCCGAAGTCAGCCGCTGCTAACGTTAACTCCAAAGACAACCAAAATGGGAAGAGGAAGTATGTACGCAAAAAAGGCCTCGCGGAATCAGCAACTGAACATGCAGATTCAACAAAGGAGTCAAGCTCAACCGCTGGAACTCCGGAGAAGTGGAAGCATGTATGGAAGAGAAGCCTGAAAGAATCAGCCAATGAACCAATAGATCCAGCAAACAAATCTGCTCGTGGTACTGGGACAACTGCAACAGGGAAGCACATGCACCAGAGCAACCAGAAAGAATCAATGATTTTACAAGGAGATTGTACAAGAGGCTCTGATCCTAGTGCTCAAGCAACTCAACAAGTAGATCGTATGGAGGAGACTGATCCTTGTCCCGTGCCTGCTCAAAGATCCTGCAGAAGAGTATTGAATTTTGACTTTGAAAACACTGGAAATGGAAGTCCGGCTGATATATTTAATCACCAAGTGACGTTAGAGGGAAGTAAGTCCTTTGAATCCCCAGCCCTGGGGTTTCCTGATGTGGGATACAGTGGGTTTAGAACAAAACTCAGTACACAGACTACTCAACAGAGTGGATTGGCAGTGGAAAACCAGCAACTACAAGGTGAATGTAGTGACCCTGTTTTCTTGAAGAAAATGATGCCAGCTGACTACATGTCCCTGCCAAGTATAACAGCTGCTACTGCCTCTCAACTTCAAGCAAAGGAGACGATGGAAAAAATAAATGCCATGACAAGGAACGTAAACATGTACAATGCTGATTTCAGCCGGAAAAGCTACAGAAATGAGTACAGTTCCACACAACAAGCCTTTCAATTTGTTTCACAAAGGAGAAGCAACTGGGAAAATATTGATGGGACCAAGGAACTCATGTTCAAGAGACAACCTCAATCAGTAGCAGCAGTTTTGTCCAACTCTAATGAAGGTAGGGGATCCAAGAGAGATCACTATCATGCCATTGAGTGGGGACAATTTAGCGGAGCAGGTTCAATGAGTTCATTGCTATCCCAAGGCATATTTGAAGAGGACGAAGGTTACATGAATGGAAGCGGTAATGGGACACCTTTTCTACAGGCTTCAAAAAGAAAGCTGGTTGAGGATGAAACCCATGCATATATTTGTAGAATGCAGTGCCCAATGTCACTTGCTGCAGGACTACTTCAAACAAAAGGCACAGATGGCGTTAATGTAGAACAATTTACATCACTGAGAGATTGTGGAATATCTAACCCCCAATTTCAAAGTGATAACGTAGACAGCAGAAAAAGTGGTGAGTTCATTGAACTTACAAGAGGCAGGTATGTTAACTCTATGGCTAGAGGTGTAACTTCTTCAAAGCAAAATACTTTTTCCCAACTGCATTCAGGCATGGAAAAGGTAGGAAAAACAAATGCGTTAGCTTTGGTCCAAAACGTAGCCATAATCAAGAACCGGAATCTTCTTCTACCAACTACCCCTGAAAAGGTCCCAACACCTCAATTTGGATTCGCCGGCAAAAGATCCCATACCAATGTTTCAGTAAAGAAGAAAAGAGAGCCTGGTCTATCTAGAATAGTTCCATCCAGAACTGGAAAGATGCTGCAAGAAAAGGAAGAAGTGAATGAGAACCAACAGAAATCCATAAAAGCAAGAGGTACTAACAAATCTTTACCCTTTCATCAACTGTTCTTGGTAAAATGTTCTGCGCATCATCACTAAGTCAACTGTTCTTAGTAAAATATGCAGGGCCATCAGCAAAACAGGAATCTCTCAATTCAGTAGAGGAGATGATAAATAGATTCAGGGGTCTCACTCTCGAAGAAAGGAACAACAAGCCCAAAGTAGGAGTACAAAATGCACTTGTTGTATACAACGGAGCTGGAACAGTTGTCCCATATGAGGGGTTTGAGTTGATCAAAAAAAGAAAAGTACGACCTAGAGTGGTCCTTGATCCAGAGACAAATAGGGTATGGAATTTGTTGATGGGGAAAGAGGGAGAAGACATTGGGGACACTGAGAAGGATAAGGAAAAATGGTGGGAAGAAGAAAGGAGAGTTTTTCGCGGAAGAGTTGATTCATTTATAGCACGGATGCATCTTGTACAAGGTACAGCCTGTTACATGTTTGGTCCCAATATTCAATAGTACAAAGACTTCTGCATCTGCTTTCGAGATTAATATGTCACCCTGAACCTTCTGATCATATAATTACAGAATAAAAACCATTAAGAATGTTTTTGTAGAGTAGAAGCATAAGAAACACTGGTATGCCCACATAAACAAGATATAATTGCCTGAGGAAAAAAATACATGATATAAAAAATACCAGCCATATGTAGTACCAAATTGCCAAGCCAGCATAATATTCACTGCTCTAAAACTACTGGATTTTTTTTTCTATCACTTAAAATTACTTCATGGCGAGTCCATATAGTTGACACAGACTTTTCTACCATCTTTAAGACAAGTACTAGCTTGAGAAGAATGCAAATCAAAAGTTAATAATAAATGCTTTCTTGGAGAGAAACGGTTTGGGGGAAGAAATATGTCCCCCACCCCCTAAGTCCTATCAATCTAAAAAATTGCAGTTCCAGCCAAAATAGATAAGCACTTCAAATAATTGAACTGATAATAGAATATTAAATATTTATACTAAAGCTTCAGACTAACATTCTCCTTCCTGTTAACCAGAGTTAACAGAATTCAGATTTTAGAACCTAGCACATATGCAACAAATTACATCAATAAAAATTACCTGAATATTCAACCGCTTACTTGAGTCTTGTAGATTGCAGCATGTGTGCTGACCAAAGTGTGATGAAACCTTGCAGGAGATAGGCGCTTCTCAATATGGAAGGGATCTGTGGTAGATTCTGTAATAGGAGTCTTCCTAACCCAAAATGTTTCAGACCACCTTTCAAGGTAAGTTACTGTGATCATACTGGTACAAATAAACATGAAAACTGAAAGTACAAATAATTTCTTCCCACCTTCCTCCGTGCAGCTCTGCCTTCATGTCTCTGGCAGCAAAGTTTCCTTTGAAGTCATCAAGAAAGACAGACTGCAATGCAGATGGGGTAAAAATACTAATCGAAGAACCAGAAGTCCGTGAATTGAATCCAGGTGAAACCATCAAATGGCATGAAATGCCATTCAGTTGTCAACTTGACAGCCAAAGCTCCATGACTCCCTACAGGTCAACAGATTACCTGAGAAACAGTGAGTATTTAGGTGTAAAGAGAACAAGCTTCACTGGAACGTATGGTCTGAGCTTGGAGGAAGAAGTGCTATCATCACAAGGTTCTTTTGAGTCCTCAGTTATTCAAGCAAACAGAGGATTCAGAACCTACTCAGAAACAGAAGATCCTAGTATGAGATGCAAGCTACGCAACATTCATGGTTCAACTCCTGACCAGATAGAAAACAGTGCCTCATTTGAGGAATTTTACTATTTCGCAAATAGGAGCTCACTGTTTCATGAGGGATTAAAATATAAACAATCAGAAGTTACAGAAGAGGGGCAGGCACCAAGATTGGAAAGAACAGAAAATCTCAAATGGTCTTCCTCATTCAATCAAGATAGCTATTTTAGAAGTCAACTAGAAAAAGCGTTTGGAGTGAGTAGCCATCCACTACACATAACTTTGGAGTCTGAAACATGGCAAGAAGAGGGCCTTGAACCTTTCAGTGAAGAGTGCATGTCTTCCTGGGATTCAACTGGTATTGGGTTCAACAAGCCAAAACTACCTTATCATAGTGGAGGTAAAATCACAGTCCAACACAATGGACAACCAGTAAATCAAAATACGGCCACAACAGCCTTCAGTACCTTATCAGGTGAGCACATGGTGCACCAACAAGAAGTTCATACTAAAAGTAATCAGCTTTGCAACAATCATCAAGAAAAGGGGAAGAAGACCTTCCAATCAGAAAGTGCATCAGTCACAATGCCTCCAACCACTGATGTATTCACTAAGATGCTTAAAAGTACCTCACTGTCTGCTGCAGAGGCCGTCAAACTCACAGAAAGGACTGATGTTGAAAGAATGACTGATTTGGCTAAGGGAAAAGCTATAGAAAGCAGAGAGGTTCAATCTGATGCAAAGGAACTAATGCATTCTTCTGAAAATCAGCATGGAGAAAACAGCAGCTTAAAGCCCAAGAGAAGAAAGGCTCAGGAAGAGAAAAATAATGCAACTGACTGGGACCAGTTAAGGAAGCAGGTGCAAGCCAATGGTTTAGAAAAAGAAAGAAGCAAAGATACTATGGATTCCATGGATTACGAAGCAATGAGAAAAGCTAGTGTTGATGACATTTCTAACACCATCAAAGAAAGAGGGATGAACAACATGTTGGCAGAACGAATCAAGGCATGTAAAATGAATTCAGTTTCTAAGGAACTGATCTTAGCTAGGAGCAGCTCCAGTAGTATTTATTGCGAAACCTTTACTTCATATTCAGAAGCACTTGAAAATTTTGCAGGACTTCTTGGACCGGCTGGTTAGAGAGCATAAAAGAATTGATCTGGAGTGGCTAAGAGATGTTCCACCTGGTAAAGCAAAGTAAGCCATCTCAAAGTTCACCGTTAATTCTTCAACATTATAGTTATCATCTTTATAAAAAACAAAAATCTTCATGGCATCAACTAATCCAGATTGAATAATCACTGATCTCCTGCATCTCTGATGTTAACGTTCAATGCATCTTAAAATTGCTTATGCTGCAGGGATTATCTTTTAAGCATATGGGGATTGGGGCTGAAAAGTGTGGAGTGTGTTCGGCTTTTAACCCTTCACCATCTTGCTTTTCCAGTAAGACTCGACTTTACTTACAATTCTAGTTTGACAAGATCATCAAAACCACTCATATAGTTTCCAACATTTACATTTTCTGAAGGTTGACACAAATGTTGGACGAATAGCAGTTCGGCTAGGATGGGTTCCTCTACAACCGCTGCCCGAATCACTACAGCTGCATCTCCTAGAATTGTGAGTATTAGATATTTAAGTAGCCAACCTCATTTTTTTCCCGCATTGCTTCATTGCTCACAGATGCTAACATGTTCGTCTTAGGTACCCAATACTAGAGTCGATTCAAAAATATCTGTGGCCAAGATTATGCAGACTTGATCAGACAACATTGTAACCTCATAACCCATCTTTAGATAAATGTCTATTCATAAAAAAATTACTGATTTATGCACTATTGGTACAGGTATGAACTACATTATCAAATGATTACATTTGGAAAGGTATTCCATTAGGTTAAATTTTACATCAATGCTTCAGAAATTAGAATCATATTTTGAAGGCCTTTAAGAGCATCAGTATGTTCATGCACTAACATGTTATGTAGGTTTTCTGCACAAAGAGTAAACCAAATTGCAATGCATGTCCAATGAGAGGGGAGTGCAGGCACTTTGCAAGTGCATTTGCAAGGTTAGTGTCCAACCTATTGCCATCTTGTCTTTATAATATCATGATAACTCAGTAAGCTAGAAATAGGTACCGCTCATCAGCATGCATCTGAATTTCCAGACAGAAGCATTAATATCAGAATCTAAGTCTTTAAAGTTTTCTTTGCTCAGTTACTGATTAATAATCATTTACTGATGTTTTACTTTTGTTGTCTACATGAGCCTGTATATATATTTGCTCATCAGTCTGAAAACATGCCAAGCAAGTAGCTTCAACTTCTATTGGCATTCATGATTCAACATTTATCTTCGTTACTTAAAGCAATATAGATCTTAGAGCATCCAAGTAAAATAACTGCTGTAAATTTACTATTTAATTTGGTATTCACAAAGTCATTCCAAAAGACATCTACTGAGATCTAAAATCACAGATAATTAACATGGCCCTGAATTGTGTCATAGGCATCCAATTGATGTGGAAAATATTAATTGTCTTAAACATAAGGGGAGTCAAAGATAGTTCACTATTAATCAAAAAGGATCTGTCTTAAACCTATGAGATTCCCAATAGTGTAGATGCTTCTTTCCACTATGTTTAAAATAAGTGTACATAAAAAAAAACACAAAGTGAGGTGCCAACAAGCTTTCAAGGAAGTCATAAAAAAAATAAGTGTACATAGCTTCAAATCTTTGTAAAAAGCAACACATTCACCTTCAGAACAAAAGAAGACAACTTAGAAGGAATTAATGAAAAAGGTAAAAAAAAAAAAGTTCAGATACTCTTAAAGTCACCTACCTTGGCCTCTGAAAGCTTGAACACTATGTTTCACGCTTGTGTCAACTTTCTTCCATGCAGTGCAAGGCTCGCACTACCAGGGCCTGAAGAGAAAAGTATAGCAAGTCCTAGTGCTCCAATGATGCCGGAGGGAAATCTTATGGGAGCCGTGAATCAAATTCCATTACCTCCACCTGTGCATAACTTGCTTAAAGTAGGGTCTAATGGTGGCAACAGTGAACCTATCATTGAAGAGCCGGCAACACCAGAACTAGAGCACACAGAAGTAACACAGAGCGATATTGAAGATGCATTCTATGAGGATCCTGATGAAATTCCCACAATAAAACTGAACATGGAAGAGTTTACAGCAAACCTACAGCATTACATGCAGGAGAATATGGAACTCCAAGAAGGAGACTTGTCAAAGGCTTTAGTAGCTTTGAATCCTGAAGCTGCTTCTATCTCTACTCCAAAACTGAAGAATGTGAGCAGGCTACGAACAGAACACTATGTGTAAGTGGATATTTCTCTCATCATTATGTAACCGAAGTACCAAATACCAACCTATGATCATGGATAAACCTGTTAATATAATGGTCAAAAAGGCTACATTAACCCAACCAATGTACCAGTGGAATACACTCTAGATAAAAAGTGCTCAGGCAACCTAACTTTCAGATCTAAAAATTGGACTACGGCCACACTTGGAAATTGCTTTAAAAAATAGACTTGAGGGTATAGAGGGAAAAATATTTAGACCACAGAGTTTTGATGACAATTAATCAGTAATTTATAGTATCTACCATGAGCAAGAAAATACATCACATTCTGATAAATAGCTGCAATGATGCAGATATGAGCTTCCAGATACGCATCCTCTCTTGACACAGGTAAGTTATTCGTAAGTTCATTGAAATTTTGAGACTTCAATGCATAACATACTATTCTAATTTCCTTCTTTACAATATTATAGATGAAAAAGCGGGAACCTGATGATCCTAGCCCCTATCTTCTAGCTATATGGACACCGGGTAAGAACAAAACTCAGAATGTCAATCTATATAAAGCAGGCTGAGAGATAAGCACAAAGCTACTCATGCCATTTATAAAATACTTCTGTAAATAGCATACAATGTTAAGATCACACCATAGATAGCCATTGTGTTAAAAAGATATGGCATCATAGTTAGAGTTAAAACTACACATTGAATAGTGTCAGTGAAAGAGATCATTTGAACTACAAAATAATTAGTTGTGCTTCTCTAAACATTCATTTAATAGGAGAAACTGCACACTCATTTCAACCAACAGAACAAAGTTGTGGATCCCAGGAACGAGGAAGATTGTGCAGTGAGAAGACCTGCTTTGCTTGCAATAGCGTAAGAGAAACTAATGCTGAGACAGTCCGAGGAACCATCTTGGTGAGAAAGATTTACATGTATATAAATGTTATGGAAGCAAAATACTCAAATACCTCCAAGATTCCTAACTAATATTAGCGTCACAATTTGCACAGATACCTTGTAGAACTGCAATGAGAGGAAGCTTTCCCCTAAATGGGACGTATTTTCAAGTTAATGAGGTAATCTTGTTCAAGCTATCGACAATTCTGATTCTTAGAAGACTCAGAAGTTAGAATAAAGGGGTAAAGTAGGATCCAGGAAACCAAAACATAGAACTATATCCTAGACAAAATATAGAATATCTTTCAGTATTCAGGAACCAACTTTTTATTGATTCATACATCCCTAGAACATATAATTTATTTAACAATTAGATGCTTATAAGATTAATCTGTTATTACCACACAGGTCTTTGCAGATCATGAATCAAGCCTTGACCCAATCGACGTTCCAAGGGGATGGATCTGGAATTTACCGAGACGAACGGTATACTTTGGAACATCTGTGTCATCAATATTCAAAGGTAAGAAACTACCCACCAAGCTTTTGAACATTAAGATTGTTGTCGCAGATCAGTAATAAAGGAAAAAGGTTACTTACAGAACTAATCTTTGTCTAGTAGGACTTTCAACTGAGGGAATTCAGTACTGCTTTTGGAAAGGTATGAAATCTTAATTTTCATTATTTATCATATATGCATGCAACAAACATCAGCTTCTCATTAGACACACATATAGAAATGGGGGGAAATTTGTTTATTTATTACAACACACACTAACCAAAATATTTCCAACTAGAAAACCAGGTTTTGTATTTTTTTTAACATTTTGAACACCAAAAAAAAGTTATGCATTGAAGAATACAGCTATTGTAAAACATTCCTAGTTCAAAGTCCTTCCAGAAGCATTGCAATTAATACGCAAGGAGATTCAGTTGAAAAACATTTCACACTTTTAAGAACTAGGATGGATGATGATTATGCAAGTATTGAAGATTTATCATGCTTTCACCCATGATCCTTTTAACTGACATAATTTGCAGGGTTTGTTTGTGTAAGGGGATTTGACCAAAAAACAAGAGCACCCCGGCCCCTTATGGCCAGGTTGCACTTTCCTGCGAGCAAGCTGCCCAAGATGAAGACTGAAAACAAGAAATGAACCAGCCATCATACGGAGATGATTGTTACCAAGAGGTACAAGCTAGTGCCAATCCATAAAGGTAACTACAATAGCCAACCAGTTAGCAGAGAAAAATTTGCAGAGTAGCAGAGAAGAAATTTTTTTACTAACATATTGTTGTACACAACTGTTCTTTCTCTATAACATGAGATGCATCCATCCATGTTAGCACAGAAAAAAGAACTTTTATTAGTGAAATTTTTAACCCATGGTAAGTGGGATTAATGTAGTCTGTCAATTTATCAAAACTGTGATTGTTATATTAATTCATGCTCTAAAGAGAGCCATTTTTCAATAAATAGCCAGAAATAATTCTTCCTACTAATGCTCCAATCCATAATACATTCAAGACATGGCAACTTGTGTATCTATGCCACGTGTAGTGTCATGTTATTTTTCATGTCATAATTGTATTTCAGATGTTGCATGCTTTTGAAGTATTTGACATGTTGGACTTAGTGTTATATAAATTTTGACAATCATGTATTATATCATGTTCATATTAATTTTCATGTTGTTTTCATGCCAATACATAAGCATTACATATCGATACTAAAATAGAAAACAAGAATTAACCCTTCAAATGGTTAATATTTCAACAAGCCTTGAAATACCTTGTGCTTATAATATGGTAAAATTATAGTAAATGTCATATACTGGTGAACCTAAGGCATAAAAAGCTTTCTTATCTCTTAATTTCTTCATTGTTGTATCCAGAAGACAATAATTGCTACTTTATTGATGTATCCAGAAGAATAAACCAATTCCATCAACATATAATCACCTTAAACCAATTCCATCAACATATAATCACCTTCTCCAACTAAACAACAACTAAAACGATATCCACGTAGGTTAATGCTGGCTCGAACAATCACATGATGCTTATAAAACTAAAATGATAACCAAATATGATACCGATGGCTCTGACAATCATATGTGTACTCACAGGTTTTAAGAATTAAAGTTTGCCAGAAAGGTTGAAACGTTCTCATTTTTCTAGCTTTTTTCCCTATTGACATTCGACACAAGGAAAATTTTCAGGAACTTAAAGTTCAAGATTAAAAGCTAATACGCAAAAGCTTGCTTAAGAGTTGAGAACTTGTAATTAGTTCATTACCTCATAGAGCTTGAATGCCATATACAACGCCGTCTTCAAGCAGCTTCTCTGCATTAAAATTGAAATGATGGTCAAAGATTAAAGAAAATCAAGCAACTTTGCGTGCAAATATAAGTACACTCGAAAACAACAAACTAAAAGTAATATTATATATACGCACACATAATGAAGTTTTGTCAATTTCTATATCATCATTGTTGCTTAGCCTAATTCAAACTGCAGTTAAAGCATTGTTGCTCAACAGTTATCCTAAGTTCCTAACCCTTTATATGAGCATCAAACGAAAAGCAGGGTATAAACTTCGATTCACTTGACTCGTGCATGCAAACTTATTTTCAAGTAACAAAACATAATAAATCTACTCTTGAATTCATAAGACTTTTTCATCAGCAAAAATATTTTCTGAAAGCTAACAAAAATCAAAAGCAACTTGTGACCACCAAGTATAACTCCTACAATGATTGCAAATACCTCTACTGGACTTCAGCAAAGCCTTATATATACACACAATCATTGAATGCATCGGCGATAACAAAAGTTGATACGACGCATCTCGCATGCACGTATGCATAAATTCTTATCCATCAAAGCAATTGTCCAAAAATCGCACAAGAAGCACATATTAAATAAGTTAAAATCGTAAATGAAAGATTCAACATAAATATCAATTCGAACATTTGTTTAACAAACAATCGACAAACACAGAGAATATCACAAAAGTACTTGGGATATTAGATTTAACAATTTACTTCATCTACAAATTTCCTCTATTTATCAGCAGCGAAAGCAGTATTCAACCCATTACAGTATATCATACAACATTAAAAAAGCAAAAGCTATCTTAGATATTAAACTCAGAAGTACTTTCATTTCATTTTTTTTCTTGTGCGTTTTCTGACCATCAAAACATGGATTAATCTTAAGGCGAAATGGATACATTTGAAAGATATTAGAACATTTGAGGAAAAAAAATAAAAAGGAATCTTAGAATTTATACCCTTCAGTTCGCTTTCTTCTATCTTTGCTCCCAATTTCTCAGAAACCAAACAGCAAATCATTAAACAAGGTTTAAGAGATCATAGGAACAAAATGAACCATAGACTATTAATTTCCTCCAATATCTCAACAAATAAGGATTGCCAGATGATTTAGGGCAAAAACAACAAAAATTTGATCGAGAACAACCTCGAAACATATACCAGAAAAAAGGCTGAATAAAAAAAGACTGAATATCAACAACCTTCATTGATATCATAAAAACGGTTACACAGAAAAGGAAATAATAGGTGGACCAGTGGAGGTGCAGATTCCAGATAATAATAATAATAATAACCATTATTTATCTTTTTCTTGCCTTTTTTAGGTTTTGAATTTTCTTTCTATATTTCTCGGATGGTTTTCTTTTGCCGCCATTTGTTCTTCCCTCCTCTTGCCTGTTTTACTGTGAAACAGCCTTTGCTGCAGTGACGCGTGAATTGCAAGAACCCCTTCTATAACCGTTATGTTATGAACACGTGTTCCACCATCTTCATCTGGCCCATGTTTATAAATAACCCTCTATCGTTTGATATTGAATCGTTCACACCTTTGATATTTTTAGTGTCCGAATCCGAGACTTTAGGAAATAATAAAAATTACTTTACCATCGAAGTCGTTTGATTCGTGAAATTTTATATGCCCATATTTGATTTTGGCTGGATTCGTTTTTTATATAAAATATAAAAAATATTTTATTTTAAATTGATTTTTATCTACTAAATTTAAAATGGAAACTTATTTTCAGTTCAGATATAGTTGAATTCTAACTCTTAATCATGTCCAATAAACTGAACTGTAGTTTATATTAATCATGAAGATTAGTTAACAACCATAAAACTTGTTCTTTAAAGATGTGGTCTTCAAATACGCTTTTAACCTATGTTTTTAAGTTTGTTCTTTCATAAAGTTATCAGCTTTATATTCGTTTTGGTTGCTTCCAGATTGTTGTTCTGAATTGGAGGCTGATGCCATGAATAAGATGTTACATCGAACCGAATTAGGTCAAATAAAATTAATTAATTTTTTTAATTATTAAGTAAATTGAATTGTTTTTAAAAAATTATTAACTAAATCGAATAAAGTTTGATTAGTTTAGTAACTTTTTAAACTAATGCAAATTTATTATAAGTTTTTTAATTAGATTAATTTGTATTTAACTTGGATGTTTTCCATTTAAAATTAAATTTTTATTGGTTTTTGAAATTTTAATTAATTTAGTGTGGTTAAAAAAATAACTGAATCTTGATTCTTAACAAGCCTTCGCTTAAAATATATACAGAAATAAGATCCACTTGCGATTAAAAAATCAATATTTTATTTTATTTTTGTTTGGTCTCTTCAAAAAAAATATTTTTTAATATTTTTAGTTGAGTCCTTTCTAAAATTTTAATATTTAGTCCAAGTTGTTACCGGTTGAACTGATTCTATACCGGGCCAGGCCAACATCTCGCGTGTTAATACTACCATCCATCAGTCAACAGGATATTGCATATTACTCTAATACTACCATCCATTGTCTCAAATTTCAACATCCAAAAACATCAGTGTCATAGTCATGAAGAACAACTCCATATGTGTAATGCTCTTATGATTTACAATCAAGTCTTTGACAGAGATTCAGTACATATACACTAATACGACAGCTCGACAAATGAATCGATTGTCCATAGAAGTATAACAACTATTACCCTAAGTCAGAGAAACGATCTTTACCGAAGTATTCGGGTACATGAATCTGGTGGTTGCACCACCTATTTAGCTTCAACAGCCAATTCCAAATTATGGCCATTAGAGAAGATGAAAATGTAACCATAAATCAATTAGGCACACAACTCGGTTACCTCACACAATGTACGTCTTTATGGAACTCTTTGGACCGCGTTTTCTTCTCGGGTTACCGGTGATCATACAGGAGAAGGCATTGACGAGCTCGGAATCCTCTTCGGTTGTCAAAATCTTCGCTGCACTCGGGTCCGCGAGTATAAGTTTTGCCACAAGATATCCTGCAATAGACCAGGTTTGGAACAGTCTCGATTGTTTTCCGATGAACCTTGCTTTTTTAGTATCATAGTACTCGGGCCATTTGTCCCTGGATAACCGTTTCTCAGCAACTGAAACAGCTTTTGCAGCAATCTCAGGTCTATTCATCTTCACGCATGCAACTGCGAACTGTATGATGGGATTTGAGTATCAGAGTTTCATCCATTGATTGCAAAGCTTACACCCAAAACAACCATCTTTCTTCGATATAATATCTTTTAATATTAGCTATAAATATTCTAAACATAATAAATAATGCAACAATACCTACAGCTAAACGTCAGCCAGACTGGTATCTACAAATTGAGCCACGGTTCGACCAAATATACACAGCATCAACAATTTTCCTGATATATAGAAATATCTATAATTTCGATGGTCATCTACAATTACATAGGGAAGCCTGAAAACCCTCAAAATTTCGAGACCTTGAATGCAAACCTAAGAACCGGATGTTAACAATGAAATTTAGAGAAATTAAATGAATGCCACCATTACTAACCTGCCAGAGTAGAGTCGGCCAGGAACCACCATTGTGGTAAGACCAAGGCCTGCATTAAACAAATATGCAATTAAAATGCTGATGCCGATAAAAAATAAGAAAATTATTATACTTAAGGGAAATATGTTACGTGTTCTTCGGATCACAGCCTGTAATAATCTGCCACTCCTGACCTTCAAGGGCTGGGTAACAGATCTTAAATGGCATTTCTGCCACCAAATCCGTCCATTTAGCTTCAATAAAATCCAATATTGCATGCGACTGAGTGGTTGTTGCAAGACCACTTACAACAGCCCACAAATTTCCAAGAGAAAAGAATCGAAAATCCATATGAGCTGGTTGTAAGTTCCCAATCAGGTAACCTCCTTTATTAGGCATCCATTCCACCAACCAAGGAGAGATTTGATCAGGATAAATATTGAACTTATTAACGGCGTCATATGAATACTCTTCAGTCTTGTAACGGTAAATCTCATTAAGCTTTCTCATATCAATCCAGTAATATTCTCGGATATGAAATGACAGAGCAACCAGACGGTTATTCAATGCTCGAAGAAGATCAGCTGATCCATCCTCCAGAGTAAGCATTTCACGTGCACATAACAATGCTGAATAGAAAAGTGACTACAGGAATGCAAAATCATCTGAATATCAGGTTCATTTTCACACTGATTTAAACTCCTCATGCATACAAAGAATGTAAATTTTTTATTCTAAATGTCACCAATCCATGCACATCAAAGTAAACACACTATCCGTAAACTCAACCAACTTGCGACAAAAATCAAAGGGAAGCCAGGTATTTATGGCAATTCTCGGAACAAATTTTGAAGGACATTTTCTTGAAATAAAATAAATGCAACTTTCCAACTATAGTGTTTTTATATTTTATCCCATAGGAACTTTTATAAAGAAAAAACCAAGTGCCAAAAGGCAAAGTTGTTCTAGAACTTATTTTTCATTTACCTGAATTTCCAGAGGGTGTCCATGAATTCCCATGCGGCGATCTATCATACAAGAACCATCAGTAACCAACAATGTAGGAAACATATCAAAACCATCAGCAAGGCACAGCCGCAGAATCATCTTGATTCCGGTTTGGATATCAACTCTCTCCTGAACTGAAAGGTCGCCCGAACATTTGCCATATGCTCGTAATAATATAATCCACCACAATCCTTCAATTGAAAGAGGTTGTTCATTGTAGCAAAGCATTCCAATGAATGAAATATAAAATAGAAACTCTTTCTAGACTTTTTTAATTTTTTACCAGAATCAACAGGTGCAACACGGCCAATAGCTGCCTCTCCGAAATCGGGATCCAATACTTCCTCTGTTGCTGAATCATCACCATCAAGAGGAACTGTGCGCACTTTAAAACTTGCAGGCATCAGTCCCTGACCAGGGCTATGACAGTCCATTGTTTTTTCCCAACTCTACTACGAGCAAGTATTCAATAAATTAAAAAATATAAGGAAAAAACCAAGGAGTTTATATATTAGTAGGACACAAATTCAAACAACTTTACACACAAATTTGTCGAATGCATATAGATCCAGATGCATGTCGAGAACCGCACGTACACAGATGAAGAGGGAACCTATCCCACATCTCAATTTGATATTATTGCATATATGAGTTGTCACAGTGGTTCCAACACAAGAAGTTTACACATGTGGAATTACATTTTTAATTGTTCTCATCCACGGCCACTTAAAAGAAGAGTTCATTTTGCTACATGAACCAAATTTTGACATAATATTGACCATAATAAAAGCAAGACCATTAGAGCTGAATCCTTTAATGATACTGATCATGCTATCAATTAAAAGATTACATGATCATAGATATCAACATGTTTAAATCCATATTTATACTCACTTTAGCTATTTCTATACCCTCCGTTGCTATTGAATACTAACTTAATATAGGAAGATAAGAGGTAAATAACCTCAACGGCAGAAGCAGCATCGAAGTGCTTATGTCACCAGACATTTCTTTATCTATAGGAAAAGTCAATTGGCAAATCTATTTCACCTAGTAGTGCTAAGTAGAGAAGTACCTGCTTTCTACTATGGGTGTAACCAGCAAGGAAACAAAGCTTTAGGAATATGTGAACCACTTATAGATATATACCGGAAATGATTAGGCAGTAAGAAAGAAAAGTGAATCACAAATGAATTAATCATCATGAAATTTAATAATGAAAAATAATCATCAAACTTAAAGAGAATCAACTTAAAGAAGAAACAGTCGCCATATAATGGTGTTGGCAGACTGACCCAAACTTGCTAGGACAATTTTTGCTTTGATCCTAAGTAAACACACAAAGGCACTCAGTTGTCCTTGTAAAGGAATCAGAAGTGAAGAAATAATTTATCAATACATCGAAAGATACACCAAAAAGTAAAATTACCATCAGAAATTGTCAATACAATAATCATACTAGTGGATATGAAATTACCTGTAACTGAAGTGTGTGAAGTATGAAGTTCCGAACAATTTCATACTCTCCTTTTAACAGAAAAGCAATACCAGAAGGTATGAAGTCGCGAATAAAGACTTGGTCGTAATTCAACACATTGGAACATGTGGGATCATTGGCAGCAATAGTTCCTACAGGACTTCCACAATAATAAACCATGGAAGCACGCAGTAACTCCCACGCTTCTTCCTCGATAGAATCTACACTAGCTGCCGCAAAGGTGCTTGTCCCTGTTCCAGTTTTATCATTTGACATTGAGACTTTGTTTTCCCTCTTCAATTTCTCAATATCCTCGAACTCCAGATTGTTTTGCGAGTTTATTGAACCATTAAGATTAAATTTCTTTGCACTATCCACAAACCACGCAGCATTTCCTTCATCTGTATCTATTCCACCCACACTTTCAGCCTGCTGGCATTTGCAACTAAGAAGCTTCAATCTGTCAATTGCTGTATCCCTATATAAACCACCACCTAGTCGCTTACACCTATAGCTTCCTATTTGACATCCCGACATACTTGAACACTTCAAGGACCGCAAATACCTTGGGCCCTTTTTCTCCGCAGACTTAATATGGCATCTAGAGTAAAATACTGAATCCAAATTGCTAGAAAACAGATCACTACTTAAAAACTGAGGTGCAGCCCCAGAAAAAACGTGTCCAACTGTCTCCATAGTTCCCATCGACATGATGCTAATCAAATAAAAGGCACTGTATTGAAAGTAAGCTCCTTCTAATCAAACAAATCCAGAAGCTTCACTTCAAATCAAGATGCTGAAACCTTAAATCAATGACAAAAAGATCAAAGGATACAATCAATTTATACTACATTAAAAAAATCACAAAAAACAGCAAGAGGAGGAAAACACGTACACGCATGAACATTACATGTTTAGGACCACAAAAGAATGTGCATACATATGTATATAAAAATATCATGAAAATAATTCATCAAGTAACATGCAGAATGGAAATTAAAGAAAAATAAAAATAATTTTACATAATCAAACTACTCTACAACAGGCCAGGAGCAAAACTCAATTGAAATCATCGATGCAGATGTGGGGAGAAAAGTACAGTAATTTAGATTCTTCAAAGCATTTCAAAACGTTCCTAAGAGACAAATGCATGAAAAACACATTAATTAACTGATCAAATAGAAACCAAATCATATATAATATATCTTACACAAAAGCCCAGGAACAAAGTTCAAATGAAATTATCAATATCCAGATGAAAAAGAACAAGCCAATAAATTTATAATTTTCGAAGCGTTTAAAAATATTCCAAAAAGAATTACAAATCCCAGCATGCAAACAGAAAACCCAGATCGAATTGTATAGAATTACACAGGGGAAAAATAGCTAACCTTGGTGGGTCTGATTCATGAAGGAGATGAAAAATCGGAGAGAAGACGAGACAGTTTAGTTATGGAAGAAAAAGGATTGGGAAATGTCTCTTTCAAACAATTTGTGTGTACCAAAAGTAATCACGCTATCATTTTGTTGGGTAAAAATAATGGAACCATACAATCATTTTCAAAAGTAAAGGAGATGGATATCTTACGTGGCCCAGCTTGGTAAATCAAATAATGACATAAATTTAATTTAAGGTCCGTCGATGGTGTCTTCCGACATCGATTTTCTAAGTCTATCCGATGATGTTCTCGTCCTTGGTCCAACTATCGTCCTTTTTTTCTCCTTCCGACGGCTAGAGACCTAGAGTTCTTTGTTTCTTGGGTTCACATTCGGACCAATTTTGGGCATATGTGTTTTTGTTTTTGGGCTTTAATAGGACCCGAATCACATGGACTACAGCTATATACCCAATGTAATTATTTACTTTAAAGGTAAAGTACACAAATGATCTCCTGATTATAAGATATTACTTTTTGAGTCTCTCAATTATTAAAAATTATAAAATGATTTCTTAACTATAAGACGTTACTTTGTTGAGTCTCTTGATAATTAAAAGTTACAAAATAGTCACCTGACTATTCATATCTTCCAAACTCATCCTTTTTCTGTTAAAGTTGGTGGTAGTCTAATCTGAACATTAACATGTTCAGTTGGGATATGATAAAATATGATCTGAAAATCGTTTGATATGTATTTTGTGGATCAACTCTCGATTTATATTATGTCGTCGAGTCAG
The DNA here is from genome assembly GCF_006381635.1 of Hibiscus syriacus. Classification (NCBI taxonomy): domain Eukaryota; kingdom Viridiplantae; phylum Streptophyta; class Magnoliopsida; order Malvales; family Malvaceae; genus Hibiscus; species Hibiscus syriacus. Next base: position 394,624 of record NW_024061891.1, read on the forward strand.
TGTTTGAAACATTATGTTATCAAACAAGTGTTCCAAAGCAATAACAGTGCCAGTAAACATCCTTAAAATATGATTTTATTATATCCCGATCATCATGTTAATTTTCAACTCAGACGGTCGTCAATTTTATTAACAAAAATGATGAGTTTGTAATAAATGAATAATTAGGTTATAACAAAAATGATGAGTTTGTAATAAATGAATAATTAGGTTATCATTTTGTAACTTTTAATAGTCGATGACTCAACAAAACAATATCATATAATTGAGGTACTATTTTATAATTTTTAATAATCAAAAACTCAATAAAACAACACTATATAATCGGGGACCATTTGTATATTTTACCATACTTTTAAATGAATGTATTAAAAATATATATATTTTATGATTTTTTTTGTTTTTTTCTTAATAAAATTAATATATATATAGGAAAAAATTAGAGATGTGGTGAGTATTCAATCGAGTCAAATAAATTTCTTTTAAGTTATTCGAGTTGACAAGTTGTATTTTAGAACTCGAACTTAACTTGAAAATTTTTTAGTCAAGTCGATTTTAAGATGGACACATACATATTACGTACATAAACATGTATAATATAATATGGGTTAAAATGAAATAAATGCAAAAACTGCAGGTCAAAATTGAGGAACACAAATGAATAACCAAGGAACAAAGTGAGTTAAATGCTAAATATAAGGCTGGAATTTGAAATACTAAAACATAAATTGCGGAAATAAAGGGTGATGAAATATAAATAAAAAAAATTAGCGAAACTCAAATAATGCAACCATTATTAAAACAGGACTAAACTAAATGTAAATCACAGTGCGTAAATAGATAAATATGAAAAATAATTGGGCAGAAAAATAAATAGCATAAAGTTAAAGGAAGAAATGTAAAAACAGTAAGTAAATGGCATAAATGAAAATCACACAAAATTAAATAAATACCAAAATTTAAGGATGATCTTGAAATAAATAAAAAACTTAAAAGGGTGAAACAATAAATAAAGATGAAAAATAAACGAACGAAATGTACGAAGGAACAAAGACCAAAAGTGAGAATATCCCATTAAATAAGAACACTTGCGCGGGTCAGACGTGCCACTGTTTCTTTAAGGGTAAACTACACAAATGGTCACTTAACGTTACTAAAGTAATGAAATGATGAGGTGGACATTTAAATAAGGTAACTTGCTGTCCAATGGTCAAAATAATCAGTCAAATATCATTCAACATTGTCGTCGTTGTCGTCTCCTTCTTCTTCTTTACAGCTTCAATCCCCCAAAACCCATGACTCAATCTTCAAACAGCATCGATTCCAAACAAACTCATTTCATATTCTCCAATAACAATTTTCCCGTAAAAGTTGTGTCCAATACGCATCAACAATAAAGAGCTCCAAAAATCTTCCCCAGAGAAAATCCACCACCCTACTTCAGCTGAACTTCATATCTAACTCTGTAATTACAAGTAAAGAGAGTGCAGAAATTTGTGACAGAGATTTGTAGAATTTGGAATCAAAATAATCAGAGGATAAGCAATGATCAAAACACGTTATCGAAGGCAATAACATGAAAATGAAAATGGACAAAAGGCCATTATATTAAGTACTGATATCATGTTCTTTGATTTGTATTCTCTGGATAATCTACACAAGATAACCAAGAGAAAAATGCAATTTACCAGAACATTGAAATGAAATTAAATAATAAAAAATGCATGGATTAGTTATCGATAAATTCTTAGAAATCATGCAGGAAATAATAACAATATTGATGATGAAGGTTTGAATATTGCGAGATTGTCACATGAATGTAGCCACAAAATGAGAGGGAAAATAAGGGAATAAAAAGACTCAGAATCTTATTTTCTTGGAGACGACATTTTATCAAATCAAAGCTTTGATTTAATGATAAAAAATTCTCTCTTTTTGAGTGAGAGTCGGATGTACAGAGGCATTTTCTTTTCGTGAAATTATGGCGAATTACCATACAAGATGGGTTTGTTTGAAATCAGCTTATTTAACAGTCCACGTCATCATTATGTTTATCTTAGGTGGTGTTTGTTTTTGCAGAGGTAAAAGGTCTGCAGTCTGCGGACCACATCTGCAGGCATCTGCAGCAGAAGAGGTGGACCAAAAGTCTGCAGTCTGCAAGAAGAACTGTTTGTTTTTTAACGTCTGCAGACTGCTAAAATAAACTGAAATATAAATAAACTGATTTTTAAACTTAAAAGAGTTTTGCAATACTGAGATTTAAATAATTTTAGTTTTACAATACTGAAATTTAAATAATTCATACAACTACAATAATAAATTTTTTAGAAAAACAAACAACACCTTATTAATTCTATTATAAGTTTCACATAATCACATGTATTATTAGTTTTATAAGTTTTATAGAATAAAATTTATAAATGATCATTAAATTATATGATTCTATTTAAATATGCAATTATGTAATACTTTTAATTTTTTTAAATATATATTTTTATTTTATAATTATATGATATTTTTAGAAAAAATTTTTTAATTTATAAAATTATTTTATGATTATTTTTATTTAATTGTGATTATATTTTAAAATTTTAAAAACATAATTTATAATTTTTTTATATTTAAAATCTTAATTATCAAACAATGAAATCATTTTTTATTAAGCATCGTGATTTAAATACTTACATTTTGTATAAAAAGTTTAAATATAATTTAAAAATAACAAATCCAAAAAATATTATATTTAAACTTAAATCAAAATAATTAAAATAAATAAAATTTAAATAATATATAAAATATATATGATAAAATTAAATATCTATAATATATTTAAAAATTAATATTTAATTTATTTAAAAAATTAATTTTAAAATTAATATCTATAATATAATATTAAAAATTAATATTTAATTTATTAAAAAATTAATATTAAAATTAAAATCAAATATAATATATATAAATTAAATATAAACCTCTTTGAAGAGGTTAGAAGACGTCTACAAACATAAGGTCACGTCTGCGCCGTGCAGACCACGCGCAGACGTTAGAAGAGCTTCTGTCTTCTAAAAAACAAACGGTCTGCGAAGCTCAATGTAATAAATTGAGACCTTACACAGTAAAAACAAACATCATCTTAATAACGTCTCGATTTATTACAAATTGAGAATGCTAGTGATTCATTTGTTTATTTTGAAACTTCAGTTAGGCCTGTAAATGAACTGAACGTTCAGCGAACCGTTCATGAACCGTGCGGCGGGAAGTTCGTTTATGTGCGTGTATTTATTAAATGAACGAACATGAACAAGATTTTGTGTTCGTTTAATTAAATGAACGAACATGAAAATAGGTCTCGTTTGTTCATTTACGTTCATGAACGTTCGGTTATGTTCGTTTATATTCATTCGATTATGTTCGTTTATGTTCATTCATTTATGTTTAACCCAATCTTCTTAAATCAATTTTGGTGACCAATTTGTAAGTATCTTAAAAATATTAATTAATCTGATATTCTGATGACCAACTTCATAATTAACCCAATTTTATTTGGAAAACCCAACAATATTAACATGGTTTAGTTCTTTTTGAACGATCCATAAGTTGCATACTCAACACTGTCAACATCCACTGCACCAGAACCCTATGTGACTGCGCCACCAGCTGGTTATCCGATGAGCAAAGAGGAGTCCCAGAAACCAGTTGCTTTCGAAACCAAGTACAAAGGTGATGGATTCCGGAAGAGATGTTAAGTATTAAGCACTGTTTCTTCTACTCAAATAATCTTCTTTTCTTTCATATATAATGGAGTATTCTAATTTACAAGTAAATAGTGATCAACCAGCAACTCAAGTCAGCTTACTTTGAACTCAAGAACCCAATAATGGTGAGGCCTTATTCCATAGGTTGAGAAGTTCTTTAACGCGTTTCATCAAACAAATTTTGTGCGCCATCCGGATATGGAAGTTTAGCCAGCCAAGAAGAATGGTTTTGATGTATGAGTTGGTGTGAACAATAAACCAACCTACTTCTCTCATCTCCCAATTTTCAACTTCTACATAGCACGAAGCTAAGGATATGTTTGTTTGATCCCCAAGGATTAAGGTCGACAATCACATGAAACACAATCTGTGTTCATCTTGACTTTTATTGAAGGAGAGAAGAAAGAAAGTGGAGGAACGTTATGCAATCTATATCAGTAGCAAACAAGCAGCTCGGGGTTGGTAACTTATATAAAAAAGATGGGGGAGAATAGGTTTAAGCATCTTTGCGCTTGGGGCAGTGTCGAGCTTAAATCGAGCTCAGAATCGAGCTCAGAATCGAGCTTCAATCGAGCTCAGAATCGAGCTTCAATCGAGCTCGAGTCTTGAGTTTTAATCGAGCTCTTAATTTTTTTTGAGTTCGAGCCTTTTCGAGTTCGAGTCGAGTTTCATATTATATTTCGAGTTTGAGTCGAGCTTGATAATTTTAAGGTCGCGAGTTTTCGAGTCGAGTCGAGCTGACTTTGAAAGTTTTCGAGTTCGAGTTGTGATCAGCAATACTCGAGCTCGACTCGGCTCGTTTACACCCCTAGGTAGGGTCTCCAATGTTTATGTTCGTTTATCTTCGTGTTCATTTATGTTCGTGTTCGTTTATGTACATGTTCGTTTATTTATTAAATGAACGAACATGAACAAGTTATATTCCTTAATAAACGAACATGAACAAAAAAAATTTGTTCGTTTATGTTCGTGTTCGTTTATGTTCTTTTATTTATTAAATGAACAAACATGAACATACCTCCGTTCGTGTGCGTTCGATTCGTTTACAGGCCTAACTTCAGTGGATAAAATAAAATCTTACTCAAAGATAAGTGACCACTTATGTAGTTTACCCTTTCTTTAACTAATTTCATTTTGCTTTCAAAAATAGAAAGGAAAACATGGCTCTCTCTGAAACTCTCCCCTTCTCCGCCGGTGATTCTATTTTCAGAAATTGGCGACGATTCCGCCGTGCCGGCCGCCTTTTACCGATGACTGAGAAGGTTTAATCGACCATAGATCGGAGCCACTCAACGTCCTGAATCTAGATCCGGGCTTCGACCGTCCAACAACCCCATACACCCTAGATCTAATAAGATCTTTTGGGATTCTACCTCTTTGGCGGCTGTTCAAGACCCGTCGATCTTCAACGGTACAGGTAACTACCCTCTCTCTCTCTCTCTCTCTCTCTCTCTCGCTCACTCGGTTCTATACTCACCGAAGAAAACCCCAAAAAATTGCTCTCCCTCTCTCTGAATAATTAACAAGAGCAATACAGTAATAAATATTATTACAAAATAATATATACAATCGTAATGAGTTCTATTACATTGTTTATAACTTGAAAATAAAACTAGTTATATTCTAAATCCTAAGCCTAAAGCCACGTCGATATTCTACAAGTTCATCATTAAAAATAACCAGTAACTGCCTACATTGAAGTAAAAGAATCACCATGAAAGTAGACATAAAACTAGAACTAAAACGAGTCACGGTGCAGGAAACATAAGTAAAATAAGAAAACTGGAATATTGCTATAGCTAAGATAATATGATCCAACAGAGAATAGATTGGTATTTCGTATGTTAAAGATGTATCGGGTCGGTAATAAAATCCACTCAACATTAACCGTGGCCACCTCCGAAACCGAAATGTACCGTTAACCTCTTTCACTTTTTGAGCATGCTCATACAAGCATATCAATAGAACCACAAGAGAGAAAATAATAGCAGGGACGGAAGAAGCTTTCCCAGGCAAATGAGGTAAAGTTTGCTCCAACGAGAAATTAATGGCGTATACCACCATTTTAGTGATAGTATACAATAAATTAAATGATTATAATAAACTTTCAATTTTATATTCAAAGCACTTTAAATCTCATAAATCATACCTTCTTGTTAAAAAATTTTGAGTTAAAAGTGTGTGACCTTGGTAGTTTTTGAGGTTGGAAATGCTGTGATATCTCAACTTCCCATTAGTATTGATGATTGATCATCTTCGGCTTCGATAACAAGTTCCGATTTTGATTTTGATTCCGGGGAATGCTCTGATATCTCAACTTCTAATGTGAGAATTGATGATTGATCATCTTCGGCTTGGCTAAAATGTTCCGATTCTAGTTCCGAGGAATGCTGCGATATCTCAACTTCTGTTGGACCTCTCCTTAATTGGAGAGGTTCTAGAAAATTCTAGAACTTTCTGGAGAAGTGTAGAATTTTCTAGAACATTCCAGAGAACTCTAGAGAAGTGTAGAACTCTCTAGAAGCTTGTGGAAGAGTGTGGAATCCTCTGGAATATTCTGGAGATGTGTGGAACCTTATAGAAGAGTATGGAAGAATAAGGAAGGGAGTGGAAGAGTGTAGAGCTTCCTAGAGTGTGTGGAGCATTCTAGATAATTAATCTCCACCCTTGGATGTAAGTAATCTCCACCATTCATTGTGGAGGTGGAGTAGTATAAATAGGGGTGAGATACTTCATTCTTAACTATCTAAAATCCAAGAAATCCAAAAATACTAAGAGAGTTAGAGAGCCTCTTTGAGAGAGAAGAGAGATAGCTTGGGAAGTCTTTATCCTCAAGTTTGAGTGAGCCACCAAGTGTGAGTCAAATTTTGTGAACACATCATTGTAATCCTACTATTCTTTTGTATAGTGGAAGAATCTCCAAATTGGAGAATTATACTCTTGTGCTATCTTTACTATCTTTAATCTCTAAGTGTCTATCTTAACTTTACGAATCAGGAAAGATCGTGATTCCCAACAAATTCCAATGTTGGAATTGATAATTGATCATTTTCAGCTTGAATACCATGTTCTAATTCTGATTCCGACAATAAATCAATTGTTGTTGTCACAGGTAATGCCATTGGAAGGTTCACAAGAGTATGCATAGAATACTCTTCTTGGTCTGCTGACAATCGACGTAATGAAATGGAAATAATACGAAACATAATCAAAATAAACACAACAATAAAAATGTAAAAGATCATTTTAGTAAGTATTTAAGAAATTGACGAAACAATAAATGAGCAAAAACAAAGCTTGACAGAATTGGTTTTAGGAGGACATTGAGAGAAATGATGGTGGTGGTGTGTGGATGGGTATCTTTTATAGGTGCATGGAGTTTTAATGAAGTCTCTAAATAATTAAAATTAACCTATTAATTATACTATTTTTAAAATGTGACATTTTATTACTAAATGGGCAAAAAAATCTTTTTAGAATATTTCTTAATATAATTTAAATTCTCTTATATATTATAGAAAATATAAATTAAGTAATCAGAAATAATAAAAAAAATGAATAGATTAGTTAGCGATAAATCCTTAGAAATCATGCAGGAAATAATACCAATATTGATGATGAAGGTTTGAATATTGCGAGATTGTCACATAAAGGTGGCAACAAAATGAGAGGGAAAATAAGGGAATAAAAAATATTCAAAATTTTATTCTCTAGGAGACGACATTTTACAAAATAAGAGGTAAAATAAGGGAATAATACATTATAAAAAATTATAAACTTTTGATAAGTATTCCTTCGGTCCAAACTTAAATACTCCATGTATTGTCTATAACTTGTGCCTGTAGGGGAATATTGTCATTTAAGCGAACAAAGATCAAGCTGAGAGAATCAAGGTTAATCTCTTGACCTTGACCTCTGTTGTCTTCAGAATTGGATGTAGTTTGTTATCGTGACTGACATTTGTCTATCTTGAAATATGATTTTTTTTAGTTAATTGTCTATTTTATTGATAATGTCCATCTTGAAATTTTGTTTACATCTAACTTATTTAAAAAGTTTATGTTATTAGCATTTGTGCACATGCCTTAAAAATATTTTTAAATTTGTCACTGATTATTAGTGGTAAAAAATTTCTTATGCAATTAAAGCTCTCTTTACGCTTGATGTTGAAATTTCTTAGAGTTCTGGTGTTGATATAAATAATATTATTTAAATAATTAAATATATAAATTATTTTGTAAATTAAAATATAGTGATAACAAAATTTCCAACCTCGGTTAAAAACTTATATAAAATTTAAAAATATTTATTAAACAACAAATACCACTGACTTGCCAGCCTCAAAATATGAAGGATGAACGAACTCCACTAGCTTTAAAGATGGAGATGACAACTTTTACCTTTGTAAATCCGAACAAAGCTTATAAAATTATAAAGTTTTAAAAGCTTATAAAATTATAAAGTTTTCATCTTTCCTTAGTCTTTAAAGAGAAAGGGGAAAAGATGAAGGAGAAATAATGAAACAAAATTGATGGATATAAAGAAGAGAGATTTCAACTTATTACATCACCAACATTAAAAGTGTAACATTCCAAGTGCCAGTGACTAAATTGCAAATTTTGAAAATTATGTGCTCGATTTAGAAACAAGTTAAAAGTTCAAGGACTTAAATATGAATATTTTAGTATTGGATTAAATGGTAATTATGGAAAGTTTAAAAGGTATAATGGTAATTTCATAAGAAAGATTTTTATTTCTCCTTTATATAGGATATAACATGTGGAAAATGAATGAATGAAAAGTCTGGAACGATGGTTCAACTTGCTTCTTCTTTCTCCCGTGAGTTCAGTTGCAAGGTGAGTTTCCTATAAGTTGGTTATTCCTTAATTTTATGATGGGTTTTGATTCTTTGGATAGTAAGGAAGCTAATGGAAGTTTAAAGATAAGTAAAAACTCAAAGATGGATATGTTAGGAGAGATTAAGTAAATAGAGTTTTTAAGTAAAATTTTGAATAAGAAGGTTTAAATGAATTTGGAAGTTGAATTTGACTTTTCATAGATATTAATAAGAAGTTATAAGTGTTAAAACTAAGTTTGGATTACATGGAAAACTTAGTAAATTTCTTAGTTTCAAGAATTGGAATGAGATGTTCAAGTTTTTAAGTTGTTAAGAAGTTAAAGGATAGTTAAAATGGTTGTTGTTGAGTTTGGTGGTATGAAAGAGGCTTCAGTATGGAATTTTTGGTAAAGTGTTGATGGTTTTTCGGGTGAAATTGTCTGTTCTGGGTAAGGGGTACCGATACCCTATGAATGAGTATCGATACCCTAAGATCAATTTTGAAGAACATCTTCATGAGGTATCGATACCTAAAGGAGGGGTACCGATACCATCAGGCGTGTATCAATACCTGCAAACATCGAATTTAATTTAGGTACCGATACCTCAGTAGTGTATCGATACCCTCATAAAAGGAAAATATGAATTTTTCTCATTAAGCTAGCTTAAGTTATTAGCATCGAATTATAATGTTTAGGCTTTTGATAATCATCTTGGAAATTATATTTATGTAGATACTAATCCTAAACAAGTTATGGATCATTTGACAAGTAAGATCGATCGAGGGAAAGATAAGAGATTGGTATTAACTAGTGAGGCCAGGTGAGTGCATGTTATTTGAATATAGGATTATATGGAAATTTGACTTGCGATTCTATTACCTCTAAGGGTGCGTTTGGTTCACGGGATGTAAGATTACCAGAGAATATGATTACTAAGAATGTTGTATTTTGTGTTTGGTTTGTTTAGCAGGAATGTAAGATTACCATGTTTGGTTAAAGAAATAAAAGATTATTGAAATGTATATTTGACCAAATTGTCCTTATTATATATTTGTTTTTTTAACAAGTTGGAAAATATTTATATTTTTCTTTAAAAAATTTAAATTCATAAAATTTATAAAAAAAAAATCAAAAATTGAAAATTGAAAATATAAAAAGATTTAATGAAAGGGTAAAATTTTATTTTAACCCCTGAACTTCATATAAAATTTTAATTATAGTCTTTTTTTGTAAATCTAAAATAGTTTAAGGATATTTTGAAAGAAAAAAAATTAAAGGCATTTTAGTCCAAATCACCGGTAATCCAACAATACCTAAGGGAAGGGGGTAATGACGTTCCCGGTAATATACCCCAAAAAATCCACTATTGGTAATAAAATATTACCGGGAATGAGATTCCCGGCCAACTAAACGATGGAATATGAATTCCATTCCCACGAGAATCTCACATTCCCCGAACCAAACAACCCCTAAGTCTAGTGCATGAAGTCATAAACATAAGTATGTGAATGATATGATTTGTATGTATGCATGAATATACATGTTGATATGTTGTGTATGTGCTACATAATTTATGTCAAATGATTTGTGTGAATTTGCCTGGTATGTATTACATGTATGTGAATATAAGAGAATAAAACATAAATTATATGAGAAAGTATATGAGTTATATGTATTACATGATATGAGTTATTTCACAAGAAGTGTCATGAGCTATGTGATACAAAGTTATGTCATTACATGAGCATAAGAGATAAGACATGTGATAAGTGATAAGTGATATGAATGTGTGATTATGAGATAATCTGAATGATAATGTCCATGTTATTTGTTATGAGAGCTAGGGGTATAGTTGGCATGCCAAGAGTCAAGGGTTCTACGTGGTCCTTCGGGACATATATGTAATTCTGTGGAACATATATGTGGTATTTCGATACACTTATTTGGTCCATTGTATTATGTATATGGTTCTTAAGGAGTGGTATTTCGGGACATAGTGGTCCTTCGGGACAAATATTCAGTGCCCCTAATGGGAATTTATTTGAGCTGTGGTGACAACATTCGTGCACAACCTCAATGTACTCACATATCTTTAGTTCTCACATTTGTACATGGGCTAATAAAGAAATACCAATAAATACAATATATGTGGTTTATAGGTATTGTGCTATGAAATGTGTTACAAGAATTATATGATGTTATATAATGTGTATCAAAGATAAGTACAAGATCATATGATAAAATAATTAACGATAATAGTATGAATAATAGTAAAATGTTAATGATGATATATATGGGTGTGGATGCATTTGTTTATATGTAATATTATATGATATTATCTGATAAGGTGTTTACTTTCTGGTTAAGAAGGTTAGGTATAAGAGATAGAAGTGATAACATGATAATAGAATATAAATTAGGAGATATTGGCATAAATGAATAAACAAACATGTCAGACAGGTTATATAGGGAGGCATATAGGTTTAAAAGAAATTATGATGCAAACCTTATTATATTTCTATATGGTATAAGGTATAGTACAAAGATCCAAGAAATTATATGATAAAGCGATAGGAACTGGGTGGTAATAAGCTAATGGAATATAGGAAAATAATATATAAGAAATATACTATAACGATTATGGGAAACTAGGATATAAGCTAGAGGGCATTGATATGGGAAATATATGAACATATGTACATGATTGTGCAAATACATGAACATGTAAGATAACTATGAGATAATGAGGTATATATTATATGATGTATATGAAGTGATAAGAACAATATATGAGTTATGTGAATATATATATAAGAGTATGATATAAGTTATATAATTGATATAAATGTTAAGTACATGATTAAATGGTAAGAGGGATTAATGAGAATAATATTGATAATTATAAGAAGCTTAATAATGAAAATGAAAATAATGTATTAAGATAATGATGATAGGTGTGCATGTTTATAGTTGCTTATATTAATTGCTTTATGATGTGTGTGTATTACATGAAATATGAAATGTTATGCATTATTAAATATCTAGAGTTTCTAGTATACGTGTTTTTATGCCTCACTAAGTCATCGACTTAGCGTGTGAGTGTTCCATACACAGGTTTCAAGGAGATAGAAGAGCAAAGAAGAACAAGACAGGTCAGACTCTCATTCCCAAAGATCAAATCAGAAAAACATTTTGAATTATGTATTTAGTTTTATTGAAAATAATTGGCATGCAATTAAAAATTTGGATTAAGTGAGCTCTGATAAATTTTGTAAAAGCATATGTTTAATGTGGTGACAGCATTCGTGCACAACCTCAATGTACTAATATATCTTTAGTTCTCACATGTGTACATGGGCTAATAAAGAAATACCAATAAATACAATATATGTGGTTTATATGCTTTGTGCTAGAAATGTGTTACAAGAATTATATGATGTTATATAATGTGTATCAATAATAAATACAAGATCATATGATAAAAGTATTAACGATAATAATATGAATAATAGTAAAATGTTAACGATAAAAGAATTAATGATAATAGTATAAGAGATAGAAGTGATAACATGATAATGGAATATAAATTAGGAGATATTGTCATAAATGAATATACAAATATGCCATACAGATTATATAGGGAGGCATATAAGTTTAAAATAAATTATGTTGTAAGCCTTATTATATTTCTATGTGGTATAAGGTATAGTACAAAGATCCAAGAAATTATATGATAAAGCGATAGGAACTGGGTGGTAATAAGGTAATGGAATATAGGAAATTATTATATAAGAAATATACTATAACGATTATGGGAAACTAGGATATAAGCTAAAGGGAATTGATATGGGAAATATATGAAAATAAGTACATGATTGTGCAGATACATGAACATGTAAGATAACTATGGGATAAGGAGTAATATATTATATGATGTATATGAAGTGATAAGAACAATATATGAGTTATGTGAATAAATATATAAGAGTATGATATAAGTTATATAATTGATATAAATGTTAAGTACATGATTAAATGGTAAGAGGGATTAATGAGAATAATATTGATAATTATAAGAAGCTTAATAATGATAATGAAAATGATGTATTAAGATAATGATGATAGATGTGCATGTTTATAGTTGCTTTTATTAACTGTTTTATGATGTGTGTGTATTACATGAAATATGAAATGTTATGCATTGTTAAATATCTAGAGTTTTTAGTATACGTGTTTTTATGCATCACTAAGTCATCGACTTAGCATGTGAGTGTTCCAAACATAGGTTTCAATGAGATAGAGGAGCAAGACAGGTCAGACTCTCCTTCCCAAAGATTATATCAGAAACACATTTTGAATTATGTATTTAGTTTTATTGAAAGTAGTTGACATGTAAATAAAAATTTGGATCGCTCTGATAAATTTTGTAAAAGCATATGTTTTATATGATATAAATTATTCTATTTATAATGAATATTAAAAGAAATTTAGTCATTTTGTAAAAGTAAATGCTTTGGAAAGTCAATAGACACATCATACTCTGATCTGGATTGGATACGGGTTAGGGGTGTTACATTTAATGGTATCAGAGCTAAGGTTTAGCCGATTTTAGGCTTGAACCGAAGTCAAAGATGTTTTAGAATGTGTACATGCCAACTTAAAGTGGATAATTTCTGATCTGATAATGTAGTGGGTGTGTTGTCTTGCTAATAGAATTAGATTATTATGTTAAAATAGAAGTATGATAATAAGAGTTTCGAAAGAAGTGAGAGGTGTTAGACCTGATGGTGATAGCAATTAACCTGCCCTGGCCAGGCAGGATGAAGAGCGGACACCTCAAAAAATGTTTCGGAAAATCAAATGTTGTTTTCAGAAAGTTAAAAACATGTTAGAATAATGTTATAGTGTCTTTTCTATTCTGAAGTGAAGAAGTTAGATGAAATAATTTAGTTACTATATAGATGAGTTGAACTATAGTAAACAGATATTTTCACAAGAATGATAGAAGATTCAGTGATGTGGTTATTAGTTTAGAAAAGTTTGAATAAGAATTCATTGATAAGTTTATCAAATATATGAAGCCAGAGTTCATGGATTTGAAACAGGGGAATTGTAACGTGTATGGATAAGAGTGTAGTTTTATAAGTTTAGTGAATTGTAGTTAAGTTGATTTGAATGAAATGACGTAGATATTGTTCGGAAGAATTTAAAAATGGGTACATCAGTAATTAGTTTACAAAACAAAAAAGTTGAATGTTGAGTCTGAAAAAGGAAATTGCATGATGTATGAAAAAGGATATGGAATTGATAAGTTAGGCTAACCAAGTATAGTGTGGATAAGATAGAGTATGATGGTCAAGTGTCACTCCAAGACCGTTAAAAGATTAAATTATGTGGATAAAATTTGTAGAAGAGTTCAAGAATAAGTACATTTATGACAAGTTTATAAGATAAATGAAACCCGAGTTTATGAGTTTGAAACAAGATAATAGTACTGAGTATAAGTAAGAGTGTGGATATGATAAGGGTTTGCATCATAGATTGAAAGAGTTGGCGTTAGTTAACAAGGTTATGTGATGGGAAGTATATTGAAGTTAAAAGATTTGAAAATACTATCAGGTTAAGTTAAGCAAATATGAAATGAATTTGGGATATGGTTGTATATTTTGATCATAGAATGGTGAGGTAGTAAAGAAGATAAGGATTCGTATGTTTGAAGGAAATACAAGTACAAGAGATGATAAAGAATGAGGTTCTGTATAAGTAAAGTTGACTGTTAAAGTCATGAAAATGTGATAAAGAGGGGTAATCAGAGATATGTATAAGTGATATGAGAAGAGTATGAGAACATGGGTGAAATTTATGGTTTAGTTATGCTGTAAGGAGATCTTGATTTATGGAAAATAATGGAATAAGGAAATGAGAGGATGAAGTTTAAAGAATCAAATGTGATAAAGGTTATATTGAGGTATAAATTATAAATTTGACTAGAAGTAAGAAAGGTCCATCGGGTGATATGAGAGATGGTTTGATTGTGCAAAGTATATGTCTTAATCATCTATGATGAAGATTTAAGGTTATGTTTCATGGTCAAGTAGACGTAGTCAGAGAAATAAAGAATGATTTATATGTATTAAGGAAGTTTTAGAGGCAGTCAAGTAAGGATGGAATAAAAGTTTGGTTATTATTGCAAGGCAATTAAAGATTTATGAGGAATTTGATTGATTTATAATTTTGAGTAATAAGAACTGATTCTATTGTTTATATGAAAAGTGACATGATATAGATGTATAAGGAAAAGGTAGTTGAAGAATTGAAGTGATGAAAGCCAAGTTATTAATGATAATACGAAAGATTAAATTGAGAAGGTAACATGAGAATATGAATAGAATATGTGTAGACAATATCTTTATCTATTAATGCAGTAAAAATTTGATAACGAATTTTCTTAAAAGAGGGAGATTTGTAACATCCCAAATCAGTGACTAAATTGTAAATTTTGAAAAATATGTGATCGATTTAGAAACAAGTTAAAAGTTCAAGGACTTAAATAGGAATATTTCAATATTGGATTAAATGGTAATTATGGAAAGTTTAAAGGGTATAATGGTAATTTTATAAGAAAGATTTTTATTTCTCCTTTATATATGATATAACATGTGGAAAATGAAGGAAAGAAAAGTCTGGAAAGATGGTTCAGCTTGCTTCTTCTTTTTCCCGTGAGCTCAGTTTCAAGGTGAGTTTCCTATAAGTTGATTATTCCTTAATTTTATGATGGTTTTGATTCTTTGGATAGTAAGGAAGCTTATGGAAGTTTAAAGATAAGTAAAAAAAACTCAAAAATGGATATGTTATGAGAGATTAAGTAATAGAGTTTTTAAGTGAAATTTTGAATAAGAAGGTTTAAATGAATTTGGAAGTTGAATTTGACTTTTTCATAGGTATTAATAAGAAGTTATAAGTGTTAGAACTAAGTTTGGATTACATGGAAAACTTAGTAAATTTCTTAGTTTCAAGAATTGGAATGAGATGTTCAAGTTTTTAAGGTGTTAAGAAGTTAAAGGATAGTTAAAATGGTTGTTGTTGAGTTTGGTGGTATGAAAGGGGATTTAGTATGGAATTTTTGGTGAAGTGTTGTTGATTTTTGGGTGAAATAGCATTTTTGGGTAAGGGGTACCGATACCCTATGAATGGGTACCGATACCCTAAGACCAATTTTGAAGAACATCTTCATGAGGTATCGATACCTAAAGGAGGGGTACCGATACCATAGTTATTAATACCATCAGGCATGTATCAATACCTGCAAACGTCGAATTTAATTTGGGTATCGATACCCCAGTAGTGTACTGATACCCTCTTAAAAGGAAAATATGATTTTTTCTCATTAAGCTAGCTTAAGTTATTAGCATCGAATTATAATGTTTAGGCTTCTGATAATCATTTTGAAAATTATATTTATGTAGATACTAAGCCTAAATAAGTTCCAGAACATTTGGCAAGTAAGATCGATCGAGGGAAATATAAGAGATCGATATTGACTAATGAGGCCAGGTGAGTGTATCTTATTTGAATATAGGATTATATGGAAATTTGACTTGCTATAAGTCATTTCCTCTAAGTCTAGTGCATGAAGTCATAAACATAAGTATGTGAATGATATCATTTGTATGTATGCATGAATATACTTATTGATATGTTGTGTATGTGCTACATAATTTATGTCAAATGATTTGTGTAAATTTGTCTGGTATGTATTACATATATGTGAATATAAGAGAATAAAACATAAATTATATGAGAAAGTATATGAGTTATATGTTTTACATAATATGAGTGATTTCACAAGAAGTAACATGAGCTATGTGATACAAAGTTATGTGATTACATGATCATAAGAGATAAGACATGTGATATGAATGTGTGATTATGAGATAACCTGAATGATAAGGTCCATGTTATGTGTTATGAGAGCTAGGGGTATAGCTGGTATGCCAAGAGTCGAGGGTTCTACGTTGTCCTTCGGGACATATATGTAATTATGTGGAACATATATGTGGTACTTCGGTACACTTATTTGGTCCATTGTATTGTATATATGGTTCTTATGGAGTGGTCCTTTGGGATATAGTGGTCATTCGAGACAAATATTTAGTGCCCCTAATGGGAATTTATTCGAGCTGTGGTGACAGCATTCGTGCACAACCTCAATGTACTCACATATCTTTAGTTCTCACATGTGTACATGGGCTAATAAAGAAATACCAATAAATACAATATATGTGGTTTATATGCATTGTGCTATGAAATGTGTTACAAGAATTATATGATGTTATATAATGTGTATCAATAATAAATACAAGATCATATGATAAAAGAATTAACGATAATAGTATGAATAATAGTAAAATGTTAAAGATGATATATATGGGTGTGGATGCATTTGTTTATATGTAATATTATATGATATTATCTGATATGGTGTTTATTTTCTGGTTAAGAAGGTTAGGTATAAGAGATAGAAGTGATAACATGATAATGGAATATAAATTAGGAGATATTGTCATAAATGAATATACAAATATGTCATACATATTATATAGGGAGGCATATAGGTTTAAAAGAAATTATGTTGTAAGCCTTATTATATTTCTATATGGTATAAGGTATAGTACAAAGATCCAAGAAATTATATGATAAAGCGATAAGAACTGGGTGGTAATAAGGTAATGGAATATAGGAAATTATTATATAAGAAATATACTATAACGATTATGGGAAACTAGGATGTAAGCTAAAGGGAATTGATATGGGAAATATATGAAAATAAGTACATGATTGTGCAGATACATGAACATGTAAGATAACTATGGGATAAGGAGGTATATATTATATGATGTATATGAAGTGATAAGAACAATATATGAGTTATGTGAATAAATATATAAGAGTATGATATAAGTTATATAATTGATATAAATGTTAAGTTCATGATTAAATGGTAAGAGGGATTAATGAGAATAATATTGATAATTATAAGAAGCTTAATAATGATAATGAAAATGATGTATTAAGATAATGATGATAGATGTGCATGTTTATAGTTGCTTATATTAACTGTTTATGATGTGTGTGTATTACATGAAATATGAAATGTTATGCATTGTTAAATATCTAGAGTTTTTAGTATACGTGTTTTTATGCCTCACTAAGTCATCGACTTAGCATGTGAGTGTTCCAAACATAGGTTTCAATGAGATAGAGGAGTAAGACAGGTCAGACTCTCCTTCCCAAAGATTATATCAGAAAAACATTTTGAATTATGTATTTAGTTTTATTGAAAGTAGTTGACATGTAAATAAAAATTTGGATCGCTCTGATAAATTTTGTAAAAGCATATGTTTTATATGATATAAATTATTCTGTTTATAATGAATATTAAAATAAATTTTAGTCATTTTGTAAAAGTAAATGCTTTGGAAAGTTAATGTGACACCTCGAACTCGGATCCAAGTCGGATACGAGTTGAAGGTGTTACAAAAAGGATTTCAGCTTTTGTTTTTAAAGATGAGGCATTGCTCCATTAGTCATTCCTCTTTTGTTATAGGATTAAAAATGTCATTTTTAATATCCACTGGGCCTAAAATGAAGTCCAAAAAAAATTTAATTGGACCAAGTTTTCCTACAAGGCTAACGAGCTTACCTAATCATCGCAGGTTCACCTGAAACTATTAACCCATAATTCGAAGCATCAAATTTTTTCTTCAAACAAGATTTTCTATATAAGTAGTGACTTTTATAGTTTTTACTAAATGAGATTTCACCTTTTTTCCCTTTTATTTATTCTCATTCATAAATTAATCTTACACACAAAAAGAAACAACATTGTGTTATTTTAGAAACAAAAATCAGGTAGTTCTATGGTACAGTAGCTTAATACAAGAGTAAGGAAATGTACGATCGAAAATGTTATAAACAAAAATAATATTTTCGGTTCTGCGCAATTTAAAATGTTACTTTTTCTTAATATTTTTCGGATGCAAACATTCTTCGTAATATTTTAGGTTGCGCGTAACTTAAAATATTATGTTATTTATAACATTTTTCGGTTGCGCTTTTCCTTAACTGTGTATTAAGCTGATGTACCGTAGAACTCCCCCAAAAATCAGGACTTGACTTGATGGAACAATTAGATAAATGTAATGAGGTCATACTATATATTAGAAAATTAAATTAATAAAATTAAAAATAAATTAAATAAAAGGATATCTATTCGTCCGGATCACACGCCTACAATTTAAGAAACGACCTTGTAAATCCTATCACGAGAAGATGTTGAATTGATTTTATTATTTGTAATTTATTAATCGATTTTATAACTATATAATTATACATAACATATATATATATATATATATATATATATATATATATATATATATATATATATATATATATATATATATATATATATATATATATATATATATTCAATTAGTCTAGGGTGTATAAAACAATTTTTGTTTATAATTTTTCTTAATTATGAAAATTATACACTTACTCTGCAGAAATAAACCCCTTTATGTGTTGAATATATGCATAATATTTAAAAATATATAATAACTACATATAATTATATATTAAAAATTATACACTTACCCTGCAGAACAACACTCTCATTGACCACATAAACCCCTTTATGTGTTGAATATATGCATAATATTTAAAAATATATAATAACTACATATAATTATATATTAATTTAACCAAAACTATAATGTATGCACACATACATATTACGTACATAAACATGTATAATATAATATGGGTTAAAATGAAATAAATGCAAAAACTGCATGTCAAAATTGAGGAACACAAATGAATAATGATAAAAATTTGTAATTTACCATAATATATTATACAAAATACTTGTTCGAAATATTTTTAACTATTTATAATGAACGTTCCATTATACTCAGTTGGTAGAGCGCAAAGCTCTTAGTTTTGTGGTCGTGAGATTGAGTTTCACTGTGGGTAATTCATATTGGAGGTCTTCCACAAAAATTACTCTCAATCTGACGTTGGGGGTAACCTACTATCTTATATTTTAATAGGGTTAACTAATTATTTTTAAAAAAATAATGATTTAACGATTTTACTTAACTGGTCTATGCTCTTTTAAATTTCCCGCATCATTCCAGCGGGACTGCAGAAAACCCTAAGCCCTACGAATTCATTACTATCATTGCAACCGCCCCTAAAGACCGGAAACCCCAAGAGTCCCTTCCTCTCTTCACTCTCTTCAAGCAACCTTGATGCAGCTGCCATTTCTTTTTTGTTTACAGGTAAGCTAAAACTCTTCTTCTTTTTCTTCTTCTTTTCAGCTTGTAGATCTTGAAACTTTTCCTATGCTTCTAATTAAATGTTTGTTATTGATCTTGTATTCCATTCTCAAAAAAAAAAAAAACCCTAAAACTCTAATGATTTGTTGTGGGCTTATAGGAAAGTGAAGGGTCCGTTACCCATTGTTTCCGATGTTCCTAAATGAGTCCCCTTAACCATTTTCCTCTATGTTAGCCAAGAAAAAGAAAATCTGGGTTTGGTTGAAACGGTTTATATGTTTTGAATTGCTTATGGTCATGTAATCTGTTGGGAGAAGACATGTTTTGATTTGAATATGGTTTAGAAATTGATGCAATAATTGTTACTTATTTCGTGTAAAAATATCAGAAGCAGGAGCAGCTTGTATTTTAAAAAATGGTGAGGGTGAGCGTTCTGAACGATGCACTCAAGAGCATGTACAATGCAGAGAAGAGGGGAAAACGGCAAGTGATGATCAGGCAGTCCTCTAAAGTTATCATCAAGTTCCTTTTGGTAATGCAGAAGCATGGTTTGTTTCTCCTATAATCTTTGCCGTTTAGCATTCATTCTAGTTTAACTCTACGGTTACTCGGATTTAGGTGTGTCAGATTCAAGGAAATGTCATACATGGATAAGTTCAATTTTTGCAAGTTTTTTCACATATTTAGAGCCGTACATGTTCGTATTCATGTTGGGGAATTGTATGAGGAGCAACATAGGTTTTAATCCGACTTATATGCTATGAAAGCTGCAGAATGTAGATACATGGGTTTTGATTTGTATTGCAGGTTACATTGGAGAGTTTGAGTATGTAGATGATCATAGAGCTGGTAAAATCGTGGTTGAACTAAATGGAAGGCTGAACAAGTGTGGGGTTATCAGTCCTCGTTTTGATATCGAAGTGAATGAGATCGAGGGTTGGACTGCTCGGTTACTTCCTTCCAGACAGGTCAGCTAATAAACTTCATATGGCCTTAAACTTTTTTGTTTAGCTTTTGATGGAAATGTTTTGAGTTTGAGAAATTTTAGTTGGAAGAAAGAAATGTACTTTGATTTATGAATATTATTATTTGGTTTTATTAGTATGTGGCATCTGTGGTCGTAATTTGTAATCAAGTTCACTTGAATTTAAAAAGATCAAGCTTGATTGGAAATTTGACACTCACTTTTAAAGCACGAGCCATGAGCTTGATACAATATAAAAGTTGAATTGTTTGGGCTTGCTTAATTGAACCCCTTTACCGAGGAATTGGAATTACATGTACTTCCAACTTTGATCATTTTTGGTCAAGCTCGAGTTTTGAGTTTGGCTTGAGATTTTTGGTTACTGATTAAAATTTTAGAAAAAGCTTGATTATATATGAGATTTTTATGCGTCCACTGTTTCAGTTTGGATATATTGTGCTCACCACATCTGCTGGAATCATGGACCACGAAGAAGCCAGAAGAAAGAATGTTGGTGGAAAAGTAATTGGCTTCTTCTATTGAGAGACACATTTCCTGAGAAATCTCATTTTCAGTTTGGATTGAACTCGTATCGAGGTGTTGGTATTATTTTGTAGTTTATGAGTTATATTTTGATGTTTTGTTTACGTAGTTTGCGGTTATGAACTGTTGGATTTCGGATTTCCTTTGGTAATAGTCGAAAGAGATTTATATTTAGGAGTTCCATTCAAACTTCTCTTTGGATGAACTTGGGTACAGATGTTTTAAAGCACATATAATCGGTCTTATAAGCATGCATAGAGAATTGGCTTGATTGTGGTAAAACTAATATTTATGATACAAATGAAGATACTAATATTTTATTATTATTATTATTATTATTATCATTATCATTATTATTATTATTATTGTTATTATTATTATTATTATTATTATTATTAAATATATTAAATACATATATAAAAAATATTACAAGCCCGAATGGAAGCCCAATTACAAACAGTGGCCCAGACCCAAAATCCTACAGTAAACCCTAAACCCAATTTAGGGTTTGTATCATCCTCAGCCGCCATCTTCAATTCCAGCCGTTGGATCTGGTTTGATCCAACGGTCCACCATTTGCCAGAGGAAACCCTAGGGTATCTATACCCTAGGGACACGTCCCAGCGCCGTCGTTGTTGGTTCCAGAAGCCTTCACCGCCACACCCACTCCAGCCGCACACGTCTTGCCCAAAATGGTGAGTCACCACTGGAAGTCCGGTGACTCACCGAAGAACTTCTTTCGGACCGGTCTGAGACGAACACCGGTGGTGGCTATAAAAGCCACCACCCATCTGCGAAAAAAAAAAAAAAGGACAGAGACGGAGAACGGAGAAGAAAAAGACAGAGAAAGAAAAAAAAAACAAACTAGTACCAACGATCTCAGCAGCAAAGAACCAGAAGAAAAAAAGAGAGAAAAAGGAAGAAGAGACTTACCAAGGAAGCCTCGACCACCGGATCTCGTCAGAATCTTCGAAACATCGAAGGTATTTTTGTAAGATTCGCTCCGATTAGGAGCTTTTTAAAGGAAGAGAACACCGGGACCGTCCTTAGGACGGTCCGATCTATCTATTAGTATAAAAATAATTTTTTCCGGCCACCGGATGCGGTGGCCGGCGGTGATATTCACGGCGGCCCACGGTGGCCGACCGGTAACCGGCTTCCCTCCGATGAGGGAAGCTAGAGAGAAGGCAGAGAGTTTAAAACTCTCTCAGTGAAGAAAGAGAGAAGAAAATAGAAAATGAAGGTTGGCCCTTCGGGCCAGCCGGTTTTGGACTCTTATAGTCCTTCCCGAACGACGTCGTTTCGGGAAAGACTATACGCGTAATTATGAAATAGTTAAACCCCGTCCGCAGTCCTTCGTATTTGTAAATTTTACATTTTGGTCACTAAACTGAATTTATAATAATTTTAATTCAGTCTTTGAATTTTAATTTTATTCATTTTAGTCCTTTTTATTAAAATAATATATTTAGGATAAATGACAAATTTAATCCCTTAATTTTAATAAATAAATTTTTTATCCCTAGTTCATATTTTTAATTAATTTTATTATAAAATTTGAATTTTAGATAATTTCATTTTGGTCACTAAATTATTAAATTAGAAAATAAAATATTTAATCCCTATAATTTTAATTAGATTTAGTTTTATTTTTATTATAATTTAGTTATTTATATGTTTTCATCTTACTGCCTAAAATATATTGTTTTAGTGATATTTTTATTTTATTATATTGTATAAATATTCTTATATATTCATAAATATACTTATAATAAATAGTAATTTTAATATTTATTTTTTAACATCGAAGAAAAGGACAGTCTTAATACAACTGGATGTCCTATTCTGGTATTTTAAAATTAAACAATATTATTTAAATTAATATTTATCAATATCAAAGAAAGAGCTGTCTTAAGGCACCTAGAAGTTCTTTTCTGATATTTTTAAATAAATAAATATTTTAAATAAATATAATTTGAAAATAATAGGATTATAAATTAAATATATTTGAATTTTTAAATTAATAATAAGAGACAATTTATAATTAAAAAGTACCAATTTTGGGCGTTGTAGGGGTGCTAATCCTTCCCTAAACGTAATCGACCACGAATCCCTTTTTATTATTAAAAGAACGAATTTTTGGTTATAAACGCAGATCAGTTTAATTTTTTTAATTGATGTTTTATTAAAACTCTTTTAAAAGATATTTTTTAGGTATTCGACCTACCTGACCAAAAAGGCCGATGGCGACTCCCAAATATTATATTTGGCGGGAAAAGTGATGTGAATAAATGGTTTTGAAAATAATTTGGGAGTCGCCATCGGCCTTTTTGGTCAGGTAGGTCGAATACCTAAAAAATATCTTTTAAAAGAGTTTTAGTAAAACATCAATAAAAAAAATTAAACTGATCTGCGTTTATAACCAAAAATTCGTTCTTTTTAATAATAAAAAGGGATTCGTGGTCGATTACGTTTAGGGAAGGATTAGCACCCCTACAACGCCCAAAATTGGTACTTTTTAATTATAAATTGTCTCTTATTATTAATTTAAAAATTCAAAAATATATTTAATTTATAATCATATTATTTTCAAAATTATATTTATTTAAAATATTTATTTATTTAAAAATATCAGAAAAGAACTTCTAGGTGCCTTAAGACAGCTCTTTTCTTTGATATTGATAAATATTAATTTAAATAATATTGTTTAATTTTAAAATACCAGAATAGGACATCCAGTTGTATTAAGACTGTCCTTTTCTTCGATGTTAAAAATAAATATTAAAATTACTATTTATTATAAGTATATTTATGAATATATAAAATATTTATACAATATATAAAATAAAAATATCACTAAAACAATATATTTTAGGCAGTAAGATGAAAACATATAAATAACTAAATTATAATAAAATAAAACTAAATCTAATTAAAATTATAGGGATTAAATATTTTATTTTCTAATTTAATAATTTAGTGACCAAATGAATTATCTAAAATTCAAATTTTATAATAAAATTAATTAAAAATATGAACTAGGGATAAAAAATTTATTTATTAAAATTAAGGGATTAAATTTGTCATTTATCCTAAATATATTATTTTAATAAAAGGACTAAAATGAATAAATTAAAATTCAAAGACTGAATTAAAATTATTATAAATTCAGTTTCGTGACCAAAATGTAAATTTACAAATACGAAGGACTGCGGACGGGGTTTAACTATTTCATAATTACGCGCATAGTCCTTCCCGAAACGACGTCGTTCGGGAAGGACTATAAGAGTCCAAAACCGGCTGGCCCGAAGGGCCAACCTTCATTTTCCATTTTCTTCTCTCTCTCTTCACTGAGAGAGTTTTAAACTCTCTGCCTTCTCTCTAGCTTCCCTCATCGGAGGGAAGCCGGTTACCGGTCGGCCACCGTGGGCCGCCGTGAATATCACCGCCGGCCACCGCATCCGGTGGCCGGAAAAAATTATTTTATACTAATAGATAGATCGGACCGTCCTAAGGACGGTCCCGGTGTTCTCTTCCTTTAAAAAGCTCCTAATCGGAGCGAATCTTACAAAAATACCTTCGATGTTTCGAAGATTCTGACGAGATCTGGTGGTCGAGGCTTCCTTGGTAAGTCTCTTCTTCCTTTTTCTCTCTTTTTTTCTTCTGGTTCTTTGCTGCTGAGATCGTTGGTACTAGTTTGTTTTTTTTTTCTTTCTCTGTCTTTTTCTTCTCCGTTCTCCGTCTCTGTCCTTTTTTTTTTTCGCAGATGGGTGGTGGCTTTTATAGCCACCACCGGTGTTCGTCTCAGACCGGTCCGAAAGAAGTTCTTCGGTGAGTCACCGGACTTCCAGTGGTGACTCACCATTTTGGGCAAGACGTGTGCGGCTGGAGTGGGTGTGGCGGTGAAGGCTTCTGGAACCAACAACGGCGGCGCTGGGACGTGTCCCTAGGGTATAGATACCCTAGGGTTTCCTCTGGCAAATGGTGGACCGTTGGATCAAACCAGATCCAACGGCTGGAATTGAAGATGGCGGCTGAGGATGATACAAACCCTAAATTGGGTTTAGGGTTTACTATAGGATTTTGGGTCTGGGCCACTGTTTGTAATTGGGCTTCCATTCGGGCTTGTAATATTTATTTATATATGTATTTAATATATTTAATAATAATAATAATAATAATAATAATAATAATAACAATAATAATAATAATGATAATGATAATAATAATAATAAAAAAAAATATTAGTATCTTCAGCTGCCCCTCTTTGCTCATTCTTGTGTTAACAAGAATAGGGCAAAGATGAAAAGATAATAAATTTTTTTATCCATTTGACTTTACTTTGATCATAATGGAGATATCGAATAAATTCTTCTCTTTCTCCAGATAAGTTCTTCTTATTATGAACTTTCTGCTGAGGATGATGATGACTTCCTTTCTGTGATAGAGTCATTCAAAAGGTTGAATAAGTTCTTGATGAGTTCTTCTCATTATGAACTTTCTCTAGAAAGGCTGATGCTAATCTATCTCCTTCTGCGATAGAATTATGCAAAAAGTTGAACAAATTCTTCTTATTATGAACTTCTTCTTCCTTCTTCAGATGAGTTCTTCTCATTATGAACTTTCTCTGGAAAAGCTGATCCATCAAATGATGGATTCAAGTAAAGGTTGAACAAATTCTTCTCATTATGAACTTCTTCTTCCTTCTTCAGATGAGTTCTTCTCATTATGAACTTTCTCTGGAAAAGTTAATCCATCAATTTGATGAATTCAGGTAAAAGGTTGAACAAATTCTTCTCATTATGAACTTCTTCTTCCTTCTTCAGATGAGTTCTTCTCATTATGAACCTTCTCTGGAAAAGATAATCCATCAATTTGATGAATTCAGGTAAAAGGTTGAACAAATTCTTCTCATTATGAACTTCTTCTTCCTTCTTCAGATGAGTTCTTCTCATTATGAACTCTACCTGGCAATGTTAATCTTTCAAATGATAGATTTGAATCTTTGCTAAAATCTTTGAAATTCCTGTTAAAATTTCAACAAGAATAAAAATGAATGAAAATGCACCTATTTTTGTAAACACCTAAAATATGATGCATGAATGTTAAGTTATTTGATTTCAGATTGGTGAATTGAGTATTTCTTCAATTGTAAAAACCCAATAGATCTTTCTTCTTCAAAACAAAGAATCTATCATCTTTGACAAATGTAGATGTAGATATAATGTCACAAAATCTCTTGAGAATAAAACTCAATAGTATAGGCTCTTGAAAAGCTCGCATTCAGGCAACATGTTGATTCTGATAACAATTCATCTGATTATGAAGTGACCTTTCAAGATGATTTCACAGATATTGATAGTTTTTCTAATACCGAGAAATCTTGACTTCTGATTCTGATGAAGAGATAAACTATTATACTTGACAAAAATGTGATTCTCAGAAGCTGAAACTTCAAATAGCTTTCTTCCGGTAAAAGATGGGAAGCCATTATGTGATGATCCCAGTTACAAGCAAAGGCGAAACTTGTGCTATGATTTTTGGGAAAGGAATAAGCAAAAGAAGCTTGAAAAGAAACTTCTTAATGAAGAATATCATGCAGTTCATCTTTTAATTCTAATGATTGGTTCTGTAGTTCTTACCAAAACAGATTAGATAACTCAAAGAACACTTTCAGAAGATGCTATTAGCAAATTCATCTTCCAAATTCAATGATTGATTCTATCCAACCAGATCAGATAACTCAAAGAACACTTCCAGAAGATGCTATTAACAAATTCATCTTCTAAATTCAATGATTATTCTGTCCAACCAGATCAGATAACTCAAAGAACACTTCCAGAAGATGCTATGAGCACATTCATCTTCTAAATTCAATGATTGGTTCTGTCCAACCAGATCAGATAACTCAAAGAACACTTCCAGAAGATGCTATTAGCACATTCATCTTCCAAATTCAATGATTGGTTCTACTAAACCAGGTCAGATAACTCAAAGAACACTTCCAGAAGATGCTATGAGCACATTCATCTTCCAAATTCAATGATTGGTTCTGTCCAACCAGATCAGATAACTCAAAGAACATTTCCAGAAGATGCTATTAGCACATTCATCTTCCAAATTCAATGATTGGTTCTGCTAAACCAGGTCAGATAACTCAAAGAACACTTCCAGAAGATGCTATTAGCACATTCATCTTCCAAATTCAATGATTGGTTCTGCTAAACCAGGTCAGATAACTCAAAGAACACTTCCAGAAGATGCTATGAGCACATTCATCTTCCAAATTCAATGATTGGTTCTGTCCAACCAGATCAGATAACTCAAAGAACATTTCCAGAAGATGCTATTAGCACATTCATCTTCCAAATTCAATGATTGTTCTGCTAAACCAGGTCAGATAACTCAAAGAACACTTCCAGAAGATGCTATTGAGCACATTCATCTTCTAAATTCAATGATTGGTTCTGTCCAACCAGATCAGATAACTCAAAGAACACTTCCAGAAGATGCTATTGAGCACATTATATTTGTTCCAGTTAATGTTTGGACTAGGATATCATAATGCTCATTTGATGTAGAGCCAGATTTTGTAGATTCGAAGCATTTCCATCATACTACACTGAAAAGGACTATATTCATAATTCTGCCAATTAAGAACGGAGTTTTTCTTATTTTACTTCCTCCCTGTGCTGATGCTTTTCCATTGACAAAGAAATGGTGGCTTTCATGGGATCCAAGAATAAAGTTGAACTGTTTATAAACATGTACAGGAAGCGCCAAATTGACAAAAAGGATCTGTAAGGTTCTTGAAGCTTATGACAATGAGCCACCTTCAAGTGTCCAGAAGTATGTTCTTAATGAGTGCTGAAAATGGAATCTAGTATGGGTTGGAAGGAATAAAGTTGCTCCACTTGAACCTGATGAGGTGGAAATACTTCTAGGTTTCCTTAAAAACCATACACAAGAATTTGTATAGAGATATGTTTCTCAGTGATATCAATGTCTTGTTTCTTTTTGCTGGAATCAAAACTACAAAGGTTGCCTTCTACTGTCTTAGTATATCTTTGAAAACAGATGTGCAAGAACTGAATGGCGATCGGTTGGAGCAATTGATGAGTAGATTTGGCGAATTCGACCTTGTTGTCGGTAGCACCACTTGTAACAATCTTGATGTTCATGGCTTTAAGCTAGTGATGATTTGCCTACTTTGTATTCCATGTATTTAAAAGTATTAACATAAAGTGATATTCAGAAATCTTTAAATTATTTCAAAATTATGTTAATTCAATAGAAAAGAATAAATTGAATTTCCAAAAATAAATTGACTTTCAAATAAATTGAACTTGAAATAGATAGAATTGTATTCAAATTTATGGCAAGCATAAAAATTCAAATGTCTCAACAAATTATAAGCATAAGTATTTCTAAATTAATCAAGTTGACACAATTTAGAGTAATGATGTAAGCTTTTGTCTGGAAGATCTCAAACGTTGTTGAAATGCTTGTAGATGTGAAGTTTCTTCTAAACTGTCAAAATCTTAAGAGGGTTTAATTGTCAGATGCCTAATATCAACCTGTATTTGAGCCGCCTTTTCAGGTTTTCAACTCAAATCCTTCCTTTGGTTACAAGATGCCCTTTGCGGGTTTTCACCTTGAACCCCCCTTTTTCTTTTTCTTTTTTTTTTCTTTCTTTTTTCTTTTTTCTATTTTTTTATTTTCTTTCTTTTCTCTTAAGCATAATATTTCTTGACAGAATCCGAGTTTATTGGATTTCTCAGAATTTTTCCATCCATTTCTGCCAAGATCAATGCTCCTCCGGAAAAGGCCTTTTTCACAACGTATGGCCCTTCCCAATTAGACATCCATTTCCCACGGAAATCTTTATGTATAGGCAAGATCTTTTTTAATACTAGATCACCCTCTTGGAATTCTCTTGGATATACTTTTTTGTCATGAGACTTTATCATCCGTTTTTGATACATCTGTCCATGGCAAACAACTTTCAATCTTTTCTCCTCAATAAGGTTCAATTGATCAAATCTAGCTTGGATCCATTCAAATTCATCCAATTTTGTTTCTCTCAATATTCGAAGCGATGGAATCTCAACTTCAATTGGTAAAACTGCTTCCATCCCGTAGACTAAAGAAAAAGGCGTTGCCCCAGTAGATGTTCGAACAGTAGTTCGGTATGCATATAGAGCAAAAGGTAATTTTTCGTGCCAATCTTTGTAAGTTTCAGTGGTCTTTGTAATGATTCTCTTGATGTTCTTGTTTGCTGCTTCAACTGCCCCATTCATCTTTGGACGATATGCCACTGAATTTGCATGTTTGATCTTAAACTGTGCACAAAGTTCGGTCATCATTTTGTTGTTCAGGTTCAGAGCATTGTCTGTAATGATCCTCTCTGGTAGGCCATATCGGCAAACTATCTCTTTCTTTATGAATTTACAGACTGTGGACCTCTTAATATTGGTATATGAAGCAGCTTCAACCCATTTGGTAAAATAATCAATTGCCACAAGGATGAAGCAATGTCCATTCGATGCTTTTGGTGTGATTGCTCCAATGACATCTATTCCCCACATAGAAAATGGCCAGGGTGCTGTCATTACATGTAAAGGAGATGGGGGTACATGAATCTTGTCTGCATATATCTGGCATTTATGACATTTCCTTGCATAATCAATGCAATCTGTGTACATGGTAGCCCAATAGTATCCATATCTCATTATTTTTCTGGCCATGGAAAGGCCATTTGCATGTGTTCCACATATTCCACTGTGTACTTCTTCAATAACGTTTCGAGCTTTGCTGGTATTTAAACATCTTAATAGCATTTGATCACTGCTTCTTCTATACATAATCTCTCTATCAAGAAAATATCCAGCAGCCATTCTTCTTAAAGTTCTTTTATCAATTTCTGATGCATTTGGTGGATAACTTTGATTTTTGATATATTGCAGGATATCATGATACCATGGTTTACCATCTACCTCTTCTTCCACACTATAACAATGTGCAGGAATTTCATATACTTGCATTTTGATTGGCATCATATCAACTTTCTTAGTTGCCTGAAACATAGCAGCTAATGTAGCCAAAGCATCTGCCATTTGATTTTCTTCTCGAGGGAGATAATTGAAGGCAACTCTCTCAAATTCTTTCACTAATTCGAGGGTAAAATTTCGGTATTCCAACAATTTGGGATCTTTTGTTTCCCATTCTCCTCGCAATTGATACACCACTAACGATGAATCTCCATATATCTTGAGAAATTTGATTTTTCTTTCTATAGCTGCTTTCAACCCCATGACACAAGCTTCATATTCCGCCATGTTATTGGTGCAAAAGAACTCCAGTCTGCTTGTAAAGGGATAATAAATATTTTCTGGAGAAATTAACACTGCCCCAATTCCTCGTCCCAAAGCATTAGATGCTCCGTCAAAATAAAGCTTCCAAGTTGCAAATGCATCATTTGTTTTGACTTCTTCATTCATGGATATGCATAACAGATCTTCATCAAGAAAATTGAAGTTCAAAGGCTGATAATCATTTGATACACGACTGGCCAAAAAATCAGCTATGACACTTCCTTTTATCGCTTTTTGGTTGACATAGATAATATCAAACTCAGATAATAACATCTGCCATCTAGCCATTCTGCCTGTCAAAGCTGGTGATTCCATTAAGAACTTTAAAGGATCAAGTTTGGATATCAACCAAGTAGTATGGTATAACATATATTGTCTGAGTCTTCGAGTAGTCCACACCAAAGCACAACATAATTTTTGTATTGGTGGATATCTAACTTCACAATCGGTAAATTTCTTGCTCAGATAATAAATAGCTTTTTCTTTCCTTCCTGATTCATCATGCTGTCCTAGTACACATCCCATCGAATTTTCGAAGACCGTCAAGTAGAGAATTAATGGTTTATCAGGTATTGGTGATACTAAAATGGGGGCATTGGATAAATACTTCTTAATAATATCCAAAGTTTCTTGACATTCTTCATTCCAGACTTCAGGATTATTCTTTCGAAGTAATTTGAACACTGGATCACATTTGTCAGTTAATTGAGAAATGAACCGAGATATATAATTTAATCTTCCCAAAAAGCCTCGAACTTCTTTTTTTGTATTGGGTGGTGGAAGATCTTGAATTGCTTTTACTTTATCTGGATCAATCTCGATTCCTTTTTTGCTGACCACAAATCCCAAAAGTTTTCCAGAAGTTACCCCAAAAGTGCATTTAGCGGGGTTGAGCTTTAATTGATATCTCCTCAATCTCTGGAAAAGCTTTCTTAGATTTTGAATATGTTCTTCTTCAGTTCGAGATTTGGCAATCATGTCATCTACATATACTTCAATCTCTTTGTGCATCATGTCATGAAACAAAGTTACCATGGCTCTTTGATACGTTGCCCCTGCATTTTTCAATCCAAATGGCATCACTTTATAACAGAATGTGCCCCACATGGTTATAAATGTTGTTTTTTCCATGTCTTCAGGATTCATCTTTATCTGATTATATCCTGAAAATCCATCCATAAATGAAAACCATGCGTGCCCTGCAGTATTGTCCACCAATGTGTCTATGTGGGGTAAGGGAAAGCTATCTTTCGAACTAGCTTTGTTGAGATCTCTGTAATCCACACACATTCGAACTTTTCCATTTTTCTTTGGTACGGGAACAATGTTGGCTACCCATTCTGGGTATTTAGATGCCTGTAGGAAACCTGCATTGATTTGTTTCATCACTTCTTCTTTGATTTGTAACAACATTTCTGGCCTCATTCTTCTGAGCTTTTGTTGGACTGGTTTATAATCTGGATTGATTGGAAGCTTGTGTATCACTATATCTGTGCTTAAACCAGGCATATCTTGATAAGACCATGCAAAGATATCTTTGAACTCTTGAAGGAGATTTATCAATTCTTGTTTTATCTGGACTGTCAGAGTAGTACCAATTTTCACCTCTTTTCTTTCTTCATCTGTTCCCAAATTCACAGTCTCAACCTCTTCTTTGTGGGGTAGAATTTGTTTGTCTTCTTTTTCTACCAATCTTAATAGTTCAGTAGGAATATCACATTCCAGTTCATCTTCACAACCATTGATTTCTTCCAGACATATAGGCTGCTATAAATTTATCACTGGATTAAATCTAGGAATAAACATGCTATTAACACTGTGACACCTGCAAATTTAAATTGGACATATTTACGAAAGAATATAGCAAATTTATGAAAATAAATAAATGTAAAAATGTAAGAAAATGTAAAGAATGATTGCCATCTGAAAATTTTAAAGAAAATTTCTTATATTTAACATAATTTCTTTTACAAGATAACAACAAGTTTTCATATTTTTGAGCTAAACATAAAGATTAGTTCTGAATATTACTCTGCATTAATATTAAAAATTATAGGAAGATCTTCAGTGGTCCAATTGGTGAGTGTTTCTCCAGGAAGACATGGGCGAATCCTATTCAAGTACTTGCCAGTCTTGCTGTCATTTGTGATCATGTTGATAAATAATCCATTCATAGCTTCTTCAACTATGTCTTGATCTTTCGTCAGCTTTTCTTCTTTAAAGGCTTCAACAAGCTGCTGTTCCACATTAATTGTTCCCCCTGATCTGAATGTGGTCTTCAATTGTGGGAAAGACATGTGTTTCCAAAGGATTTCTCCTCCTTTCAATTTTGCCTTTCTGTCTTCACATCTTCTTTCCATCTCTTTGTTCTTTTGCTGAAGATTGGGCTTAAACCCTAGCCCAAAATGGTCTTTTTTCATCTTTATACTGATAGGAACTGAAATCCCTTGAAGATTCTTTCCTAGACCTCTCCCAGCTTTAGCTCCGATGCCTAAAGTTTGTTGTACCGTCATCTTGGTGCAATCAGACAATCTGGGATATGGGATTTTGCTTCCTTCTGCAATAAAGGTTGCATTTACAAATTCAAGAGCTCGAAAAGAGCATTCAAGAGCCTCATCATTGGTGTCGATATATGGAACATCGCTTGTTACAGACGCAATGATTTCTTCTTCAGCACTGACGCATATTAGTTGTCCATCAACAACAAATTTCAATTTCTGATGTAATGAAGAAGGAACGGCTCCTGCTGAATGAATCCATGGCCTCCTAATGACAATTATATGTGGGGTGGATGTCCATAACCACAAAGTCAATATTGTACACGACTGGGCCAATTAACAACGGTATTTCCATTTTCCCAAGCACTTCTTTTTGAGTACCATCAAATGCTCGTACCACATTCTGATAACTCTTCATGTGTGATTGATCCAGAGCATTCTTGAAGTGTACTAGGGGCATCAAGTTGAGAGCGGATCATTGTCAATCAATACTCTGGCAACACATGACCATGACAATGTGTCGTGATGTTCAAAGCTTTTACTGACCCCATTCCGCCTTCTGGTATTTCATCATCTGTGAACGTTATGTAATTGTCAGCGGCTATATGTCCCACAATTCTGTCAAGTTTATTGAGGGATATATCTTCGGGGATAAATGTCTGATTGAGAATTTTCATCAAAGCATTCCTATGCGCTTCTGAATCATCAATAGATCAAGAATGAAATTCTCGCTTGTTGTTTGTGTAGTTGTTCAACCACACTATACTCACTATGTTTCAAGAATTTCAAAAATTCTTGGGCTTGTTTTTCTG
This sequence comes from Hibiscus syriacus, assembly GCF_006381635.1. Lineage (NCBI taxonomy): Eukaryota > Viridiplantae > Streptophyta > Magnoliopsida > Malvales > Malvaceae > Hibiscus > Hibiscus syriacus. The sequence goes on from NW_024061891.1 coordinate 428,751, forward strand.
TCACAGGCTCATTGAATGCTGGAAGGGATTCATCCCAAATACCTTCTGAGGTAGTGCCATGGCTTTTCCTTGGCTTTCACTTGTTCTGAAGCATTGGATGTTTCGGGAGAGTAACATCTCCCACTTCTTGTAAAGAAACCGACCTCACTTACTGCTTCAGACGTCGATGTTGTCTCAGCACCCAGAAGAAAAAAAAGAGAGAAAAGGAAGAAGAGACTTACAAGGAAGCCTCGACCACCGGATCTCGTCAGAACTTCTTCGAAACATCGAAGGTATTTTTGTAAGATTCGCTCCGATTAGGAGCTTTTTAAAGGAAGAGAACACCGGGACCGTCCTAGGACGGTCCGATCATCTATTAGTATAAAAATAATTTTTTTCCGGCCACCGGATGCGGTGGCCGGCGGTGATATTCACGGCGGCCCACGGTGGCCGACCGGTAACCGGCTTCCCTCCGATGAGGGAAGCTAGAGAGAAGGCAGAGAGTTTAAAACTCTCTCAGTGAAGAGAGAGAGAAAATGGAAAAGAAGGTTGGCCCTTCGGGCCAGCCGGTTTTGGACTCTTATAGTCCTTCCCGAACGACGTCGTTTCGGGAAGGACTATGCGCGTAATTATGAAATAGTTAAACCCCGTCCGCAGTCCTTCGTATTTGTAAATTTTTACATTTTGGTCACTAAACTGAATTTATAATAATTTTAATTCAGTCTTTGAATTTTAATTTATTCATTTTAGTCCTTTTTATTAAAATAATATTTAGGATAAATGACAAATTTAATCCCTTAATTTTAATAAATAAATTTTTTATCCCTAGTTCATATTTTAATTAATTTTATTATAAAATTTTAATTTTAGATAATTTCATTTTGGTCACTAAATTATTAAATTAGAAAATAAAATATTTAATCCCTATAATTTTAATTAGATTTAGTTTTATTTTTATTATAATTTAGTTATTTATATGTTTTCATCTTACTGCCTAAAATATATTGTTTTAGTGATATTTTTATTTTATTATATTGTATAAATATTTTTATATATTCATAAATATACTTATAATAAATAGTAATTTTAATATTTATTTTTAACATCGAAGAAAAGGACAGTCTTAATACAACTGGATGTCCTATTCTGGTATTTTAAAATTAAACAATATTATTTAAATTAATATTTATCAATATCAAAGAAAAGAGCTGTCTTAAGGCACCTAGAAGTTCTTTTCTGATATTTTTAAATAAATAAATTTTAAATAAATATAATTTTGAAATAATAGGATTATAAATTAAATATATTTTGAATTTTTAAATAATAATAAGAGACAATTTATAATTAAAAAGTACCATTTTGGGCGTTGTAGGGGTGCTAATCCTTCCCTAAACGTAATCGACCACGAATCCCTTTTTATTATTAAAAAGAACGAATTTTTGGTTATAAACGCAGATCAGTTTAATTTTTTTAATTGATGTTTTATTAAAACTCTTTTAAAAGATATTTTTTAGGTATTCGACCTACCTGACCAAAAAGGCCGATGGCGACTCCCAAATTATTTTCAAAACCATTTATTCAATCACTTTTCCCGCCAAATATAATATTTCGTGCCCGGACGAAAGCCGGTTACGACAGCTTGGCGACTCGCTGGGGAGGTCAAACTTTTAAAAAAAATCAATTATAAATTGTCTCTATTAATTAAAAATTAAAAATTCATATATTAATTTTTAATTCTTTCTTTTCAATTTTTTTATTATTTTTAATATTTATGTTTTATTTTCTTTGCAAGTATTTTATTTCATTATTTATTTTCTAAAGTTTGAACATTTCCCTCACACACAACACTTGCATTGCATAACTAAAGCTCTATAATTGAGTTGTCCCTTTTAAGTGGGAGTGAAAGCGACGTCTTCGTGAGAATTTATTCTCCGTGTCAGACCTAGCAAGTAACTTTCGGGGTTCATATGCTCTATGTCTTCGTGAGAATTTATTCTCCGTGTCAGGCATAGAGAAATGTATCCCCTCGAATTGAACTCGATCCACTTTAGTCTGTGATGGACTAGGATTGAGGGTTAGCAACCCAAGGGGGCACTAACAAGGACAATTCGGGTACCTTTATTCTTAGATCTGAAACCTTGCATATAAAAAACCTTAGAAACTCTTCCGATCAGAAGTCATGCCGAAATTTGTCCAAAATAGTACACACAGGAGAAATGAATTCTGTCTTTCCTGTTAATTTATTTATTGTTTAAGTTACATGTTTATTTAAATTATTTAAATTCAGAAAAGCATGTTTAAATAAAGAATATTTATGTAAATGTTATTATTCTTTAAACTAACTTATTTTCTTTTGTGTTCATTATTTTTCTGTTTGCATTGCATCATACAGGATTAAAGACATTGATCCTTGTGTTAATTGTCGCATTGGAAAGCCTTCATCTATGGATAAAAAGTGTTCAATCAAGTAATTCTAAACTCAGAAGTAAGACAGTGGGCTGAGGATTTACAAAGACAAGAAGGAGACAGTCTGCAGGATGATTAGTATCCGACTTGGCCAGTTATGCTTCAGTTTCACTAAAAAGAAATGATATGCAGGATTTGCGAAGCATTTGGGAAAGTTAGGATTCAAACAAAAAATTGCAGTTTTATCAGACTTACGGAGACATTCCATATTTGCTCTATGTTGAAATTGATGATGAATTACTCAGAGCCCTAATTCAATTCTGGAATCCAGGGTACAATTGCTTCACTCTCAATAAGGAAGACTTGGTCCCTACTATTGAAGAATACACAACTTTGCTACATATCGAAGGGGCTTTGGAGAATCGAATCTATTCAAAGTCAATTAAAACTCAACCCTTTCGAGTTAAATTAGCAAAAATTGCCGGGGTACGAGAAGAATGGGTAGCATCCCGTACGAAACAAAAAGGCGAAAGCGAAGACATTGCTTGGACCAACATCAGAGAACTTATTCAGAGCCATCCAGATATTAAAGTACGATTCGATCTATTTGCTCTGGGTATATATGGTATGGTCATCTTCCCAAAAGTTTTGGGATACATTGAAGCTGCAGTGGTAGACTTGTTTGAACAGCTACCGAAGAAGATTAATCTGTTTCTGCATCCTAGCAGAGACCTTCAGATCGTTAAATGCTTGCAGAAGGTTAGGAGGTGGACGATTCTCAGGGTGTACCCAGTTGTTATATGTTTGGATCCGTAGTCATTTTTGGAGGACGGAAAAGGTTTCATACCGACGCTTCAATACGGATTACTCACCATTAAAAGAATTTCTAGAGCAGGAATGGCCTAAAGAAATTAAGAAAGATATGTGGATTAATGCCTTTCGAAATCTGCAAAGCAATGACGTTGTTTGGCGAGCCCCGTGGCAAATACAAAGGGAATTCTTTTACAGGTGTGGTGATTACAACTGGATAATGCTGCTCGGATTATGGGGAGGAATTGGATATGCACCACTGCTGGTTATAAGACAGTATGAAGGTCGTCAATTTGTACCTGTCACTGCTGGACTACAATCATCTGAGTTCGCATTTTACAGCAAAAATTATAAAAGAAATATCATGGAAGCCGTTACAGCTTGGAAAACAACTTTTTGTATTCGAGCTAAAGCAGCAAAAGAATGCTAACTCCTGATTATGAAGATTGGAGATCTGTCAGAAAAAACGAAATATTCCTCTACCAGATCAAAATGAGGATATCTCTATGGAAGATCGCATTAAGGTGGTTCCATCAGATTGAAATCTTGAGAGCTGAGTTTGAAGCAGAAAGAGATGGCTGGTCGAAAGAGTTAGAGCAAATGAGACATGACAAAGCTATGTTGGGGTTGACATTGACTTTCATTCATCACAATGTGCAATGTTGAGAAAAGATAAAGAAAAGGTGAGGATGAGTACAGAGCCTTACAGAAAAATTACCAGGAGTTATATAAATCCCGAAAAACATCAGGACCCAGCCAATCGACGGTACAGATGACCAGAGAATTGAACATTGAGAAAAGACGAGTTGAAGATCTGAAAGGAAAGAATAGCCGTCTACTCAAAAGTCTGGAAAAAGGAAAGCAAAAATGGAAGATTTCGAGGTTGACAGAAGAGAGCGAATTATAAAACACAAGGCTGAACACCGCGAGATCATGAATGAAATGCAAAGAGAAAGGGATCAAGCCAAAGATTTAGAAGAGATGAAGAATGACGTCTTTGATAAATTTGAAGGCGAGAAAAATAGCATGTTCAAGGGATTTGAATCTGAAATGAACCAGTTGATTGCTGAACTTGAAGTCAGAGGCCAAAGATGGAAGAATCCAATGTTGAAAAAGATAAATGGGAGCTAGAAAGAAAAAATTTCAACACCAGACTTGAGATAGAGCAGAAGTGGCTAGCAATTGGATGCAAAGATGCAGAAACAAAGATGTTCAAATCCAGAAGCTTAATCAAAGGAACACAAGAAGCACGAACAAAACTGGAAGAAGATCTGGATCAGTCTAGAACCAAAAACTCAGAGTTTAATGCTTACATTTTGCAACTGGAAGAATCATTGTTTCAAGAAAAGGTTCGTCTAGGACCTAATGATCTCAAAGAAAGTAATGAAGAAAATGTTTCACTGCGAAGACGTATTAGAGATCTTGAAAAAATTCTGCACGATTGTCAAGTCAGATTACTGAGTTAGAGCAGACTCTTGAAGGAACAAATGAACAATGGCAAAAGTCAACTGAGTTTATGTTGAAAGAAGTGAAGAAAGAAGTAATATGGTGTTCGAGGCCATGGTACAAATGAGCGAAGTTGCTAGATATGTTGGGGAACTAGCTGTTGAAGCCAAAATAATTGAGCATCAAGTTGATCCAGTTTCTAAGTATGGAAAGAAGGTTTCATGGTTAATGAAAGAAGTTATAGAGCTTAATAGGAAAGCTATGCCTTATCTGTAGTTATGAACTATTATAAAGAAACTTTTGTATGCCGATGAAAGTTGTTCTATGACAGTTGACTTTTTGGGATCAATGTTTTTTACATACATGCATTTTGCATACATTCATCATTCATTTCATAATTTTCCCTATGAATTATTATTTTATTTATTAAGATAAAATTCATTAATTAAAATTTGAAAAAATAATATTAAAAGATTTTTCAATCGCAGTTACTCTGGCCAAAAGAGAAATACTACATCACTACGGTACTAGACAAGCTACTAAGAGAATTATGGAGGATAAAATACAGCGTATTGAGGAACAGCATCATAAAGAACAAGAAGAAATGAGAATGAAGTTGGAAAAAATTGAAGCCAGTATTGCAAATTCACAAGACAGTATGATGAAGAATAGAGGACATGTTTAAAAGGCAGGCTATCAGTGGAAAAATGCATGAAAATCCTGTATCCTTTGATCAAGATCCTATGTATCCTTTAGGTTTTCTACCAGAACCAATTTATCATTCTGGTACTACCCCTATACAAATCAATGCTCGTACATCTGCATTACAAGAAGCCAAACCACATGAAGATCAACAAGTGGATCCTGCATCTTCAAGCAAAAATCCGCTTATATCAGATGTGAAAATAGGGGATCTTAATACTGATCATTTGATCCCAGATTTGAATGAGCTGAATGAGAAACAAAAAGTAAATGAAGAATTAACCAGACAGATCAAGAACTTAGAAGAACGAATGAAATCTGTGGAAATAACTGAATCATTCTATGGGTTTGATGCTAGTGAGTTGAGTTTGGTTCCAGACCTAATCCTCCCTATCAAGTTCAAAGCTCCCGAATTTGATAAATATGACGGTACTACATGCCCTTCATCCCACATTACTATGTTTTGTCGAAGAATGGCAGGATATGTGAAGGACGAGAAATTGTTAATTCACTGCTTTCAGGATAGTTTGACAGGACCGGCTTTAAAATGGTATACTCAATTGACCAAAGCCAACATTAGATCCTGGAAAGATTTGGCTAAAGCATTTTTAGAGCAGTATCGCCATGTAACAGACATGGTTCCTGACAGATGGACTCTCCAGAATTTGGAGAAAAAGAATAACGAAACATTCATACAGTATGCCCAGAGATGGCGTGACACTGCGGCCCAAGTTCAACCACCTTTGTCGGAAAAAGAGGCCACAGTAATGTTTGTCCATACATTGAAGGCCCCTTATTTAAACCATCTAATGGGGAATGCAACCAGAAATTTTGCAGATTTGGTCATTTCTGGAGAATTAATTGAAAATGTCTTGAAAAGTGGCAAGATTGAATCAAATGATGGGTCTAGTTCCAAAAGACCTATGTACCGGAAAAAGGAGAATGAAGTCAACAATGCAAATTCCTACAGCAAAGATTCATCGAAAAGTGTTACAATAACCCAGCCAAGGGTTAAGAAAGAGGAAACAAACACTAATCGAGAAGAGTCCAGAGGATCTCGAAAGGAAAATGAAAGGTTGTCTTTTACACCTTTACCAGTACCATATGCAGAGATCTATGATTCGCTGTTAAAAGTAGATGTTATACGGCCCTATCCTTTGGTTCCCATGCAACCACCATTCCCTCCTTGGTATGATACAAAGGCACACTGTGTTTACCATGAAGGAATTACAGGACATTCTATTGAAAACTGTCTAGCATTCAAAAGGGTGGTTCAAAATTTGATCAACACTGGGAAGTTGGAATTCAATACACCATCCGCATCAAGTCATCCATTGCCAAATCATGGAGATAAAAACGTGAATGCAATTCAGGAAGAGAACAGAAAGAAAGCAAAGACTGACATTTCTGAAATTAAATCTCCGTTTGTTTGGATATTCCAACAACTTTCTTTAGCCGGTATAATTCCACAACAATTCAGGCCAAAGCAGAATGAAGGCAAGAATTATTGTGAATATCATCAGGAGAAAGGGCATAAAATTCAACTATGTCCTGAGTTTAGGGATTTGGTGCAAAGATTGATGAACAACAGAGAAATAGAATTCTTTGAAGAAGAACCCGGGAAAAAAGAAGATGATATTTGCTCATCAGAGGATTCTAAACCAAGTCAAAGAATAAATGATCCTGTGATCATTAATGTGAAATCATCTACGGCGATTCCTGCACCAATAAGGCCAAAAGTAGTTATCACCACTCCTCTACCATTTCCATACAAAGATACCCGCAGGGTACCTTGGAATTATACTACCAATGTTTTAATGGTAGGAGGATCTGTTTCTCTAGATAAAACAGAAGAGAAAATACAAAGCCTGAGTACAACATCGACGTCTGAAGCAGTAAGTGAGGTCGGTTTCTTTACAAGAAGTGGGAGATGTTACTCTCCCGAAACATCCAATGCTTCAGAACAAGTGAAAGCCAAAGGAAAAGCCATGGCACTACCTCAGAAGGTATTTGAGGATGAATCCCTTCCAGCATTCAATGAGCCTGTGACAGAAAAACAAGCCCAAGAATTTTTGAAATTCTTGAAACATAGTGAGTATAGTGTGGTTGAACAACTACACAAACAACAAGCGAGAATTTCTATTCTTGATCTATTGATGAATTCAGAAGCGCATAGGAATGCTTTGATGAAAATTCTCAATCAGACATTTATCCCCGAAGATATATCCCTCAATAAACTTGACAGAATTGTGGGACATATAGCCGCTGACAATTACATAACGTTCACAGATGATGAAATACCAGAAGGCGGAATGGGGTCAGTAAAAGCTTTGAACATCACGACACATTGTCATGGTCATGTGTTGCCAGGAGTATTGATTGACAATGGATCCGCTCTCAACTTGATGCCCCTAGTTACACTTCAAAGAATGCCTCTGGATCAATCACACATGAAGAGTTATCAGAATGTGGTACGAGCATTTGATGGTACTCAAAAAGAAGTGCTTGGGAAAATGGAAATACCGTTGTTAATTGGCCCAGTCGTGTACAATATTGACTTTGTGGTTATGGACATCCACCCCACATATAATTGTCTATTAGGGAGGCCATGGATTCATTCAGCAGGAGCCGTTCCTTCTTCATTACATCAGAAATTGAAATTTGTTGTTGATGGACAACTAATATGCGTCAGTGCTGAAGAAGAAATCATTGCGTCTGTAACAAGCGATGTTCCATATATCGACACCAATGATGAGGCTCTTGAATGCTCTTTTCGAGCTCTTGAATTTGTAAATGCAACCTTTATTGCGGAAGGAAGCAAAATTCCATATCCCAAATTGTCTGATTGCACCAAGATGACGGTACAACAAACTTTAGGCATCGGAGCTAAAGCTGGGAGAGGTCTAGGAAAGAATCTTCAAGGGATTTCAGTTCCTGTCAGTATAAAGATGAAAAAAGACCGTTTTGGGTTAGGGTTTAAGCCCAATCTTCAGCAAAAGAACAAAGAGATGAAAAGAATATGTGAAGACAGAAAGGCAAAATTGAAAGGGGGAGAAATCCTTTGGAAACACATGTCTTTCCCACAGTTGAAGACCACATTCAGATCAGGGGGAACAATTAATGTGGAACATCAGCTTGTTGAAGCCTTTAAAGAAGAGAAGTTGACGAAAGATCAAGACATAGTTGAAGAAGCTATGAATGGATTATTTGTCAACATGATCATGAATGACAACAAGACTGGCAAGTACTTGGATAAGATTCGCCCATGTTTTCCTGGAGAAACACTCACCAATTGGATCGCTGAAGATCTTCCTATAGTTTTTAATATTAATACAGAGTAATATTCAGAACTAATCTTTATGTTTAGATCAAAAATATGAAAATTTTTTGTTATCTTGTAAAAGAAATTATGTTAAATATAAGGAATTTTCTTTAAAATTTTCAGATGGCAATCATTCTTTACATTTTCTTACATTTTTACATTTATTTATTTTCATAAATTTACTATATTCTTTCGTAAATATGTCCAATTTAAATTTGCAGGTGTCACAGTGTTAATAGCATGTTTATTCCTAGATTTAATCCAGTGATAAATTTAGAGCAGCCTATATGTCTGGAAGAAATCAATGGTTGTGAAGATGAACTGGAATGTGATATTCCTACTGAATTATTAAGATTGGTAGAAAAAGAAGACAAACAAATTCTACCCCACAAGGAAGAGGTTGAGACTGTGAATTTGGGAACAGATGAAGAAATAAAAGAGGTGAAAATTGGTACCACTTTGACATTCCAGATAAAACAAGAATTGATAAATCTCCTTCAAGAGTTCAAAGATATCTTTGCATGGTCTTATCAAGATATGCCCGGTTTAAGCACAGATATAGTGATACACAAGCTTCCAATCAATCCAAAATATAAACCGGTCCAACAAAAGCTCAGAAGAATGAGGCCAGAAATGTTGTTGCAAATCAAAGAAGAAGTGATAAAACAAATCAATGCAGGTTTCCTACAGGCATCTAAATACCCAGAATGGGTAGCCAACATTGTTCCCGTACCTAAGAAAAATGGGAAAGTTCGAATGTGTGTGGATTACAGAGATCTCAACAAAGCTAGTCCGAAAGACAGCTTTCCCTTACCCCACATAGACACATTGGTGGACAATACTGCAGGGCATGCATGGTTTTCATTTATGGATGGCTTTTCAGGATATAATCAAATAAAAATGAATCCTGAAGACATGGAAAAGACAACATTTATAACCATGTGGGGCACATTCTGTTATAAAGTGATGCCATTTGGATTGAAAAATGCAGGGGCAACATATCAAAGAGCCATGGTAACTTGTTTCATGACATGATGCACAAAGAGATTGAAGTATACGTGGATGACATGATTGCCAAATCCCGAACTGAAGAAGAACATATTCAAAAATTTGAGAAAGCTTTTCCAAAGATTGAGGAAGTATCAATTAAAGCTCAACCCCGCTAAATGCACTTTTGGGGTAACTTCCGGAAAACTTTTGGGATTTGTGGTCAGCAAAAAAGGAATCGAGATTGATCCAGATAAAGTAAAAGCAATTCAAGATCTTCCACCACCCAATACAAAAAAAAGAAGTTCGAGGCTTTTTGGGAAGATTAAATTATATATCTCGGTTCATTTCTCAATTAACTGACAAATGTGATCCAGTGTTCAAATTACTTCGAAAGAACAATCCTGAAGTTTGGAATGAAGAATGTCAAGAAACTTTGGATATTATTAAGAAATATTTATCCAATGCCCCAATTTTAGTATCACCAATGCCTGATAGACCATTAATTCTCTACTTGACGGTTTTCGAAAATTCGATGGGATGTGTACTAGGACAGCATGATGAATCAGGAAGGAAAGAAAAAGCTATTTATTATCTGAGCAAGAAATTTACTGATTGTGAAGTTCGATATCCACCAATACAAAAATTATGTTGTGCTTTGGTGTGGACTACTCGAAGACTCAGACAATATATGTTATACCATACTACTTGGTTGATATCCAAACTTGATCCTTTAAAGTTCTTAATGGAATTACCGGCTTTGACAGGCAGAATGGCTAGATGGCAGATGTTATTATCTGAGTTTGATATTGTATATGTCAACCAAAAAGCAATAAAAGGAAGTGTAATAGCTGATTTTCTGGCCAGTCGTGTATCAAATGAATATCAGCCTTTGAACTTCAATTTTCCCGATGAAGATTTGTTATGCATATCCATGAATGAAGAAGTCAGAACAAGTGATGAATTTGCAACTTGGAAGCTTTACTTTGATGGAGCATCTAATGCTTTGGGACGAGGAATTGGGGCAGTGTTAATTTCTCCAGAAAATGTTTATTATCCCTTTACAAGTAGACTGGAGTTCTTTTGCACCAATAACATGGCAGAATATGAAGCTTGTATCATGGGATTGAAAGCAGCCATAGAAAGAAAAATCAAATTTCTCAAGATATATGGAGATTCATCTTTGGTGGTGTATCAATTGCGAGGAGAATGGGAAACAAAAGATCCCAAATTGTTGGAATACCAAAATTTTACCCTCGAATTAGTAAAAGAATTTGAGAGAGTTACCTTCAATTATCTCCCTCGAGAAGAAAATCAAATGGCAGATGCTTTGGCTACATTAGCTGCTATGTTTCAGGCAACTAAGAAAGTTGATATGATGCTAATCAAAATGCAAGTATATGAAATTCCTGCACATTGTTATAGTGTGGAAGAAGAGGTAGATGATAAACCATGGTATCATGATATCCTGCAATATATCAAAAATCAAAGTTATCCACCAAATGCATCAGAAATTGATAAAAGAACCTTGAGAAGAATGGCTGCTGGATATTTTCTTGATGGAGAGATTATGTATAGAAGAAGCAATGATCAAATGCTATTGAGATGTTTAAATACCAGTGAAGCTCGAAATGTCATTGAAGAAGTACACAGTGGAATATGTGGAACACATGCAAATGGTCTTTCTATGGCCAGAAAAATAATGAGATATGGATACTATTGGGCTACTATGTACACAGATTGCATTGATTATGCAAGGAAATGTCATAAATGCCAGATATATGCAGACAAGATTCATGTACCCCCATCTCCTTTACATGTAATGACAGCACCCTGGCCATTTTCTATGTGGGGAATAGATGTCATTGGGGCAATCACACCAAAAGCATCGAATGGACATTGCTTCATCCTTGTGGCAATTGATTATTTTACCAAATGGGTTGAAGCTGCTTCATACACCAATATTAAGAGGTCCACAGTCTGCAAATTCATAAAGAAAGAGATAGTTTGTCGATATGGCCTACCAGAGAGGATCATTACAGATAATGCTCTGAACCTGAATAACAAAATGATGACCGAACTTTGTGCACAGTTTAAGATCAAACATGCAAATTCAGTGGCATATCGTCCAAAGATGAATGGGGCAGTTGAAGCAACAAATAAGAACATCAAGAGAATCATTACAAAGACTACTGAAACTTACAAAGATTGGCACGAAAAGTTACCTTTTGCTCTATATGCATACCGAACTACTGTTCGAACATCTACTGGGGCAACGCCTTTTTCTTTAGTCTACGGGATGAAAGCAGTCTTACCAATTGAAGTTGAGATTCCATCGCTCCGAATATTGAGAGAAATAAAATTGGATGAATCTGAATGGATCCAAGCTAGATTTGATCAATTGAACCTTATTGAAGAGAAAAGATTGAAAGCTATTTGCCATGGACAGATGTATCAAAAACAGATGATGAAGTCTCATGATAAAAAAAGTACATCCAAGAGAATTCCAAGAGAGTGATCTAGTACTAAAAAAGATCTTGCCTATACATAAAGATTTCCGTGGGAAATGGATGCGTAATTGGGAAGGGCCACACGTTGTGAAAAAGGCCTTTTCCGGAGGAGCATTGATCTTGGCAGAAATGGATGGAAAAATTCTGAGAAATCCAATAAACTCAGATTCTGTCAAGAAATATTATACTTGAAGAAAAAAAAAAGAAAAGGAAAAAATAGAAAATGAAAAAAAAGAGAAGAAAAAGAAAGGGGGTCAAGGTGAAAACCCGCAAAGGGCATCTTGTAACCAAAGGAAGGATTTGAGTTGAAAACCTAAAAAGGCGGCTCAAATGCAGGTTGATATTAGGCATCTGGCAATTGAACTTTCTTAAGATTTTGATAGTTTGGGAGAAACTTCACATCTACAAGCATTTTGACAACGTTTGAGATCTTCCAGACAAAAGCTTACATCATTACTCTAAATTGTGTCAACTTGATTAATTTAGAAATACTTATGCTTATAATTTGTTGAGACATTTGAATTTTTATTCTTATGCTTGCCATAACTTTAAATACAATTATATCTATTTCAGGTTCAATTTATTTGAGATTCAATTTATTTTTGGAAATTCAATTTATTCTTTTCTATTGAATTAACATAATTTTGAAATAATTTAAAGATTTCTGAATATCACTTTATGTTAATACTTTTAAAAAAAACATGGAATACAAAGTAAGCAAATCATCACTAGCTTAAAGCCATGAACATCAAGATTGTTACAAGTGGTGCTACCGACAACAAGGTCGAATCCGCCAAATCTACTCATCAATTGCTCCAACTGATCATCATTCAGTTCTTGCACATCTGTTTTCAAAGATATACTAAGGCAATAGAAAGCAACCTTTTGTAGCATTGATTCCGGCAAAAAGAAACAAGACATTGATATCACTGGAAAACATGTCTCTATACAGATCCTTGTGTATGGTTTTTTAAGGAAACCTAGAAACATTTCCACCTCATCAGGTTCAAGTGGAGTAACTTTATTCCTTCCAACCCCTACTAGATTCCATTTTCAGCACTCATCAAGAACATACTTCTGGACACTCGAAGGAAGGCCATCATTTCTTTGTCAATGGAAAAGCATCAGCACATGGAGGAAGCAAAATAAGAGAAAATTTGTTCTTAATTGGCAGAATTATGAATATAGCCCTTTTCAGTGTAGTAGCATGGAAATACTTCGAATCTACAAATTCTGGCTCTACATCAAATAAGTATTGTGATATCCTAGTCCAAACATTAACTGAAAGATGAATTTGCTCATAGCATCTTCTGGAAGTGTCCTTTGAGTTATCTGACCTGGTTTAGCAGAACCAATCATTGAATTTGGAAGATGAATGTGCTCATAGCATCTTCTGGAAGTGTTCTTTGAGTTATCTGACCTGGTTTAGCAGAACCAGTCATTGAATTGGGAAGATGAATGTGCTCATAGCATCTTCTGGAAGTGTTCTTTGAGTTATCTGATCTGGTTGGACAGAACCAATCATTGAATTTAGAAGATGAATTTGTTAATAGCATCTTCTGGAAGTGTTCTTTGAGTTATCTGATCTGGTTGGACAGAATCAATCATTGAATTTGGAAGATGAATTTGCTAATAGCATCTTCTGGAAGTGTTCTTTGAGTTATCTGACCTGGTTTAGCAGAACCAATCATTGAATTGGGAAGATGAATGTGCTCATAGCATCTTCTGGAAGTGTTCTTTGAGTTATCTGATCTGGTTGGACAGAACCAATCATTGAATTTAGAAGATGAATTTGCTAATAGCATCTTCTGAAAGTGTTCTTTGAGTTATCTGATCTGGTTGGACAAAATCAATCATTGAATTTGGAAGATGAATTTGCTAATAGCATCTTCTGGAAGTGTTCTTTTAGTTATCTGATCTGGTTTGGCAGAACCAATCATTGAATTTGGAAGATGAATTTGCTAATAGCATCTTCTGGAAGTGTTCTTTGAGTTATCTGATCTGTTTTGGTAAGAACTACAGAACCAATCATTAGAATTAAAAGATGAACTGCATGATCTTCTTCATTAAGAAGTTTCTTTTCAAGCTTCTTTTGCTTATTCCTTTCCCAAAAATCATAGCACAAGTTTCGCCTTTGCTTGTAACTGGGATCATCACATAATGGCTTCCCATCTTTTACCGGAAGAAAGCTATTTGAAGTTTCAGCTTCTGAGAATCACATTTTTGTCAAGTATAACAGTTTATCTCTTCATCAGAATCAGAAGTCAAGATTTCTCGGTATTAGAAGAACTATCGATATCTGTGAAATCATCTTGAAAGGTCACTTCATAATCAGATGAATTGTTATCAGAATCAACATGTTGTCTGAATGCGAGCTTTTCAAGAGCCTATACTATTGAGTTTTATTCTCAAGAGGTTTTGTGACATTATATCTACATCTACATTTGTCAAAGATGATAGATTCTTTGTTTTGAAGAAGAAAGATCTATTGGGTTTTTACAATTGAAGAAATACTCAATTCACCAATCTGAAATCAAATAACTTAACATTCATGCATCATATTTTAGGTGTTTACAAAAATAGGTGCATTTTCATTCATTTTTATTCTTGTTGAATTTTTAACAGGAATTTCAAAGATTTTAGCAAAGATTCAAATCTATCATTTGAAAGATTAACATTGCCAGGTAGAGTTCATAATGAGAAGAACTCATCTGAAGAAGGAAGAAGAAGTTCATAATGAGAAGAATTTGTTCAACCTTTTACCTGAATTCATCAAATTGATGGATTATCTTCTCCAGAGAAGGTTCATAATGAGAAGAACTCATCTGAAGAAGGAAGAAGAAGTTCATAATGAGAAGAATTTGTTCAACCTTTTACCCGAATCCATCATTTGATGGATCATTCTTTTCCAGGTAGAGTTCATAATGAGAAGAACTCATCTGAAGAAGGAAGAAGAAATTCATAATGAGAAGAATTTGTTCAACCTTTTGTTTGAATTCATCATTTAATGGATCAACATTGCCAGGTAGAGTTTATAATGAGAAGAACTCATCTGAAGAAGGAAGAAGAAATTCATAATGAGAAGAATTTGTTCAACCTTTTGTTTGAATTCATCACTTGATGGATTAACTTTTCCAGAGAAAGTTCATAATGAGAAGAACTCATCTGAAGAAGGAAGAAGAAGTTCATAATGAGAAGAATTTGTTCAACCTTTTACCTGAATTCATCAAATTGATGGATTATCTTTTCCAGAGAAGGTTCATAATGAGAAGAACTCATCTGAAGAAGGAAGAAGAAGTTCATAATGAGAAGAATTTGTTCAACCTTTTACCCGAATCCATCATTTGATGGATCATTCTTTTCCAGAGAGAGTTCATAATGAGAAGAACTCATCTGAAGAAGGAAGAAGAAATTCATAATGAGAAGAATTTGTTCAACCTTTTGTTTGAATTCATCATTTAATGGATCAACATTGCCAGGTAGAGTTTATAATGAGAAGAACTCATCTGAAGAAGGAAGAAGAAATTCATAATGAGAAGAATTTGTTCAACCTTTTGTTTGAATTCATCACTTGATGGATTAACTTTTCCAGAGAAAGTTCATAATGAGAAGAACTCATCTGAAAAAGGAAGAAGAAGTTCATAATGAGAAGAATTTGTTCAACCTTTTACTTGAATCCATCATTTGATGGATCAGCTTTTCCAGAGAAAGTTCATAATGAGAAGAACTCATCTGAAGAAGGAAGAAGAAGTTCATAATGAGAAGAATTTGTTCAACCTTTTGCTTGAATTCATCATTTAATGGATCAACATTGCCAGGTAGAGTTCATAATGAGAAGAACTCGTCATCTGAAGAAGAAAGAAGAAGTTCATAATAAGAAGAACTTGTTCAACTTTTTGCATAATTCTATCGCAGAAGGAGATAGATTAACATCAGCCTTTCTAGAAAAAGTTCATAATGAGAAGAACTCATTAAGAGCTTATTCAACCTTTTTAATGACTCTATCACAGAAAGGAGGTCATCATCATCCCCAGCAGAAAGTTCATAATAAGAAGAACTCATCTGGAAAGAGAGAAGAATTTATTCAATATATCCATTATGATCAAAGTAAAGCCAAATGGATAAAAAAATTTATTATCTTTTCATCTTTGCCCTATTCTTGTTAATACAAGAATGAGCAAAGAGGGGCAGCTGAAGATACTAATTTTTATCCATTATTATTATTATTATTATTATTATTATTGTTATTATTATTATTATTATTATTATTATTATTATTATTATTAAATATATTAAATACATATATAAATAAATATTACAAGCCCGAATGGAAGCCCAATTACAAACAGTGGCCCAGACCCAAAATCCTACAGTAAACCCTAAACCCAATTTAGGGTTTGTATCATCCTCAGCCGCCATCTTCAATTCCAGCCGTTGGATCTGGTTTGATCCAACGGTCCACCATTTGCCAGAGGAAACCCTAGGGTATCTATACCCTAGGGACACGTCCCAGCGCCGCCGCTGTTGGTTCCAGAAGCCTTCACCGCCACACCCACTCCAGCCGCACACGTCTTGCCCAAAATGGTGAGTCACCACTGGAAGTCCGGTGACTCACCGAAGAACCTCTTTCGGACCGGTCTGAGACGAACACCGGTGGTGGCTATAAAAGCCACCACCCCAACCTGAAAAAAAAGAGACAGAAAGGGAGACAAAAAACAGAGACAGAACCGGAGAGAAAGGAAAAAACAGAGAAAGAAAAAAAACAACAACAACAACTACCAACGATCCCAGTCCACAACAACAGAGCAAAAACAGAAGGAAAAAGAGAGGAGAGAAGCTTACCAAGGAAGCCTTGACCACCACCGGAAGCATTAAACATCGCCGGAGAACCGAAAATACCGAAGGTATTTTCATAGATTTACTCCGATTAGGAGTCTTTTTGGGGAAACAAAAGTTGGATTCGGTCTTAGGGTGTCTAGATCTATGTTTTAGGTGAATTTGGGGAATTTCCGACCACCGGAGGCGGTGGTCGGCGGCAGAACTCGCGGCGGCAGACGGCTGCCGGATTCCCTCCGGTGAGGGAATCTAGAGAGAGGCCAGAGAGAATTCTGGCTCTCTCTCTCTCTCTGCTTAAGAAAGAAAAAAAAAAGAAGAAATGAAATGGCTGGCCCTTCGGGCCAGCCGGTTTGGACTCTTATAGTCCTTCCCGAACGACGTCGTTTCGGGAAGGACTATGCGTGTAATTATAAAATAGTTAAACCCCGTCCGCAGTCCTTCGTATTTGTAAATTTTACATTTTGGTCACTAAACTGAATTTATAATAATTTTAATTCAGTCTTTGAATTTTAATTTTATTCATTTTAGTCCTTTTTATTAAAATAATATATTTAGGATAAATAACAGATTTAATCCCTTAATTTTAATAAATAATTTTTTTATCCCTAGTTCATATTTTTAATTAATTTTATTATAAAATTTGAATTTTAGATAATTTCATTTTGGTCACTAAATTATTAAATTAGAAAATAAAATATTTAATCCCTATAATTTCAATTAATTAGTAATTAGATTTAGTTTTATTTTTATTATAATTTAGTTATTTATATGTTTTCATTTTACTGCCTAAAATATATTGTTTTAGTGATATTTTTATTTTATTATATTGTTAAATATTTTTATATATTCATAAATATACATATAATAAATAGTAATTTTTTAAATATTTATTTTTAATATCGAAGAAAAGGACAGTCTTAATACAACTGGATGTCCTATTCTGATATTTTAAAATTAAAAAGTAAACAATATTATTTAAATTAATATTTATCAATATCAAAGAAAAGAGCTGTCTTAAGGCACCTAGAAGTTCTTTTCGGATATTTTTAAATAAATATAATTTTGAAAATAATAGGATTATAAATTAAATATATTTTTGAATTTTTAAAATAGAGACAATTTATAATTAAAAAGTACCAATTTTGGGCGTTGTAGGGGTGCTAATCCTTCCCTAAACGTAACCGACCGCGAATCCCTTTTTATTATTAAAAAGAAAGAATTTTTGGTTATAAACGCAGATCAGTTTAATTTTTTTTTTTAATTGATGTTTTCTTAAAACTCTTTTAAAAGATATTTTTTAGGTATTCGACCTACCTGACCCAAAAGGCCGATGGCGACTCCCAAATTATTTTCAAAACCATTTATTCACATCACTTTTTCCCGCCAAATATAATATTTCGTGCCCGGACGAAAACCGGTTACGACAACTACGTTTCTTCGTGGGATCGATATCCGACAGCTTATTGTTGTCTACTATACTTGCATTGACAGTGTACGCTTGTACGTTTATACAGTGACATTATCAATGGATCATGTTTCAATGATGGAAACTCAAATTATTAGTATTATGGAGAAAGGTAATGTTTCAATCCAACAAGTAATGAGTGAAGAGATTCATGGGGTAATAGAGAATCAACCTAATTATATTCCTTCAACAATCAATATTGGTGATCCACATGTTTCTCAAACTAAAGGTCAAAGAAATGATGGTCATGGGTATGGGTTTGACACATACAACTATGAAAAGGTGTTCATAAAAATGCAATTTATAAAAGAATATAAAACTTTACAAATATATTATCTGATAATTTAGATTAAAAGGTATATATTTTTTAATTAATTGAATTTACATATATTTATTTTCATATAAAAACTATTCTAATTAAATTAGTTATTGATTTTTTTTCATGTTCACAAGTTGATGATAAATCAGATCAATGCTAATAATTATCAACATGATGTTGTCTCAGAAGCATAGAGGTTTTTTATATTATATTTTTCTAGGCATTATTTAGTATAGTAACAATAAATATTTGTGTAACCTTTTTTGAGATGTACCGTAAATCACATGCATAGCAGTTTGGTTATGATTTTTCATAGTCTATGATTTTAAATAGAATTATTTATTTGAATTTGTTTAAATGTGATGCTCCATAAATTATGTGAAAGAAATGTTCAAGTGACAACTTCTTGTAAAACTATCCATCAGTTTAAATGAGGGAAACTTAATGGGTAATCATTTAGCTTTTAGCTCCTTTTTACATTGATAAACTGAATTATTTTGACTTTTATATATTAATTATGTTTGTCTCATAACTGATAATTAAGGTTTGGTATTTGTTATATTATGCTAACACGATTTGTAAATAAAATAAAAACATGACTAATTTCATATCAATCATTTTCCATTTTATTTTTTATTGGCTTAAAAATTATTTCCTTTTTGATGATCTTATAACCACGATTTGTGCTTATAATCTTATAATGTGCTTATAATGTATCAAAGATTCTAGTCCTTATAAGCCCATGATGCCCTAAAGATAAAGCAACCAACTGAGATGAGATTAGAGGTGAGCAAAATTCGACTCGACTCGGAAAAACTCGACTCAAATTGACTGTGAGTTTTAATTTCATAAACTCGACTCAACTCTTCGAATCGAGTTATAAAACACAACTCGAATGACTCGAATAACTCAAAATTTTTAGGAATTAGTGAATTAGTTTTCAAGTTTTAGTCGAGTCTCTCGACTCTGTATGATATATTTATATTACATATTAAGAAAAATATGAAGAAATACCTATGTATTGTATATGGTTATAGAAAACCTTTTTAATTGGAATCAAATAGTATCATAATTACAAAACATATAAGTCGATTTGACTTGACTTGAATTTTATAAATTCAACTTGATTCGAAAAAAATTTAAATCAAGTTTGAATTACAAAACAAGATTCATCAACTCGAATAACTCGAAATATTTTAACTCAGCTCGATCAAACGCTTACTCCTAGTTTACACATTTAAACAATGATATCAAAAGGAAATAAGCATATAAGTCTCTTTGTCATCATAATTACTTATATATTTTTCCTTATGTTATATGGACGAAAATGAACTAGAGACTGGCCATAATTTTAACAAATATTTTCTTCAAGCAAAATAAAGTATAGACTAAAAATTGGAGTTAGTTCCATTATGCAGATAAATCAGCTCTTCAAGAAAATAAAGAAAACAATTAGGTTAAGACTTCTAAATTGTAAAGTAAAGAGGTTAATGTAAAAATAAGAATTCAAATTATACCCAACGTTTAAAGAATTTAACAAATATGTTCTAAATAAAGTATAGACTAAAAATTGGAGTTTGTTCCATTGATGCAGATAAATCAACTCTTCAAGAAAATAAAGAAAATAGGTTAAGACTTCCAAATACGTGTCTAAATTTTTTTTCATTAACAATAGGTGTCTAACATTTCAAACGTTACACTTTTAGGTGTATGAACCATTAACACCGTTAAATTCGGTTATTAAGTGACACATGTGAGGCATATAAAATTTTAAATTTTTATAAGCCTGACATGTGTCACTTAACGGCAGACACCTAAAAGTGTAACGTTAGAAATGTTAGGCATTGTAATACCCTTAAACTGGTACAGATGACCAGATCCAATATGAGGTATCACATTAGGGCCACCGAACCGACTCACACTAAAAATATGTAGAAATTAATTTTTTTGTTAAACCATTTAAAACTATTAAACAATTTATAAATAAAAACATAAGTTCAGAAAATCAATTTCTCATCAGAATAGAATTCAACAATACAACGTATAAAAACAAATTTCATACTAATATAAAAACATTACATGATCTACATGCCCCTAATTATATGTTACATACTCTGCAAGTAATGTCGGTGGAACTCCCATTATTGATGTCGATAAATGCACATAATCAATTCTTTAACCTGAAATGGTAAATAATATAGTAAACTTTGGTAAATCTTAATAATATAGAACTACCAAATGATGCTAAAGGCAAAGGAGATATATGGTAAAACATGAAATTTCCTTAGTGATGTTGGTATCTACAAGTTTTAGTGATTAGCTGAAATTTAATTAATTAATTCTTTAGGTAACAATTGGGTAACCTACAGTCTAGATGACTCATTCAGAGAGGCAGGTACATGATATTAAGTTGAAGTGTCTAGTGTGTTCTGTAACAACCACAGACCGATGTGGGTGACACGATCCGATCTGGGGTGTCACACTAGGGTCATCGAAGCGATCCACCCTAAAAACCCGAAAAAATTAATTTTGTTGTTAAAACATGTAAAATCATAAAACAATTTATAAATGCAAAAGTAAAATTTATCAATATTCATAAATAAAATAGATTCTTGACTCGTGTATAAAATAAAATACGACCTACATGCCCCTAATCACATGCACCGTGCTCTGCAAGCAATGCAAGAAGAACTCCTTTACTGATGTCGATAGTTGCACTGGTTTGATTCTTTTAACCTAAAATAGAAGTAAAAGAGTGAGCTTTGGGAAGATCAGTAATACAAAACTACCAAATGATGCTACAGGACATGTAGATAAATGGAAATAAATATAATTTCCTTGTTGATTCAGACATATACAGGTTTTTGGGATGAGCTAGGGTTCCACTTGTAGTTCATCGAGTAAAAGTCGTGAAGATATAAGTTCATAGGAAACATTCAGAGTACCATATTTTCAATAGATTGGAATAGAATGTCTAGTGTGTTCTAACCAAAACCAGTGAAAATTTATAGATCTTTTTAAAACAGTAACAGTTTAAAACATATTTTCAAAACCATAGTAGAACCCTCCAACCGAACACCATTATGCAGTTCCCTAGAACTGCATCCATAAGGGCTTATCCTAAGCACACAACAAATGGAGGGAATGCCTTGGGCCCTAGCCTACCCAAGAAAGTTTCTCGGGGCCTCGGAGCCTACCCAAGGGTCACTTTAAGTCCGTAACGATTTACCAGTTGGAGTAGAGATGAACCTCTATACCCTATAACCATACCCATATAGAATCCATTAGAAATCAATTTTATTCAGTAAACATCAATATTTGGATCGTGATTCAGTAAAATCTCATAAGTGTGACAATGAAATAAACGATATAACTACCCTTCACCCTTACACCATATGCAGTTCCCTAGAACTGCATCCATAGGGCAACCTTATACCCATTGGGTATAAGATCCAAACTAAGGGAGCCTCTTGGGGCCTGATAGCCTACCCAAAAAAGTTCTCAGGGCCTCAGAGCCTACTCAAGGGTCACCTTAGGTCCTTAAGGATTTACTAGCTTGATCAGAGTTGAGCCTCCATTCTCCATCCTACCCGAAAAATGTTTCAATAAAACAGTTCAAGTAGTAACCAGTGAAAATAGGAAACCATAGTCCATCAATCAGTAAATTCCATGATTCCATAAATCATGCACAAATCATATTTTTCAATGAAAACCGTAATCAGAGAACACATACCATGTAGCCATGGTTCATAAGCCAGTAAATCAATAAATTTCGGTAAAACGTATTTCAAAACATATAAAACAATCATGTAGTACATGAGGAATACACTAGAGGATACAAATTATTTTCAGAGGCACTTAATAGTTATCGAAAATGGAAAACATGAAACTTATGTAATTTGATCGGATTCCAGGAATGAGGTCCTATTAAAAGGGATCAATTATTAATGGATCTAATCAAACGCTTAAAGTTGATACTTTAGAACCCCGTTATGATTCAGGTGCATCAGGAAGGTGTTCAGGAATCTTTACGTTAGAATAATTCTAGATTCAGATTTACTAAGCATGATTCCATTACTCAAACAATCAGGGGTATTCAAGATTATGCATTGAATTATTAGGAATTTGAGTCCAATTAAACCAATGATCCCAATACTGCAATACATGTCAATCATTCGAACTGTGATACTTCATTATTATTCACTTCTTATTACTGGCTGCACCAGTTGATCTGATAAATATCATAATCATCTTTGATCCGTTCTTGAGAAGAAAAATATGTATTCTAGTGGTATTTATTTATTTTCTATATTGCAATGATGTCAATAAATGTCGATGTGCTTGATCCAGGGTTTAAAACCCTAGAGGGTGGTACAACATTTAAGTTCATAAGCATTTCCAGACTTGTCTGAGTCATTAACTTAATTCTAGGTCTTTGAAGGTACTTAGGTCATTTAGTAGTTAAGTTTATCGTGATCACTTTGGAGTTTCCATAATTATTCAATCATTTTTGAAATTCGGATATATACAGTTCTTCCATTTTGTTCAACTTGGTCATAAAATTTAGTCATTTCTAGGAATTCATACATGTAAAGTACCTTCGATAATTCAGTCTCTGGGTGTTATCTCAGAAAATAGAAATTCTAGGTCATTTGGTATTCAAGGTTGATTTATTCATTTCAGAGCTGGAGAGTATTTAGTTATTCTAGTGCTTAGATGTTCTTTGGGTCATTTTACACTTCAGGGTATTCCAATATAGATCCAAAATTTAAATCGATGATTCCAAGTTTCAATTGGATCAAGATATAAGTTCTCAGATCGTCTCCATTATCATAACCATCTATTGTACTTTTTACACTTTAAGTGTATCAACATCATTTCATTCAAATATGTCAGTGACATTACTTCTAATATATTAGGCTTCAAGTATTTTAGTTCCTTTAGAGTTCAGGGTATTTGTTTATTTGGTCATTGGAGGTTATTATAGTTAATACGTATTTCGAGGACATTTCAGTAATTCCTTTCAATGTAATCATATACAATTTTTCTGATAATTGGTCAAGTATATCCTTTCAGAGTTATTTTTCACCATCTGGGGAAGTCTTGGTCTTTTACAATATAAGGGCATTTTTGTAATTTAACCTCATAGGGCTATATTTTGGTAATTTCTTATCCTAATAATCATGGTATTTAACCTTTAAGTAAATTTATCAAAATTTATGGATCTTGAAGTCAATTCATTTATTATTGAATCACTAAACTTATAACTATTTCCAATCGATCTTTCAGTTTCATATGTGAGCCATCTGAGCCTTATACAATATCATTTCTTTATTCCAAATTCTGTCTAAGTCCAATGATAGTTAAATACGTCTAATGGACCAATCATTCCTATTTGTGCATTTACCATTTATCAATACAACAACAACAACAACAACAAAACCCAATTCTCATATGCAATGGGGTAAGGGGGAGGTAGGGTAGTAGGCTGCCCCCAACGCCAGGTTGAGAGTAGCTTCCGTGGAAGACCTCCGGCAGTCATAAAATTAAAAATATAGATAAAATGCAAAGCATGTATAAATAAATACATAAATACATAGTTGAACAGTATTCATATGCAGTCATAAATATCATTAATATTATATGCGCGTTTGAAATGGGAAGTAATCCCTGCAAATAAATCCCTGCGAAAAAATCTCTGCATATAGACAGAAACGTAAGACCCGACTAAATTTAAAAGTGAAGAGAATATTACACAGAAGTCCACGATAGCAAGCCCAATTCTAAGCCTTCATAAATACAAATAACAGAAACGTATAAAAAGTAGAATTCATGGAAATTACTACAAAGGCATTAAAAGAAGACAGAGATGATACACCCTAGAGATATGACCCACACTACTCGACTACCCTAGTCTTTAGTCTCCATACTTTCCTATCAGATGTCATGTCCTCGGTAAGGGCTAAATCCATCAAATCAGATCTCAAGCAGTCTTCCCACTTCCGCCTTGGTCGTCCTCTCCTTCTGGCACCGTCGACTGTAATCGACTCTACCCTCTTGACCGCATCCGACGGTAGTCGCCTAAGGACATGCCCAAACCACTATAGTCTTCCCTCCCTCAATTTTTCAAAAACAGGCACCACCCCCAAGGACATCCTAATAGTAGAGTTTGTTGTCATATCCCACAGAGTCCTACCGCATGTCCATCGAAGCATTCTCATTTCTGCAGCCTCTATCCTCCTTACATGATCCTTCTTGGTTGCCCAACATTCTGATCCATACAACAGCGCTGGTCTTATTGCCATTCTATAAAATTTTCCCTTAAGTTTTAGAGGCACCTTCTTGTCACACAAAACTCCAGTAGCAGCCCTCCACTTTAGCCATCCCGCCTTTATACGGTGTGTTACATCATCATCTACACCCCCATCTTTATGTATCATAGACCCTAGGTACTTGAAACAATCCTTTGAGGGGAGAACGTGTCCTTCTATGCATACTTCTACATCTTCATCGTTTTGGTCCCCACTGAAGTTTGAACATAAATACTCTGTCTTTTCAATATTGATCCTTAGACATTTTTCTTCCAAAGCAGTCTTCCAAGTAGTCAGTCTATTATTCAACTCATATTTTGTTTCAGTAACTAGGGCAATGTCGTCAGCAAAAAGCATACACCATGGTACACCGTCTGGTGTCACACAATAGATGTCGTCCATAATCAAGGCGAAGATGTAAGGACTAAGAGCCGACCCCTGGTGGAGTCCGATTTCCACCGGGAATGCCTCGGTGTCGCCAACTGTGGTCCTGACGTGTGTAGTAGATCTACAATACATATCACGAATCGCCCGGATATAAGCAGTTGGGATCTGTCTCGTTTCCAAAGTCTTCCAAATCGTATCTCGGGGAACGCTATCATAAGCCTTCTCAAGGTCAATGAACGCCATGTGAAGATCTCTAGACTTTTCCCTATATTTCTCCATAAGTCGTCGAAGTAGATGAATCGCCTCCGTGGTAGACCTGCATGGCATAAATCCAAATTGGTTTTTCGAAACCCTAGTAACTTGTCTCAACCTAGCCTCTATCACCCTTTCCCATAGCTTCATGGTATGACTGAGTAGTTTAATACCTCTGTAGTTACCACAACGTTGGGGATCTCCTTTATTCTTATAGATTGGTATCACCGTGGACTCTCTCCACTCCTCTGGCATCTTGGTAGTCTCTAAAATAATATTAAAGATGTTGGTCAACCACTTAACTCCCTCTTCTCCTAGGGCCAACCACATAGTGATAGGAATTTGATCAGGACCGAAAGCTTTGTCCCTTCCCATCTTTCTAAGAGCCATTTTGACTTCCTCAAACCCAATCTTACTTGTAGGGTAGTCATTGGCTGTAGTATGATGGTCGGCTGACCCATCAATGGTACTATCTCTACAGGGAGAGGCACCCTCATTAAATAAGACTAAGAAGTAACTACCCCAAACCCTCTTAATATTATGATCTTTCGCTAGAAGAACACCATTGTTATCCTTAATAAACCTAATGCTACCTAGATCCTTTTTCCTATTCTCCCTAGATTTTGCAAGCCTGAAGATGATGTTTTGTCCTTCCTTAGTGTCTAATCTCTTGTACATTTCCTCGTATGCCTTATCCTTTGCTTTAGCCACTGTTTACTTGGCTTCCCGCTTTGCCTCCTTGAATCTTTGTTTAGCTCTCGACCTTTCTTCGTCGTCATTGCATTGTAGAAACTCCTTGAAGCAAGTTTGCTTTGTCTTCACCTTAGTTTGTACTTCGTCGTTCCACCACCATGATTCTTTATGTTCCTTGGCCTTCCCCATCGACAACCCCAGGGTGTTTTTGCCCATCTCTCTGATGGAATTTGCCATATTTTTCCATAACAAATCTGCATTATTTGAGATTGTAGTTCCAAAACCTTTATTAGACAAAACCTTACTCTTAAAGTCATCAGTTGTCGCTCCATGTAACTTCTTCCAAAGGATCCTAGGTTTACCCAGTTTAGCTCTCCTATGAGTGCTCCGCCCGTGTGGTACGCGGAACACCAAAACCAACAATTTGTGTTGTGATGCACATGCCTCTTCAGGGTACACCTTACAGTCAATGCAAGCCCATCGATCCCAATTTCCAGCCAGGATGTAGTCGATTTAGGTATAATTCCCCCCGCTATGAAACGTAATCAAGTTCGCATCTCTTTTATTACATAAGGAGTTAGTGACCACTAAATCGTGTGCAGTAGTAAATTCAAGCAACGTACGTCCCTCATCGTTCCTGCTACCATAACCGAAACCCCCATGAACACCGTCAAACCCGTCAGTTACACTACCTATATGGCCATTGAAGTCTCCCCCTATGAAAACTCTTTGGTCCTCCGGAATGTTCCTAAGTACACCATCTAACTGATCCCAGAAGCAACGTTTCTCCCCCTCCCCTAGGCCAACGTGTGGGGCGTACACTGAAAGGACATTCACCACTTCCTCTTCTATAATAACCTTAATCATCATGATCCTATCCCGGTATCTACAAACCTTAACTACATTTTCCTTGAGCCTAGAGGATACCAAGATACCCACCCCATTTCTAGCTTTATTTACGCCTGAATAGCACAACTTGTACCCATTACACTCTCTAGCGCGAGCCCCTTTCCACCTAGTCTCCTGAATACATGCAAAATTTATTTTCCTATTATTAAGTACGTCGGTCAGCTCTAGTAGCCTAGCATTTAATGTGCCTACATTCAACGAGCAAACTCTAACTCTAGTCTCCTTGTCACCACTATGTTGAGCCCTCCCCCTATACGTCCCATGGGCTCTAAAAGAAGGACATGACCTCAAGTAATCATCTATAGTCGAAGCTATGAGAAACTATGGAAAATGAATCCAAAGAAGACAGAAGATGCACCAGAAAACGCTAGAGAATTGAATGGTACTAAAAAGCCTAGTAGAGTATTACCTTGATTTTTATGCCATATCAATCGACCATTTCACTCCATTCGATAACCCTTGAACTTTAATTCATTATCCAATAATTCCTCGGATACATAGCAAATAGCTTTACGTCAAAAGATGAACTTAATCGAAAAACCCAATTTTGATTCCAAAGATAAAACATTGAAAGCGTCTTACCGAGTGCGAATTTGGTAAAACAAACTTCGTATTCGGACTTATGACGTTGAAAACATAAAATAGAGATTTTTTTAGAAAGTTGACTTTTTTGGTCAAAGTCAACGGGTTGACTAGGATGAGTTGACTTTATTCGGGTTGACTCCGTCAGGTCAACCAGTGGTTCTACTGGATCGATTCGGTTTGGCTGGACCCGTTCCAAAAGCTTTTATACATGCTGGAGAGCCCCAAACACACTATCGGCGCATGGCGGCACATACGACAGTGACAGAAGCTGTTTCAAACCGCTGATTACTCCCTAGGTAGTTAAACACCGATTCATACCAAAATCAATCCAATAACATCAAACAACCAAGCCAAAATAACTGAAAGCATCCATAATTACCTATGCTGGCGATGGAGGGAAATCGGCTGTGTTAACGTAACCCACCGGTTGGGTTTTATGCAGTCGATGAAGGTGAGTCCAAATTTGGGGGCGGTGAGACACAACAGTCGACGGTTTGGTCGAAATCGACGTAAAATCGTGGTGGAGAGGGAGATTTCTAGACAGTGATTTTAGCTTCAATTCGCGATGGAAAGAGGTATTTCATGGCGTGATAATGCTCGGGGTTTGGTCGTCGGCCGACGGGGAGTCGAATGGTGTAGCTATGCAAGCTGGGGCAGTCAGAAGAAGGGGAATCATGACGATGATCGGTGAGATGTATTTTAGGGTTAGGGATTTGGGTATACGATTTGGGGGGAAATTTGGAAATTTCACTAGGGGAGGGGATTAAATTTTTACTGAGTAATAAAAAATAGAAAAATTTGGGTTCTAGACCCTAAATTTTCTACAACTTTCTAAAACTACCTATAAGTTTCAAAAACTTATAATTTGACCCCTAAATTGGGGTGTGACATGTTCCATCAGTACAAAGAATTTATATATATAATTTCAAATAGTAATAATTTATTTCAGTAAAACATACTTTTTAAGAGACAATAAAATTTGGTTTAAAAATCCTGACTACCCTCCACTGAACACCAGAATGTGTAGGTTTCCCTAAACCATGCACTCACTTATACGCCACGTAAGAACCTTCTGTAATTAGCATAAGGGCCTACGGTAAGAAACTTATGCATTTAGTATAAGGGCCTATGGTAAGAACCTTCTACATATAGCTTAAGAACCTGGGGTAAGAACTTACCCTCTGCATAAAGAAAAATAGTTTGCGATAAGGTCTTACAAGTTATAGACTATGTCTGAAATACTTCCTCTAATAACAACCCCAAATGAATGTAATAAAAATATATGTATTTAAAAGAAATCAACGATTTAATTTATTAAATTAGAAAAATATTTGGTAATCTAAAAACATCTTCACATATCATAAAAATAACAATAACCATAGATCATGTCATCAAAATGCATACCATAGATTTCAGAGTAATTCGTATAAGTAAATCAGAATGATAATATAACACTGTCAAGAACACACTAGAGGGTCTAGCTTATTTCTTGGGGGTACAATGTAATTACCATGGAGGGAATATAGAACTTCTATAAATTTTGAATTAGTTTTCGAAATGAGATCCTTCTGGTTGTGTCATATGCACATCTTCTTCGATTTTTCCATTAAGGAAAAACAGTTTTGATGTCCATTTTCCATATTTCATTATCATGGAATACAAATATTGCTAGCAAAATATGGATGGATTTAAACATGCTACAGGAGAAAAGGTTTCATCATAGTTTACACCATGGACTTGTCCATAACCTTTATCGACTAATCTCCCCTTGTATTTTTGTACATTACAATCCATGTCAGCTTTCTTCTTGAAAACTCATTTTCATCCTATAGGTTTGACCTCTTGATGTGGTTCAACCAAAGTCCATTTTTAGTTTACTTACATGGAATCCATCTCAGATCTCATGGCCTCAAGCCATTTCTTAGAGTTTGGGTCCGACACTACTTCCTGATAAGTTATAGGCTCATCTTGATCCATAAGAAGAATGTCTCAGTGTGTGGTAATGAGAAATCCATATCTCTCAGGTACATGGTGTTCTCTTGTATATCTTCGAAGTTGTTGTGTTCCTAAATAGGTTGAATGTTCCTTAACAACTTGTGAAACATTATCAACCTCAGGTTCATCGATTTGTTGTTCTTGAACTTCTCCAATTTCAACATTTCTACCCTTTCGTTTCTTTGAGAAAAATTCTCTTTCAAGAAAGATTCTTGTTCCAGCAACAAACTCTTTGTTCTCATTAGGGTTAAAAAAATAATATCACTTAGTTTCTTTAGGATATCCAACAAATATACACTTATGAGATTTAGGTTCAAGCTTTGTAGACATCTGATGTTTGACATAAGCTTCACAACCTCAAATCATCATAAAAGACATACTAGAACGCTTCCAAGTCCATATCTCATATGGTGTCTTTTGAACCCGTTTATATGGAACATGATTTAGTGTGAAAGCGACTATTTCAAGTGCATGTCCCCAAAAAGAAGTCTCAAAATCACTATGACTCATCATTGATCGAACCATGTCTAGTAATGTTCAATTCCTCCTCCCGAAAACTACATTCCACTATAGTGTACCAGGTGGCGTAAGTTGTGAGACAATCCCACATTCTTTTAGGATCTCATCAAACTCTATGCTCAAGTATTCTCCACCTCGATCCGATCGAAGTGCCTTAATACTCTTTCCTAATTGATTTTAAACTTCATTTTTAAAATCTTTGAACTTTTCAAGAGCTTCAGATTTATGGCTCATAAGATAAAAATACCCATATTGACTGAAGTCATCAATAAACTTAATGACGTATTTGAATCCACCTCTGGCTTGTGTATTCACTTGCCCACATACATCACTATGTATTAATCACAATAAATCACTTTCTCATTCACCTTTACTATTAAAGGGAACTTTAGTCATTTTTCCTAATAAGCAATATTCACATACATCCAATTGTTCGAAGATAAAAGAATCTAATAATCCATCTTTATGGAACTTTTGTATGTGTTTCACACTTATATGGCCTAAACGACAGTGCCAAAGATAAGTTTGATTTGAATCATTTGTTTTTCATCTTAGTATTTATGTTATATATGGTATTTTCTTGATTTAAAATATAAATATCGTTAATCAATTGAGTTGAACCATAAAACCCATTATCAAGATAAAAAGAACAACAATTATTCTTAATATTAATCTAAAAACCAATATTGTCCAAATAAGAAATAGAAATAATGTTATTAGTTAAACTGGGTACAAAATAACAATCTTCTAAATGCAAATCAAGTCCACTATGAAAAGATAAAGCATATGTTCCTATAGCTAATGCAACAACTCTTGCTCCATTTCTAACTCATAGGGCCACCTCTCCCTTAGCCAGATTCTTTTTCTTTTGTCGTCCTTGTACAGAAGTACAAATGTGAGAACCATAACTGGTGTCTAATACACAAGAAGTAGATGTTGACAAATTAACATCAATAACATAAATATTTGAAACAAACATTTTGTTTGCTTTTGCCTTATTGACTTCTTCAAGGTAAATGGGGTAGTTTCTTTTCTAGTGTCTGGTCTTGTCGCAATGGAAACATTTCATTTCCTTGCTAACTCCCCCTTTGGGTTTCAATGCATCATTTCCTTTGGGCTTGGGCTTGCCATTACCCTTAGGCTTGGCCACTTTCTTGTTATTTCCCTTTCCTTTGTCCTTGCAAATCATTAGAATGGGCTTAGGTCCAACCTTTTTCATTTTACTTTCAGTAGTTTATAACATACCTAGTAACTGTGGAAAAGTCTTATTAATTTCATTAATATTGAGATTAAGGACAAATTGGTTATAGCTATCCGTTAACAATTGTAGGATAACATTTGTGGCTAATTCATCTTTGAGTGGAAATCCCAGTTTTTCCAATGTTTGGATGTAGCCCATCATCTTGATGACATGAGCTCCTACAAGAGATCCCTCTGCCATTTTACATTGAAATAGAGCTTTAGAGGTCTCATATCTCTCTTTACGTGTTTGCCCCTCATATTTTTCTTTGAGATTTTGAATCATCTCATATGTAACCTTGTCCTCATGTTGCTTCTGAAGCTCAAGAGTCATGGTGGCAAGCATTAGACAACCTACTTCTAACATATCATCCATATTTCTCTTAAATTTGTCTTTGTCAGCACTATAAGCATTAGTTTCCGGTTCATCAGGAATAGGTTCTTCAATGACATATAACTTCCTTTCCTATTTGAGAACTAATCTCAAATTACGAAACCAGTCAAGGAAGTTTATGCCATTCAATTTCTCATTCTCAAGGAGCGATCACAATGATAAAGTGTTGTTTGCCATTAATCTACAACAATGAAAATATTTAAAGTAAGTAAATTTATCGAAAAATTTATAAATAGGTCTTTATTTACAAATTACTCCCACTATTTTATTTAAAATTAAAAAAAACCCTCTAGTTTTAATTTCAAAAAAATGTCTCAAAATTTTTTCTAGTGAGTGAGGATCCATATTTCACCTTATTCCTAAATCAACTTTGGTTTTTATTTTATAAAAATGGTTATTTAGGTAAGAAACACGTTACTAATTGCATCTTATGTAACTCCTCCATTTGGTGAACAACGTTTTGTTCATATAATCTCATGATTCATCCAAATAACTAACATATAGGTTTTTATTCCTATTAAAATAACCCAGCTAAGTTATTACCAATATTTCAACCAACGAAAATCACTTGCTTATTCTTCGTGTTTAACCAATATAGATTTATGTGCCAATGCTTTGGCAAAGCCCATACAATATCGATCGAAGTCTTAACGAGGGTAAATATTGGACAATTATGCTAACTTATATTATAAAGAGGAATTTGTGAAATTATCTCATCATTGTTAATATTAGGCCCTTTATTGATCTCATCAAGGTTCATTCTTATTTTACCATGCTAACGTGTCATTTGTTTCATCATATACATGACAGATATAAACAGTAAATAAAATGCAATAGTTATAGCCTAAAACAAAAACTAAGGTAGCCCATCCCAACTAAATGGGAGAACCAAGAATCATAAACCTAAGATTTCTTCTCAATCACCTTCTCGCCTTTAGTCAATCCATTCGTATTTTTCTTTGTAACTTCATGGGATTACAATTCAAGAAAATCGTTTTACATACGAGGGAGTAAGATGAGAAGAGAAATACAATTAAAATATACAATGACACGACTCGCATGTTATAACCATGCATGTCAAACACCGTGCAAATCAAACATATCATATATATGTTACTATTTTTTTAATTATCAATATGGACCTACAATCTATGTTGCATACGAAGGGGTCAAGGGGCAGAGCCCCTTGCAGCGGTGCACAACGTCATCACGGCCAGATTTTTTTTTGAAAAACATAACTTACTGTTTCTATGAAAAACCTCATGATTTGATAACATTTATAAACAAAATCGTGTTTTTTCTATATTGGAACAATCGTTGTTCCTCTGCCGAACGCGATCTGTTTCGCATACCCACCAATCGACATGTTAACAATTAACATATCAATATCATAAACTCTTGTAGCAAACCAATATATGATTAACTCTTAATCAGTGATTGTAAATTAAATAGATTATTGTATTAATCATAGCAGTTATCGAATCAAACAATAATATCATACATATACACTGAAAACGATAAAACTAAAACATGCATCTCATGTATATTGCATCAACCAAGATTTATCCTGAATTCGGATAATACAAGTGGCTCTGATACCACTGTTGGGACTGTCAGTGTACCTATGGCGCAGCGAAAACAAAAACCTGACGGTCTCACCAATGATCCAAGTACGTTAAATCCGAAACCGAGAGGAAGAGATGCGATTACTTACATTGGGTTCCTTGAAAATCAGCAAATACATCAGTGACTAATGGAAATCAAGGACAGTTTGAATCCTAGCCTCCACAAAAAATCATCTTGCCCTCTACTTAGTTCACCCATTTGAATAGCTGTTAAGAGCAAAACCTTTTCTAAAAGGGTTCTAGGAATTTCATGATTTTTCAAAAGACATAAAAACGACTGCTAGACTAATATATCCCTTATATATGTGTCACCCTAGCTAATAGGTCTTTTTAAAAATTTCAAATTTAATTAGGAGTATAATTACTTTAATTATTTTATTAAATCCGGTATTCTTGTGCAATTAAAATTACTCACACACACACACACACACACACACACATATATATATATATATGTTAAATACACAATTTATTCATGTACAATCAAATTGTAAATATTTGACACATTTATGAGTTCCTCCCTTTTCAACCATTGGGTGTGACCCTGTAGGTTCCTGTAACGTTAGTAGTAATAATTAGAACTACTATAATATTGCAAAAAAATGAGCGACATCTAGCAATATATCATTATTACCTAAGTTACAGGAAGTCATGATTCGACATAATATGTTTGTGACTAACTCTTTTAATGTATTATATCCTTTTGTCCTTTATATCTAGAATAGTCACAAGTCTCGGAACAATCACACTTGTGTAGACCATCTATTATTTCTTGATATCTAGAGTAAATTATAATAAATGAATAATTTGTGATATCTCATATCAACTTATTCGATCATTTCCATGCATTTCTAGTCTCACTCAATCAAGTGGCCTGTGATATATTTCCTATTATGTAGGAAAGATAAATCCTATCTCGATCATTCACACCCAGCTAATATATCGTGATATGTTTAATGTAAGTCTTTATAGTGCAACCAGTTATAGAGCACACTTAACTTTATCAAAACATACAACAATATATGTTGAGATTGTAATGATCTCAAGTTTAA
Source organism: Hibiscus syriacus (assembly GCF_006381635.1). NCBI lineage: Eukaryota > Viridiplantae > Streptophyta > Magnoliopsida > Malvales > Malvaceae > Hibiscus > Hibiscus syriacus. The sequence goes on from NW_024061891.1 coordinate 463,494, forward strand.
GGAATATACATATAGTTGTCACTATGATCAATATCGTGACCATCACATAATAATCCAAGACATATGCTCATAAAGGGTCAATCCAATATATTTTTCTCTGATAATATATTCAAGTACTAATTTTGACATTTCTATGTCAATGACAACTCTTTGTCATCAATCAATACCATGTTAGTCTTAAGCGTATTATTATTGTCCATGCCCATAATAATACTTGACTAAGGATCTTTTAATAATAATCACATTATTATACGAACATTATTATCTTTTAGATTATTCGATGCATAAAAATATAATAAAAGAAAATAACGATAATGCCTTTATTTGATAAATACGATAAATAAAACGTGTCAATACAATCATCATATGATTGGTCTTTGGGCATGTGCTAACACGGGGTTAATTTAGTCATTTTGGAGCAAAATGGTATTTCAATTATTTTGGAGCTTGGGATGTTTTGGTCATTTTAGAGTTTAGGGATATTTTGGTAATTTGGATTTTAGGGGTATTTGGTCATTTTGAAGTTCATGGGTACTTATATTATTTTACTTAATTCAATTGTATGTATTACTTTCAATAAATTGGTCTTCATGTGTTTATTTAAGAAATAAGAAATTCTAACTCTTATGCCATCTCAAAGGTTAGATATCAATTATTAAATTTTTTTCGAACAAATTTAGAATTTAACAGGTCAATCAGAAATTTATTCGGGCCAAAAAAAATTTTCAAATCTGTAAAACCCGAATATATATATATATATATTTAAGCAATTTGGTGAAATTTGGGGATAAAATTAAAAGTTTTCAGAACTTGTAGGTTGTTTTAGAAGTTGAAGGAAATTCAGGGATATAACCCTGAATTTCTCCATTTAGTGTCGGCAACCAATATTGTTAAATAAGTGCAATTTATTTTCTGATTTCAAATCAGAAAACAAATTGCTTAAACATTTCCTCTCTCGCACCTCTCCTTCCAAAGCCGATTACGTCGCCGTCCGGCCGTTTTAGCTTACACCACCACTCCCGTTTGGTTCGTCGTCGACCGGTGAACAAAACCCCGTAAACCGCTCGTAACAAAATGTTGTCTAACGCTGTTAATTTTGATTCAAAGTTTTGACCTTTATTTTAACACCACCACCGTGAAAATCGTCGATTCATCGTCGATCGTTGCTCCGTTTTTGACACCTCTCGCACCATCGTGTTTCTTGTGTCGTTCCGAGTCCACCAGTGCCCTTCTTGTCTCCGTCGTCGCTGGCGCGAGAGGGAGGTGAGGAAGTTAAAGTTTCCAACGTTTTGAAATCGAGCTCTTCATCGTTCAAAATTTTGAACCAAGCTTGGTAAGTGTCTCAAAATCCCATAAAATAATTTTAGAAATTTTTCGAGAATTTTTGGGGCTCCCAGGCCACACACGCGCCCCCTTGCACGTGGGGAAGGTCCACCACATGGTGGACAGCTTTGATCTGGTTTGACCGACCCGGTTTGACTGACATGACCCGATTCGACCCGACCCAACCCAGTCCGACCCGACTGTCTGTTGACCGTTGACTTTGACCAAAAAGTTAAAATTTTCAAAAAGTCATATTTCATGTGTTTTTTACGCCCTGAGTTTGATTCCACAGTCCGTTTTGCCAAATTCGAACCCGAAAGCCTCCAAATTGTTAGTCGAACCTGAAAATGCATATGTACTTGAGAGTTTTGACTTTGAATGATTAAAGTAACACTTGGGGCTGATAAATTATTATTGTTTGAAGGTACTAGAGACTTATCTGACCGTTCTCCAGCTCTTTTTGATCTGTTAGGCTAAGGGAGCCGATAATCACTCGTATGAATCATGAACTTTTTAAATACCGGATTTAAATTATTACTTCGATATTAACTCTAATTGTTATGAATTAGGTTTGAGCAATGTAGCAGAGCGTGACGAGATCGGTGCTCAATAATTTACTGTGTGCCTATTTTACGAGGTGTGTTTCCTATGTACTATTTGATGGTTTTACATGGTTTGATATATATATATATATATATATATATATATATATATATTTCACTGCAATTTATGATTCAATGGATGATGGTTCATGAACTATGATGGAAATATATATGATATTTGAATAATTGGTTTCAATGGACGATATTATTTTATCGGATAGGGATCATGGAAATATTTACTTGTTATATGAAATATGTTATGAGGATATTATCAGGGTAGGCTGGAGTATGGAGGTACAACTCTGATCAAGCTGGTAAATCCTTACAGACCTAAGGCGACACTTGGGTATGCTTTCGGGCCCCAAGGTGTTCCCTTAGGTTGGCCCCTTATACTGATGGGTATAAGGTTGCCCCATGGACGCAGTTCTCCTGAGAACTGCATATGGTGTACGGGAGGAGGGTATATTATGTGATTTAATATCCTATGTTTTATCAGGATTTCCATTATACTTGACAGGATTATTATTATTGATGGTTTTTCATATTATATTTTTACTGAAATAATGGGACACACTGAGCCTAGCTCACTTTTCAAAATGTTTTTCACCTTTCAGATATTGTTTGTTAGATACCCAGGATCAAGTACTTGGAGGATCGGCACATTTCTTATAGTCCATCTAAATGTAATATTTTTTTTTATCTTGCAATTTGACTTTATTATTGAAACATGGGCCTTTATTTCGAAGTATTTGATTTTATAACTACTACTGCATTTGCTACTGATATTCAGTTTATCTTGATCTAGATTTTACAAAATGTTTTAAATTAATTTGTTACTTTTTAGTTTTATATTCATGAGTTGGGTTTTTATTGTTAAATTATTATACTTTTATAAATGTCATTTGTAACATGATTTCAATTATCGAATAACGTTTTTAGTAAAATGTCTTTAAGAATCATTAATGTAATCTGCTAGACTTAGTCGAAACGCATAGGCTGAGTCTAGGGGGTTACATCATTTCCACTTTCAGGGGTAGTATATTCCCCCTTTTATATCTCAAGGGTATTTTCATCATTTCCCATCCAATTATATTTTGGTCATTAAATCCTTTCATATGAATAATCAGAGTTGAAGATTTTGAGACCAACTATTTATTAGTTAATCACAAAGCTTAAAAATTCCTATCAATCATTAATTCTATTATACGAGTCATCACAGTCTTATTCGGCTTATTATCCTTTTACCATAATCAGAACGGGTTTAAAATAATCAATCATAACTCTTATCCAAATCATATTCAGTCATGCGTTGATCAATTACCAACATGTGTCGTAAATCATGAAACGGGTAGTAAAGTATTACCTAAACTCCGAGCGACATCGGACAACCATTTGGACTCCATTCAATCACTTTCGAATTTGAATTTGATGTCCCATAACATATCGGTCAGATAGCAAAAGAAATTACATCAGAAAGGGAATTTAATTGTGAAAATCGAATAAAATCAAAAGGTAAAAAGCTGAAAAAAAACTTATCGAGTTTGAATTTGATGAAACAAACTAACAAACTCAGAGCATCAAAATATGTCAGGATAGATTTTCTCGAAAAAAAGTTAAGGGCAGATCAATTACTGGTCAATGGTTAACGAAGACTCGACTCGATCAATATGGCTTGACTCAGTCAACTCAGTTCGGTCAGCTCAACTCAGCTCAAGTGATCTGATTCGAATTGTCTAGGCTGTTTGGATTGGTCCAAACTGGTTCTAGAAGCACCCAGACGTGGAATAACCCCCACGTGTAGGGAGTGACGCGTAGGGCGCGTGCAATGGTGTGGATCGTCGGAAAGCTACTGGAATTTCCAGAATTATAGACCATGAAGATTTAAATAACTTACAATCGTCGTTGCTCACCGGAGATTAATGAAATGCACTCAATGGAAAGCCGAAATTCCAATACCTTCACCCTCCACCACAATTGTGCCAATGACTGAGATGAGGACACCAATTGAATCGAGACATCAGTAGGAACACAATGACGCCAGAAGTGTAGGTCATGGCGACTGGTTGGCGACAAAACAAAGATTCAAGCTCCTTGGAATAAGAAGATTATGGGTTTTCTATTTTAGGAATGTGAGAAAATGGGTGGTTCCAACAAGTGAGGGTATTATATCCACTTACCAAAAATAGAAGTTATAATCGCTCATTAAGTCTTCCAATTTTCCTATATTACGAATTTGAACCGACAAGTTTTAATTGAAATGTTGTTTTATTCCTCGAAATTTATTTTTAAAAAAATAGCCCCTAATTTAGGGGGTGACAACTCTTTCCTTTTTTAAAAAAAATTCATCCTTAAAATTTACCTAAGTCAAACAGATGTGGAAATTGAGTTCAACGGCTCCTCTATGTTACTTCAACAAAGGCTTGATTATCTTATTGAACCATAACCATCAAAATGCGTTTACTTGGCAGCACTCTCTCTTATCACAATCTAGAATGTGAACATACTTCGACAAGTAAAACCAATCATACTTCAATTAAATGACCCTAATCAGAGGTCGGAACGGTATCATCTCAACGTAGACAGATAAAAAGACATCCAAAATGCATTCAGGTTTTTGAGTCCACTTAAGTTGATACATAACCGATCTTTATTATTTTAAGTATCCATATAATTCAAAGAATTCATGACTTGTTTTTTTTTATGTCCAATCTCAATACTTCTTTCACAAAGATACTTGGATAATGCCTAATCTTCAACACTGAACTCGAAGCCACAATCATTCTCCTTAGATTGACATAAGATTCTTGTTCGTCAAAAGTCTCACTCATACCATCACAGATGAAACTTAACCTTTTAGATAGAAAGAAATGACTTACTCTTCCACACATAATTACCTTTATAGACCATGTCTTATACATATCATTTTACAAAGCAGAGTTGTAATTCATGAGTATCGAAATAAATGTACACAATATACATTCTGCATTTTGTGTTATACTCAGAATTTATACCTCTAACGTAACTGAAGTTTAAGGCAGATAACATTTGCTTACCTTTAGTACAAGTTGACATAATTGTTTCTTTTAGACAAATGAGTCACCTCAAGACTTACACTTTTACCATGTACACGAACAATTTCCCTTAATCTCATATTGATCATATCACTGAGGAATGAGACTCAACACTTATCGAATTCCAAGCTTATAAAATTGGGATGAGAATGATTCTAAAAGTTTTCCAATTTGGTTCATCGATACCAAACTTAGGATGGAAATCATCTTCTTAGAGTTTAGACAATTTACTTTGCTCTTCAGTTCACTTCGATTGCAGTTCTTAATCTTTTTATTGCTCTTTAAGACTTCTAAGTCTAAATCGAGTTCATAAATCTTATTCGAATATGTCATATTTTATCATCACACAAAATCGGGCATTTATTCTCCATCTGAATTAGATGTATAATTTCATAAGCATCAACCATTTCATGTACTTTATCTAAATTTGAATACAACACATTAGTTCGAAACTCTTCAGTGGTTCATAACACTTATATTTCTCATCGATTCATAAAAATATTATATCCTTGGAATTTAAATCAATAGAGATAAAATTCCAGAACACATCCACAATTTTTCATCCAATTAGTAACGCCAACGAGAATGCATCTCTCAGAATTTTACTTGATTATGCTCAATTACTACTCGAATCTTTTAAAGACTGAATCAGATATTTTTTTTTTCAATTGTTACACAGTATCCTAAAAAGAAACTTCGAAGTTTCGCTCAATAAGCCTAACTACGAGCTTGTAATCACATAACGATTGGGTTATCTGATGAGTGTTCAATTTGGTTAATACTCCGTGTTATCTACTTGATATTGCTAATTTGGGTCATTTACATTCAATTCTGTACAGGACTTAATTTTCCAAAAAACAACACTTAAAGAATAAATTTTGCAAGTTTTCGTTATTTTCTGGAATCAAGGTTGAACACATCGGCATGAAACCGCGCATGACTATGCCGACATGGCAGAATTACCAGTCCAGTCAGCGACAAAGTCAATAACACTATCCAGTTAGCAAATTCGAAGTCGTAGACCATCCGAATGAAAACACCCCAAGATTTTAGACTTTCAATTGAACTTGGATTCGAATTCAATATTTGGAAATTTATTTTCTATTTTTCAGAAATTGTTCAATAAGGATTTCAATTCCTATTATTTAAGAATTTCATCAAACTATTAATTAGCTTTTAGATTTTCATGTTAATTAGGATGTTAATATTTTAATGTTCTTTTAGTTTTAGACTTTTATTTTAATTAGGATTAGCCAAAGCTCTAAATACCGATGGGTAAAGCTTGAAAACAGTACTCAACTTTGGTTTTTATTTGCTTTGGGAATAAAGATCGTCTTTCTTCTTCATCTTTACTTTTCTTTCATTATTTTCTTTTACCCCTTGCTAAGCATGAATTCTATCATGCTTAGCTAAACCTCTTTTAACCAATAGTTGAGCGACGACTTAATCCGTTTTGTGAGAATTGAAAACTTACTTCACATCTTCAAAGTTTTTTCTTGAATTTTGGAAAACAAGGTTAGATAATCGACTTAATCGTTAAATTCTTTACACTTTCAATTCAAAAAGTTGACGTTGGTTTGGAAGATTGTTTTGAATTACCATTGGGGAGGAGAGTCGGCTTGTAGTCAATTTAAATCCCTAAGAACAAACTTAGTTGCAGTCCGCTAAGGGAAATCAAGACCGGTTTAGATTCTCATTGAGACACATAATCCAAGGATTGAAAAAGATATCGGTTCTAACATTGATAGTCGAAGTTAAATCCAAGGATTAATTTTTCAAGAATTGATTATGGGGTTTAATTCACACAATAGAAAATTAAGTTACAAGGGTTAGGCCGTGTAGACTGTAACCGGCAAGATTTCGATGTAAAATATATTTCAAGGATCGAGACCATTCGAGTATGCCCAAAGACCAATCATATGATGATTGTAATAATAGATTTATTTACCGATTTTATTTAATAAAGCCATTGCCAATATTATTTTCAGTTATATGTATGTGTTTAATATAAACTGAAAGATAATAAGTCCATATAATAACTTTATTAAAAGATCCATAGTCAAGTATAATTATGGGCATGGATAATAATAATGCGCTTAAGACTAACATGTTATTGATTGATGACAAGGAGTTGTCATTGACATAGAGATATCAGAATTGATACATGATTATATTGTTAGAAAACAATGTATTGGATTGACCCATTATTAGCATATGTCTTGGGTTATTATGTAACGGTCATAACATTGCTCATGGTGATGACCATATGTATAATCCTCAAATTTGAGATCAATGTCATCCCAACATATATTGTTGTATGTTTTGATACAGTTAAACATGCTCCATAACTGGTTGCACTATAAAGACTACTATTGAATATATCTCGATATATGTAGTGGGGTGTATATGGTTAAGATAGGATTTGTCCTTCCTACATAATAGGAAATATATCACTGGCCACTTGATTGAGTGAGACTAGAAATGCATGGCCATGCTCGAATAAGTTGAAATGTGATATCACAAATTGTTCGTTAATTATAATCTTCTCTAGATATCAAGAAACAATAGATGGGCTATACAAGTGTGACTATTCTAAGACTTCTGCGTATTCTAGATATAATGACAAAAGGATGTAAAACATAAAAGAGTTAATCATGAAGATGATATGTCGAATCATAATTTCTTGTAACTTAGGTGACATTGATATTGCTAGATGTCACTCATTGTATGTAATAGAATTGTTCTGATAATTACTACTAATGTTACAAGAACCTATAGGGTCACATCCTAGGATTGAAATGAGCAATGATGTACAATTTGTTGTATGTTACTAAAATATATATATATAGTTAAGATATGTATATTTGATATACATATGATTTTAATTATCTCGAATATAGTAAGAAAGCATTAAAAGAATGTAATTTAGATTAAAACTCTTTTAATTGATATATGACTCAGAATAATTAATAAGTTTTTCTCAAAACCGATTTTGGGAAAAGAAAATTTTGCCCTCAATCGGGTGAACTAAGTAAGGCCGAGACGAGTTTTCGTGGAGGCTTACGATTCGAACCGTTCGTGATCACCACTTCTCCCTGCTTTGTTGTTGTTTTCAAGGAACCCGTTGTAAGTATTTGCATCCTTTCCTTCCGATTTGATTTTACGTACTTGGGTCGCTGGTGAGACTATCTAGTTTTGTTTCTGCTATCATGGGGTTCACCGACGGTCCCAACAGTGGTATCAGAGCCACTTGTACGATCCGAATTCGGGTTAAATTCTTGGTTGATGTAATTTGTATGAGATGTGTTCTAGTTTTATCGTTTTTGGCAAATATGCATGATATCATTGTTCGAATCGATAACTGCAACGATTAATATGTTAATTGTTAATATGTTTTTCAATCTATTTGTTGCTACAAGGATTTTACGAAATCTATATGTCAATTATTGACATGATGATCCGTGGGAGTGTGATTGCATATCGCGTTTGGCAGTGGAACAATGGTTGTTCCAATGCAGAAAACCTCGAGATTGAAAATCTCAAAAGCACGATTCTGTTGGTAAATGTTAACAAATCGTGAGGTTTTTCTATAGAAACAAAAGTATTGTTTTTCAAAAAAATCCCATCGACTGTCGGGGTATGGTTTTTTAACAAATTGAAGCTCATATTAATATTTTAACAAAGGCGTAACAACGTGTGTATATATATATATATGATATGTTTGTTTTGCATGGTGTTTGACATGCATGGTTATAGCCCTTGTTCAATTTACAATGGTTTAATTTGAAATATGGTCTGCGAGTCGTGCCTTTCTATATCTCAATTGTATTTATATTCTCATCTTACTCCCTCGTAAGTAAAATGGGTTTCTTTTAAAATTGTAATCCTATGAAGATTCACAAGGAATAAGAATGGCGAGAAGATACCTAGAGAGTAGTCTTAGGCTTTAAGGTTTTTTGGTTCTCCCATTGGCTTGGGAATGGCTACCTTAGTCATTGTTTTTGGGATTTAACCATTGCATCTTATTTATTTCTATATCTGTTATGTATGCAATGCATCAAATGATAAAATAAGAATAAATATTGATGAGATCAATAAGGGCTAATATTAATGAGATAATTATGTAAATCCCTCTTTATAATCTAAGTTAACTTAACCGTCCAATATTTACCCTCGTTAAGGCTTCAATCGATATTATGTGGCCTTTGCCAAAGCATTGACACATAAATCTATCTTGGTCAAGCGTGAAGAATAGCAAGTGATATTCACCGATTGAGATATTGGTAATAACTTAGCTAGGTTATTCTAATAGGATTATAAACCTAGAGGTTAAATATTTGAATAAGTCATGAGATGAATTAAACAAGAGTTGTTCACCAAAAGGATGAGTTACATGAGATGTAACTAGTAAAGTGTTACCTACCTAAATAATCACTATCCTAAAAGAAAAGCCAAAGGTGATTTAGGAAACTGATGTATTATGGATCCTCACCCACTAGAAATATTTCGTTGAATGTTTTTGAAATTAAAACAGAGAGGGTTTTTAATTTTGAATAAAATAGTATGAGTAATTTGTAAATAAAGACCTATTTAGATTTTAAATCAGTAAATTTACTTACTTTAATATTTCCATTTTTGTAGATTTAATGGCAAACAACACTTTATCACTGTAATCACTCCTTGAGAAGGATAAACTTAATGGCATAAACTTCCTTGATTGGTTTCATAATTTGAAAAATTTTCTCAAACAGTAAAGGAATGAATATGCCATTGAAGAACTTGTTCCTGATGAACCGACAACTAATTCTTCAAGAATTGACAAAGAAAAATTCAAGAAACGTATGGATGATATGTTAGATGTTGGATGTCTAATGCTTGCCGCCATGACTCTTGAGCTTCTGAAGCAACATGAGGACATGGTTGCATATGAGATGATTCAAAATCTCAAAGAAATATATGAATGGCAAGCACGTCAAGAGAGTTATGGGACCTTTAATCTCTATTTCAATGTAAAATGAAGAGGGAACTCCTGTAGGAGTTCATGTCATCAAGATGATGGCTACATACAAACATTGGAAAAGTTGGGATTTCCTCTCAAAGATAATTGGCTACCGATGTTATCCTACAATCATTTCCAGATAGCTTTAGCCAATTTGTCCTTAATTTCAACACGAATTAAATTAACAAGACTTTGCCACAGTTACTTGGCATGTTAGGAACTACTGAAAGTAACATGAAAAAGGTTGGACCTAAGCCCATTATGATGGTCCACAAGGACAAAGGAAAGGGAAAGAAAAAGATAGTGGCAAAGTGTAAGGGAAATGGTTTTTATGGTTTGACACAATTGGTTAATGGTCTCTATATTTTGGATCAAGAAAACACGATGTATAACATAAATACTAAGAGATCAAAAATAAATGACTCGAATCAAACTTATCTTTGGCATTCCCGTTTAGGCTATATAAGTGAGAAACGTATATAAAAACTCAATAAAGATGGATCCTTAGATTCATTTGTTATCGAACAATATGATGTATGTGAATCTTGCTTCTTGGGAAAAATGACAAAAACTCCTTTTAATAGTAAAGGTGAGCGAGCAAGTGATTTATTTGGGTTTATACATAGTGATGTATGTGGACCGATGAATACACAAGCCAGAGGTGGATTCCATTACTTCATTACTTTCACCGATGACATCAGTTGATATGGGTATATTATCTTATGCGCCATAAATCTGAAGCCCTTGAAAAGTTTAAGGAATTTAAAAATGAAGTACAAAATCAACTAGGCAAGAGTATTAAGGCACTTCGATCAGATCAAGGTGGAGAATACTTAAGCATAGAGTTTGATGAACTCCTGAAGAATGTGGGATTATCTCACAGCTTACACCACTGATACACCATAGTGGAATGGAGTTTCTGAAAAAATGAAATCGAACACTGTTAGACATGGTTCGATTGATGATGAGTCATAGTGATCTTCTGAATTTTTTTTGGGACACGCACTTGAAACATCCTCTTCACACTAAATCATGTTCTATCTAAATCGGTTCAAAAGACACCGACGAGATATGGACTAGAAGCATCCTAGTATGTCTTTTTTAAAGATTTGGGGTTATAAAGCTTATGTAAAACTCAGATGTCTACAAAGCTCGAACCTAAATCTCATAAGTGTATATTTGTTGGATATCCTAAAGAAACTAAGGGATACTATTTTTTAACCCTAACGAGAACAAAGTGTTTCTTACTCGAACAGGAGTTTTTCTCGAAAGAGAATTTCTCTCAAAGAAGAGAAAGGTAGAAATTTTGAACTGGATAAGTTCAAGAACAACAATCAATGAACCTGAAGTTGAGTGTTTCACAAGTTATTGACGAGCATTCAACAAATTTAGAAACACAACCACTGCGCATATCCACAAGAGAACGCCGTGCACCAGAGATTTTGATTTCTCATTACTGTACATGGAGATATTCTTCTTAGAATCAAGATGAGCCCAGAACTTATCAGAGGCAGTGTCTGGCCCAGACTTTGAGAAATGACCTGAAGCCATGAGATTTGAGATGGATTCCATGTCAGTAAACCAAGTATGGACTTTGGTTGAACCACCTGAAGGGGTCAAACCTATAAGGTATAAATGAGTTTTCAAGAAGAAAACCAAGATGGATGGTAATGTACAAACATACAAGGACGATTAGTCGCTAAAGGTTTTCGACAAGTTCATGGTGTTGACTATGACGAAACATTCTCCCCTGTAGCTATGTTTAAGTCCATCCGGATCTTGCTCGCATGCATTCCATGATTATGACATCTGGAAATGGATGTCAAAATCACTTTCCTTAATGTAAAACTTGAAGAGGATGTGTATATAACACAACCAGAAGGTTTTGTCATTCTAAGAAATGTTAGATAGTTTTGTAGGTTATAGAGGTCTATTTATGGACTAAAGAAAGCTTCTCGAAGCTGGAATCTTCGTTTCAATGATGCAATCAAAAGTTTGGTTTTATCAGAAATGAAGATGAGCCTTGTTGTTTATAAGAAGGCTAGTGGGAGCATTGTTTTTCCTAATCTTGTATGTAGACGACATACTCATCATAGGAAATGATATACCTACTTTACAGTCTATTAAGACTTGGTTAGGTATTTATTTTTCTATGAAAGATTTGGGTGAGGCAGCGTATATCTTAGGAATTAAGATCTATAGAGATAGATCAAGATGACTTCTAGGTCAGAGTCAAAGTACATATATAGACAAAGTGTTGAAGAGGTCAGCATGGAAGAATCCAAGAAAGGATTTTTGCCTCTGAGATATGGCATTTCTCTTTAGAAGGAAATGTGTCCTTCAACTCCACAAGAAAGAGAACGAATGAATAAGATTCCATATGCTTCAGCTATTGGTTCTATGATGTATGCCATGATATGTACTCGACCAAATGTATTGTATGCTTTAAGCATGATGAGTCGGTATCAAGCAAACCCTGGTGAAAATCATCGGGTTATGGTTAAAAATATCCTTAAGTACTTAAGAAGAACTAACGATAAATTTATTCTCTGGAGGGGAGGAAGAGCTTAGTGTAAAAGGTTATACTGATGCCAACTTTCAAACTGACAAGGATGACTCATGATCACAATTGGTTTTGTGTTTTGTCTTAATGGAGGTACTGTGAGCTGGAAAAGTTCAAAGCAAGACACAGTAGCTGATTCTACAACAAATGTTGAATACATTGCAGCCAGTGAAGCAACAAAAGAGGTTGTTTGGATTAAGAAGTTTATATTGGAATTAGGGGTTGTTCCCGGCATATCAGAAATTGTAAAACTCTGTTGTGACAATAATGGAGCAATTGCACAAGTAAATCTAATCAACGATCCAAACATATTCTTAGGCGCTTTCATATCATTCGAGAGATCATAGATCGAGGAGATGTGGAAATATGTAGAGTACACATGGATGACAACATGTTGTTCCCTTGACAAAGCTTCTTACACATCAAAGGCATCATCGTCACGTTCGTCACTCGGTATTAGATATGTGAGTGATTGGTCTTAGTGCTAATGGGAGATTGTTAGAGTATGCCCAAAGACCAATCATATGATGATTGTAATAATACATTTATTTATCGATTTTATTGAATAAATGCATTGCCAATATTATTTTTCAGTTATATGCTTGTGTTTAATATAAACTGAAAGATAATAAAGTCCATAATAACATTATTAAAATATTCATAGCCAAGTATTATTATGGGCATGGACAATAATACGCTTAAGACTAACATGTTATTAATTGATAACAAGGAGTGGTCATTGACATAGAGATATCAGATTTGATACATGATTATATTGTTAGAGAACAATTTATTGGATTGACCATCATAAGCATATCTTGGATTATTATGTAAATGTCATAACATTGCTCATGTTGATGACTATGTATGATCCTCAGACTTGAGATCAATGTCATCCCAACATACATTTGTATGTTTTGATATAGTTAAACATGCTCTGTAACTGGTTGCACTATAAAGACTATTATTGAATATATCTCAATATATGTAGTGGGGTGTATATGGTTAAGATAGGATTTTTCCTTTACATAATAGGAAATATATCATAGGCCACTTGATTGAGTGAGACAAGAAATTAATGGACATGCTCGAATAAGTTGAAATGTGATATCACAAATTATTTGTTAATTATAGTATACTATAGATATCAAGAAACAATAGATGGGCTATACAAGTGTGACTATTCTAAGACTTGTGCCTATTCTAGATATAATGGACAAAAGGGTAATATATAAAATAGTTAATCATGAAGATGATATGTCGAATCATAATTTATTGTAACTTAGGTGACAATGATATGCTAGATATCACTAATTGTATGTAATATTAGAATTGTTCTAATAATTACTACTAATGTTACAAGAACCTACAGGGTCACACCCTAGGATTGAAATGAGCAAAGATGTACAATTTGTTGTATTTTACTAAAATATATCTGAGTTAAGATATTATAATTGATATACATATGATTTAATTATCCCAAATATAGTAAGTAAGCATTAAAAGAATGTAATTTAGATTACAACTCTTTTAATTGATATATGATTCAGAATAATTAAATAAGTTTTTAAATAAACATTAAAGATTGTAATTCATATTATAAGTCTTTAATGTATATTTATTTGAATTAATTAAATAATATTTTATTTATTAATTCGAAATAACGTTAAAAACATAAGATGTTAGGGTAATTGATATATTTAAATGAGGTAAGGTCTAGCAGCCAATTTACTTCAGCCGTTTTTCTCAAAACTGATTTTGGGAAAAGAAAAGTTTGCTCTAAATTGGGGTGAACTAAGTAGAGGCCGAGACGTGATTTCGTAGAGGCTTACATTTCAAACCGTTCATGATCACCACTTCTCACTGCTTTCTTTGATGTTTATCAAGGAACCCATTGTAAGTATTCGCATCATTTCCTCCCGATTTCGGTTTTACGTACTTGGATCGCTGGTGAGATCGTCGAGTTTTGTTTCTGCTGCGCCATGGGATGCGCCGACGGTCTCAACAGAGACAAGTCGAGTCAAAGCAAGCTAGAGGCTACTCCTTTTATTATCTCTTTCAATATTTATTTTTTATTATTTTTAATTAATTTAATTTTAGGTTATTCAATTAAATTTGGTAAACCCTTTTTATTTATTTTGTAGATTTCTGGTTAGAGATCAAGTCGGATTTAATTGGAAATTGTTTAGTCCCTCTAGATCGACCCTATTTATCTTTATTATTATTCATTTTATTTTATTTATTTATTTGATAATTATGTTTATTTATTTGACAATTACAACTCTTTTCAAATTAGCACCGTTGTTGTAAACTTCGGCAAAGTTACTGATTAAAATTTATTGTTGATTTATGACTAGAAGCAACCCAGGAGAGCTACTAGAATTTGAAAATAAGATCGAAGCTCTCGTTCGAAGATTTAAAGAATAAAAAACGTTGGGAGAAGATGAATCAACACAACACAACGAACTTGAACCAGCACAAGGTGCAACATCTGGAACCGACGCCTCTGACGATGAATTCCTACACAATGTAGAACTGAATCCAATGCTGATCAAACCATCTGACAATTAGTTGAGGCACCTGTCAAACAATAACCAATATGTGTTACTTTCCCGAATGGAGAAACACCATTCGAGCTCAAACCCGGTTTAATCCATCTTCCACCTAATTTCCATGGATTACTGAGTGAAAGCCCGCATAAACACCTTACCGAACTCCATATAGTTTCTCTAGCTTGAAACCACGGGGAGTATTCGAATATCAAATTAAATTTGTGCTTTTCCTTTCACTCTGGCAAATTTAGCTAAAGATTGGTTATTTATTTACCACTTAATTATGTTACTACATGGCTAATATGAATCGTCTTTTTCTAGACAAGTTTTTCCCTATGGCGAAAGCAGTGAATTAAGATGAAGCATCTTAGGAGTCCGAAAGAAAAATGGAGAGACATATACGACTACTAGGACGATTCAAGAAACTCTGTGCTAGTCGTCCACAGAACGGATTAACTGAACAAAACTCCTTCAACACTTCTATGAAGGCTTACTTCCTTTGGAAATGTAGATGATCAATGCATTAGTTGAGTATCACTCATTGACATGACTCCCACCGCGGCAAGGAATTTAAACTCCACCATGGATGCAAATTCTCAACAATTTTGTCTCGCTAATGAATCCTGTCGACAGATTAATGAGGTAAGTCGTTTCTATAGAAAATAAAATAATAAATTAGCTGAGGTAGAGCAATCTCTTGCTGCAGGTAAACGAGCACAATACGAGTATTGAATATGCACCATGTTGGATCACCCTACAGATTGTTGTCTGATGTTACAAGAGATTATCCTGCACAAGTAAATGTTGTTGAAAATTTTCCAAGACCTCCCACATACAATACAATCCTTATTCAAACACCTATAATCCAGAGTGAAGGGACCATCCAAACTTTAGTTATACACAAAACCAAGACCAAACCAACATAATCGACAAAGACCATTTGCTCAACAATCTTATACCACAAAAAGCTTCCTTGGAATTATCATCAACGATTGGATTATCTCAAGAAAAATTCCAAAACTGAAATGAAGCTCATCTATAGGAGATAGAAAAAAATTAACTAGCTTAAACCATGGGATGATTGGAATCTCAAGGAAAATTACCATCTCAAACCGAGGTGAATCTAAGACATAACTTAGTTCAATAACCCTTTAAAGTGGCCCTTCATGGAACCAACTTCTGCTAATCATGAAACCACATCTAATGAGAAAAAGGAAGAGAAAAGCCAAAAATCTGAAGAAAGAAGTCGAGGCAAAAGAGGAAAAAGAAGGAAAAGAAAAGGAATGGGAGTTAACGCACAAAAGAAAAAGCAATGTAAATCGCAACTCTCTCTTAAAATTTCACCCTGTACGACACCACACCTTTTTCATCAAAACTAGTTAAAAGTGACAACAAGCCGAGGAGAAGGAAATTCTTGATGTTTTCCAAAGGTGGAAACTAATATACCGCTTCTTGATATAGTCTAAAAATATACCAAGGCATGCTCGTTTCTTGAAAGAACTTTTACACAACAAAAATGAGACTTGTCGTGTAACATCCCCAACCGTATCCGACTCGAATACGAATCTGAGGTGTCACTTAACTTTTTAAAATATTACCTCTTTGAAAATTGTTAATTTTAAAAAATTATTTGTATTTTAATGGTGACCCTTATACAAACATTTACATTGAAAACTAATAATCATAATGAAAATAAACTTAATATATTATAACATCATATAGTATAATTACAAAACGGATCAGAGTATTACAA